>NW_008751697.1:2036261-2174675 GCF_000715545.1 Opisthorchis viverrini | reverse complement strand
GGACTGACTTGTTTGTCCTTCCTACGATTGTTATTGACCGGAAGGACCAACGAACGTTTCATGGGGAATGTATGCCGGGTTGTCTGGCGTGACAAGGGTTGGGTGGGCCGATGAAAGCCAGACGTAGGGTGGCGGCTCTGCATGTGGGACACAAACTGTTTTAGGGGAGATATGAGAGTGATAGTAGAAGCATGACTGAGAATAGTAAAGTTGGCCAACCGGCCTGGGATTCCTGAGCAGGTGTGGGATTGGTAAGGAGAAAGGGTGTTGGTCAGATAACGCCGGGAGCGTGGTGATCGGATTCGAGGATGTATTGTAGTGGAACAGAAAACAATGATTGTGTACCGATTCACGGATTGACAGATTTCCAGTGGTACACGGTATTGTGGCCCCAGTCTTACCTTCAAGTTTGTCCTTGTTGTTAAGCGTCTTTTGTTAACCTAAAAAGCACAAACTATTAGTGTGTAGCACTACCCTTTAGTTTATCAGCGTGTGGCAGTAAGCTTACCAGCGCAAGAACTCACATAAAAATGCTTCAAAGACCAAGCCACCCGAAATGTGCCCCCTAAGACTGAAAATTTTCTTACCAAGTCCAACCGTGTATAACCTGGGTCAGAATTAGTTCAGGCGTCGTTGATAATTATTAGGTCCCTCCGGAGGTGACGATACTCCGGTTGAAATAGGTCACGCACTTACAGGCTCGTTACAAAATAAACAAATTTAAGGCTGGCACCATTACCGTTGCAGCTCGATGGACATGCTCAAAATGGGTTACATCTTTTTCACATCCCGATTAAACAATGTGGTTGGCTTATTCAAGAAGCGGCCTGACGTATGTCCCATAGTGTCCTGGAGTCCATGCAATTATTCGGTGGAAGATTGGCCTAATCATCTGCGTTTTGAGCCGACTTTTACACTGCAGTGAGAAGGATAGAGGCAGATACATAAATCCTGTTTTGTAGCTGTGTACTTTCTTCTGATCCATTCTCACCGTCCTCACCAAAGCTGTCGCTGAGTCTCCCCCGAATTACATACGGACAAAGACTTCCTCATTCCGAGGAAAATTACAGTGCAGAGACCTCCGCTTTGCAGCGTCTACATTCATTTGGATGGCGCTGCCCTTAAAACTCCAGGATTTCAAGTTGTCCGCAAAAAGTAGGCATGAACTTCAAAGAATGTCTAAAAGATTGGTGGCGTGGCTCAAGAGTCAGAGCGGTCTCAAAACAGAGTCTTTCTGCACTCCTGCGTAGACTGGCGCCGGAGAGGGGTACTACGAGCCCACTTTCATGCTGAATATCCTGTCTAATAAGAATACCTTAGCAAAACTCCAGATTTCAAGTTGTCCGCAAAAAGTAGGCATGAACTTCAAAGAATGTCTAAAAGATTGGTGGCGTGGCTCAAGAGTCAGAGCGGTCTCAAAACAGAGTCTTTCTGCACTCCTGCGTAGACTGGCGCCGGAGAGGGGTACTACGAGCCCACTTTCATGCTGAATATCCTGTCTAATAAGAATACCTTAGCGCGGAATTTTTAGTCGGACGTCGCAAGAGTCGTGTTGTGGAGCAGGTGTGCGTCTGGGGACTTGATTGACTGTTTTTGAAAAAGGGTGGTCCTGTCGGTGGAACCCACAGAAGGCTCGTTTCTGCAGAGGACTGCATCTTGAATCTAGCCAACGGCTCTTCAGTGGAGTGGTTCTTGATTGGCTTGTTCAGCCACAGTCACTCCTTCTTTGGTGTTTGGGTGACTCCTGGGTCGTCCGTGATAATCTCGGCCAACTCGGTGTTTGTGACTGTCGGATTGTGGCTTTGGTTATCAGTGTCATGCGCGACGACCATGCCAACGATCGGAGAGGCTGCTCCTCATGGAGTGGAGCTGGAGGATGGCAGTGTCACATTTTTGATGGTTGTGTGGTTTCTCTCAGTGGTTACCGATATCGGAGCCGTAGTTGACCTCTTAGCAGCATCCATTGCTTGTCCCAGCAAAGCTGACCGAATCCAGCTAAGAATTTTTAAATTGCATGTGAACTTCACCACTGTGCCTTTGTCGTCGAGAAAGAAAGCAGGCGGTGAGTTCACATGCGCTGGTTGCCACATCTATGGGAGAGGGGTTTTCGGCGGTTGAGTAAAAATTGCAATCTGGAGATGCGGCCATTCTCGTGGGCGTACTTTCAAGGGTACAAGGGCCTACGACTATCTTCAGATTTGCCGTAACTTTTTGGGCCGGCAGAACTGTGACCAAGCGGAAGCTTTTTGCTAGCCTCCCCTCTAGGACTGTTGGGACCCCAAACTTCGCGCCTTTAGGGGGAGTTCATTGGTGTACGCCTGATCTTTTTGTAAACACTTTGAGTGCTGTTGGCATTTGGTAAGGAAATAGCGACTAGTAGCCTAAGTTATCGCTTGCCTTTCTATTCCGGTAACTACTCTTCGTGGAGGAATTCATTTTCGGGCATTGTGACAAGCCCATCAAAGAGCGATGGTGCCATGTTCGTTGGCGCACTTGTCCTGGGGAATGACACTCAGATGGTCAGCATGCTCTCTCTCGTACGCCTGCCCACTAGAGGCCGCGCTTCGGCCTTCACTTGCGCATCAGCGAACCGGATAACCTTCTTTGCCACCAATGGACAACGAATGGATGTCGCCAGCTGCTAGTTTATGGAGTAAATTTCGTTATTTACTTCCACCAGACTTCCTGGTCCTATGTGTTTGTATCCTCTAGGGATATGGAGAGAAATGCCAGTTTTTTATCGAGCAATCCGATTAAAACGGAACATTTGCACCGGTCTTTTCTACCCAAGACTGTGCGCTTGAATTTTTTTCCATAGCTGTCTTGTTTGTTGTGGAATGCATCGCATGCGTTAAACCTGGATAAAGGCCTTTCCTCTCGGAAGCTTGGGAAAAGGTAAAAAACAATTATTGAGTGCTGGTTCCCTCCTGGCTGCTTCGTTTATATACCGATGGGCGGTTTAGATGCAAATGTTTTAGGTAAATTTATCTCAGTTGGTTTGGGATAATTCGGCTTAAACTAAACCTGCCGGAAAAGTTTGGGGCCAGGTTTCCGAAACAGCAAAGGTATGCCTCACACTTTAGCTACAAAGGCGTGAAAACAACGGCGGGAAGCAAGACGGACAAGAAAACAGAAGGTTGGCCGGACACCATTTTCTGAGAACGCGATAACAATTGCTCCGACTTGGCGGTCATCTACCCCCTTCTGATGATCAGTGACCGCTTCTTACCTGTGATATATGATAATATATTAATAACAAAAATGTAATATATACATACATAATACGATAATTCCAACCATTCGATTGAGGGCTACACCGGCTTTATCCATTTTGCGCTATCATTAATCCTACCATTAGTCGCCTTGGAAACTACTTCGTTGTTTCACTGCAGCAAGCGACCTTGATTCCCGCGCGCGGTTTGCCCGGCGAAGCACGATGCATGATTCTTCGAAGCTGGCCAAGCAGGATGCGGAGTCTCTGGTGAGTGACAAAGTTGTGCATTCAACGTTGGTTAGGATGTTTCTTCTCTGACCGCTCTGACCCCGGAAGTCATAAGTCGTCAGGCGACAATCAACATTGGCACGATTGGTCATGTGGCGCACGGCAAGACCACCGTCGTGCGAGCCATTTCAACTGTACATACCATCAGACACAAAACCGAACTAGTTCGGAACATCACAATCAAGTTGGGGTACGCCAATGCGAAGATCTACAAATGCGACAATGATGCTTGCCCTCGACCCGCCTGCTACCGATCTTTCGGCAGCGCGACTGAAGACACTCTTCCCTGTCCAAGAGCCGGCTGCGGTGGGACTCTTTTGCTTCAGAGGTGAGAGTCAGTCCTTTCTGGATATTTTCAGAAGGTTTTTGTTGGTTTTTGTAGCATTGATTTTAGTGTATATTCGAGTTTATTGTCAGTTTTTGCAGAAGCACCGCGTAGGATATTCGCACTTCTATGATTCGGCGGTATTTCAGCTGGCATTAGCATCCACAGGGATAACCTGAAGAACAAGCTTGTCACCGGAATATACTGTTGTGATTGTGTTGTTGATGTTCAAAGTGTGACTGAAAGTCCGAGCGGTCTGCTGAAAGGCAATTTCACCTGCGGGGAGGGTGGCATTTATGGAAGTCCTTCAGATCTACTGGTGGTTAGTTGTACTCCGCAAGGTCTTTGCTTTCAGACCGGGATACTAACCAGCTGTTTCTATCTACCGTTAAAACTCCGGTTAAAGGCCCCCAGTAATCCCAACAATACACCCCGGACTTCAGGTTTGCTCTGGTATATGAGCACACAAGTGTCCAAGATCCCTTAGGAAACTTTTTTGGGTGGCATACTTCACGATGTGAGATGCTGGTGGTGGTGTGGGTTTTTCAGGCTGAGGGATGGACAATTCTCTTCTGCTGCGAGAGCTTTGCAGTCGGTGTCATTTTGCAAAGTTACCGTGTCTAAATGTGATCTGGTGAGTCTTGAGGTCATAGGCCAAGAAAGCGATGAGTTGACTGCTACGGGCTCTGGAGGAAGGGACTTGTGACAATGCATTTTGGCACTTCGCCGAATACTCTGCATTTAGAGATGACATTGTAGGCCCTCATGGCTCAGCGTCATAGGACAAGAAGATTGCTGTCCATACTGAAGCCATTTAGATGATTCAGAATCGTTTGGAGCCACACTCGATTAGCTTTTAAAAAAACCAGAAGATATAATATCAGCTGGCACGCCTTCCTTTTGGCTCCCCGTCCAATTTTGAGTCAAAGGTTATATGTATGTATCCATGCTGTGTCGAATCCATCAGTTGGTGTAGTGTATAGAGGTTATCATGGTCGCTTTTTGTGAAAAGCCTTGGTGGCGCAAAATTTTCATTGAACAGGAAGCTTAACAGTGGCCAGTACCAAAGTGGCGACTATCAGCATTAAACTATTGGAAATTGCCCCTCCTGGTGGTTAATGGACATCCAGTGTTATGAGTTGTTTTCCCACTGGGGTCTTCTGGTGGTTTGCTTCAGAGAAAGTGGTGCTCGTGTAACTTCGTGATGGTGCTCTGTGACATGTCTGGGCTGAACACGACAAGAAGTGGTAGATTTCCGCGTTTTCTTGGTCTGTGATATGCTGTCTCCGGATCGTCTATGATGAAAAAATATTCATCATGCCGCTTACGAGAGAGGTTTGCACAGGACAATCTTCTGCTCGGTGCCATGCACAATATTCGCTGGTTTTTCATCAATAGTACTTGGGGCGAGATGGCTCAAATGGTTAGAAGAAAAATCGTTCAGCTGTAGGACCCTTTCGGTGCCTAACTGCCATGCCACCCGAAGGTTGTACGAGGGCTGAGATACTGCCAGGTTGCCCAAGCCTAGACAGTGGATGTCGAGAGGCAGAGGTCGGGTTCGGACCACGGACCTTCTGGTCAGTAAATTCGCGCTGTAACCACTTGTTCCGTCTCGCCCCTCAAATGGTTGGGGCGTGAATTTAATGACCAGAAGGTCCCTGGTTCAAACCTGACCTCTGCCTTTTGACTTCCCCCTCCTCAGCTTAACAGCCTAGCAGTATTCCAGTCCTCGTGCATCCTCCGGGTGGCATGGCAGTTAGGTACCGAAAGGATGCTACAGCTGAAACGTAGTCGCTTGGCACTGGAATCCTTCGAGTCTCAAAATCATGTCGCTGCAGTCCAGGGCCTCCTGGTCTAGTGGAATGATAGTGCGTCAGCGGCGTTTGATACACATGCACTGAACTTTGCTCGGTCTGTATGACAGGTACATTTTTACTGGAACCTTTTTGTGTCCGTCCAAACTCGACACGATCAAGACTTTTCGGAATGTAGGTAGGAGGAAGTTTGGAGCTCTTTGAAAATTCGGGAAGTCGTATTGTGCCATACAAAATCCAAAAATTCAGATTTGCGTCGGCCAGTTTGTACCGTCGTAAGCGGGTTCAACCTCGATTGATGATTAATGATTTATCGAATAATAATAATAGCCACCGCCAGCATGACATCGATGTTCGAAATTGATGCCTCGCTGCCCTACAACCATGATTTTTTTGTAAGCCTTATGGTGAAGAAAAGAATAAAGGTCGATGGGGAAAGGAATTAGTGGTAGCTCACTACGATCATTCTGAGGCGCTTACACCTGCAGACACTCACGCAATCTGGATGGAACTGACGATAAGAGCACCACTGACCTCGATTAACAGCTGTATTTTGCAGCGTCTCCAACCAGCCTCATCCTGAAAGTCGAGTAGCACCGACACCACCCTAATGGCAGCGAAGCATCGGTGTTGAACACTGATGTCATGCTGTCGATGATGATGATGATGACCCAAACGTTTTGTAATGCCTTTCATACTCCTCCGTCAGGTTAAGGGTCAGCTAACTCTCTGCTTCCGCCATTCTGAATTGGGCACGAAAGACAGCACTCTTTGGCAAACGATGGTTCGACATACACAGTACATGACTTTACCAACGCAGCTTCTGTTTCTGAACACATTCTTCAGTAGAAGTCTCCGATGCACAGTTGAAAACTTGCTCTCTACTTGTTTCGCTACGGATTGGCCGACACCAATCCACACGAGCAATCGTTCTGAGACAACGATTGTGGTGCGCCATAATTGTCTCAGATTAGCAAACGCTTGCATTGACTTCATCTGTCGCACTACAATGAGAACTAATGCAACTTTCAAAACGCATGAAGCGCCTCACAACTTAGTGTGTCCCCCTGGATTGTAAGCGGCCTGATCAGTGACCGTCCGTCCAGGAGCATGACCTTACACCTTGTGGGTGCACGGTTCATACCAGGGGACGCGATCACTGGTTAGCTTATCCAAAAGCACCTGCACATTCTCTTCGAAGACGGAAACGATGTCGGCTGCATATTCCAGATCGGCAAGGATTCCGTCACAGGTTATTTGAACGCCGGGGTTTTGAAGACCTTTCAGCGTTCGTCCCATGATTTCATTGTTCAAGGAATTGAATAGGAATGGAGAGGGTGGGCATCCCTGACGGACCCCGCTTTTAGGGAGCTCCCCGTATACTCTCACATGACCGGATGTCCGAGAATACGAAGAACTTACTATGTTTAGAGACTTTTCATCTGAGTGAAATGCACCTTGGAAATCCAGGAACACCAAAATTGTGTCGTTCGTTGTGTCGTTCTACCGTCGCAAGGGTTTCCACGTTTACCGCCAAGGGTTCTACCTCAGCTTGGGGCTCCAGGGCTCGCACGATCCTTTCACTTGACGTCTGATAATTCGTCGGGTCGGGTTATGTTCGGGACCGGCTGGGATATTCCTGCAAGATTTGAGTAGTGTCATTGTACGGTCTGTTATCCAGTGCTTGAGTGTACCTGTTAGCTCCTGCCACACGCAAAACTCCGAGCACTGTAGAAAAAGGTGGCGATCACGACCTAGTATCAATTCACATTTAATGGTGGAATAGTTGGAAGAGACTCTAGACCACAATTCTGGTAAACTCGTCTATTAATCTACCAGTCTTTCGGTTGCCAAGCGATTTGTTCGCACCTTACCCGCCCCTGGACCGCGAAGGGAAAAGCAACTCCAGATGAGCGCGTGGTCGGAATCCACAAATGTGTTCCAAAACTAGCAGTAGTCTGTTATCGATTCATGCCCTCGGTAACTCATAGCGATCTGATCGATTTGAGTTCATGGCCGGTACGCCATTGGAGGATACCATGTGGCCCGACGACTTCGGCTATTTCGGAAGTTAATGCTGCGGTCAGTACACAGCTGAAGCAATTGATCACGATTATTGGTACGTACCGAGTCCATTCCATGTCGACCACCTGAGTAAGCTCAGATGCGCTAAGCGTGTGCGCTTGTGCATTCAGATCTCCGACAACCACATCGACATCCGAGCCTTGAGCTTGCGGCAACAGGACATTTAAGGCGTCATAATACGCATCTTTCGGAGCAGAGCTACAGTCAGTTGGGGCGTAAGGAGGCACGACAAACGGGCACCGATGAACTTCCAGCTTGTGAAAATGCTTCACGGATGTTGCTTGACGAACCGCATACTGGCGACTATCAACGGGTATCCAGTCATGCAGATATCCTTCCACCCATACAATACCAACCCGTACACTTCCTGCCGGAGCAGCCCCTGAATTACCAAAAGTGCGTAGCTGGAAGCGAGTGAAGAGTGATAGGACGGTTAGCTCAATCACTGTGCTTGCATCCTGAATTCTTGTTTCTGAGACAGCACACATCAATGCTAAGCGAGTCCAGCGTGAGTGCAAGAGCAGCTTGTTGTCCTGCTTGCTTCAGAGTGCGGACATTGAAGGCGAATAGATAGACTGGGTGTCGGTGTTAAAAGATTGATTTCGAGATGCCTGAGGATGACGCGCAGATGTTGCCTGCAAAACCGATGCAAGACGAACGGAGCCATCAGTCCCACTTGCTGGGCCTATAAGGAGGGTTATTGATGGGGCAGGGAGAGGGGGAAGAAAAGGCATATGGAAGAGAAAGAAGGGAGCCGTCAGCGGTAGCCTGTTTTCGCCTACCCGCCGTGCTGTATGCAGGAAGCAAGGCAACCCGGCTGATGGTACCACACGATGGCTGATGTGGCATGAGTTTATCTGTATGTGCGCAATTGATGGTCTGGGATACTACCAGCGAACCCACACCTAGACAGGAGGACGATTAGGGTCCTCAACCAAAGCCTTTGGCTCATTAGCCTGACAGCCAGGCAGTGGTTTTGCCGGAAATGCAAACACATTAACGTTTTAAGGAACAAGTTGCCACACATATTTCAACTTCCAACCTGGACTGTGTTCGTCAGACCTCTAACCATTGGCCAACCTGGTATGAGAGACTGTGAATGTCACGCGGACACCTCCCATTATAGCTCGATGGTTCGCCTAGGTGCACCACAGCAAAGTCCACTGTCTTCGTGACGGATCGAATAATCATCCGTCAATGAAGATCCCTACTGGTAGCCACATTCCCGCTTCATTTTATGTCACATTCAACAGAGAATCGGTTGAACTAACGTCAGCATATCCTACTACTTCATTTGATTGCGATATTCTCCCGGAATAACTTCACTGCATAAGTCGCATATCCGGCCTAAGAACATTGCGTGGACGTTGCAGCATGATGCTGCAGCGTTGTGTTAGACTTATATTTCTCAGCTCCGACGATTGTAAAGATACTGTATTCGTGTTTGATAAGCAGTTTCAGCCAACGAGTTGATCGCTGTGGATAAGATTTCATGGCAAAGTTACCCGTTACCACAAAAATTTCCCATTCCACACGAATGCTATCCTCAACTTGTCAGGAGCTAAAAACGGCCAATCTGGAGCAAGGTTGTGTTGTATTAAATCATTTGCTCTTACCTGGGATAACTAACAAACTTCGTTTTGGTCGTCAGCTCATGAATTATAGTTCAAACGTGAACTACAACGCGATTACTAGCCCTAAGCATTCAGCTTTTCCGGTGACTACAGTAATACTGTAGTGAATTCCTAACAAGATTGATCCTTCAACAAAGGCTACCTTGTGCTGCCGCTATTTGTGAGGAAGCCGCGTTATTTTCAAAACCATTTCTTCATCTATTTTCACCCAGACACGTGTCTTTCGTCGACTGCCCCGGTCACGACATCCTGATGGCCACCATGCTAAACGGAGCAGCGGTAATGGATGCCGCTCTGTTGCTCATTGCCAGCAACGAACCTTGTCCACAGCCCCAAACCAGTGAACACCTGGCTGCCGTTGAGATAATGCGTCTGAAGTATATCATTATACTACAAAATAAAATTGACCTAATCAAAGAGACGCAGGCCCGTGATCAGTACGAACAAGTAAGGTTTTCCTGTCTTTGGTTGCTATTCAGCATAGAGTGGTATGTTACCATACTGTACCGCGAGATGAAGCTCCCAATCATGGTCCTAATTAGGTTAAATACTAAGACAGTTTTGTGCTGCTCATTCCTGTCTTTTTGCTGTAGCTGTTTGAATTACTTTGTCCTTACCCTGGTTCGGACAGTCCTCGTTACGACGCGATTACAGTAACCCCATCCGAAGAACTTTCCACTCGCGTCCCCCATCAACTACGATTCAGCGCGATATCCATCTGAAGAGATGCCACCTCAAGGAAGGTCCAAAAAGCCTTCCCCCGTATTGTCACTTTTGCCATTATTTTGTACATTTCACAGTTTTACGAGAGTCGAGTAGTTCCAGGACGAGATTGGAAGAAAGACAGAGTAGAAGGGCGCAATGTATGCTTTAATCGTCTTACAACGGTAGTACATGAGCTGAAAATATCGAGTGAGAATTACGAGTTAATGGTGTGTGCAAAGGTATGGTTTATGTAGTCATGACATGGCACGCTCATCATAATTCTCTTCTCTTATAACCCAGAGTTCGACCTGTCGCGCTTGGCAGCCGTGGTCACCTTCATTCTGTCAGGGCACAGTGAATGTGGATGTTTGTATTGTATTTTTCGTCTGATTGCTCAGTAACCATTCTGGTTGATCCGATTTGTGACCCACCTGTTAGGGCTTCCTATCCAGGTAGTGCCCAAGGTGCTTTGAACCTTTCGAACCTGTTGAGTGCTTGTGATTGGTTTCGGTTGCCGATGAAAATGTATTTAGTGTGACTGGTGCAGTAGTAGTTAATCTACCCGTTTACTGGGTTTTATAACCCAACCTCAGACTACTTCGCGACAAACGATATATCAGTTGATAGTCCCGAGTTTTGTGCCTCTTGTTTTATGTAGGAAACGATGATTTTTTATGCCCAGGGGAGAATGGTTTAAAGGATGACTTGTGGACACAGCTCCTTGATACACATCTTTAGTGAGCTGTTGATATTCAACACGGCAACACTTGAGGTGGGCTCGTGATGGCTCAGTGATTAAGGCGCGAACTTTCTGACTGGGAATTTCGTGGTTCCAACCCAACCTCGGCATCTCAACTGCTCCTATCTGGGCTTGGACAACCCGGTAGTATCTCAACCCTCGTGCTTTCTTCGGGCAGTATGGTAGCGAGACACCGAGGGGGTGTTACACCTGAACGATTATCACTGTCATTGTTTAGGCGCGACTTAAGTCTTCCAATACACCGAATGATGCCTGTGTGGTAGTGCGAAAACCACCTTTGTGGATTGTAGTGAACCATGCATTTATTGGAGCGGATTGTTCACTCCATTTTATTTACCACACCTTGATGCTGTGAATGATGAGCACCTGCGCGATGTGTTGCCACACAATTGTCTGCTTTGTTGATTAAAATAACGATCGAGCTACTGTTCGATGCCGTTGCATGTACTAGATGCGTCGACCAGCGATTTTTGTTTAGTTGATATCGCAATACGGTCTTTTATCCTTGGAGTTTTGACATTTTTATTTGGTGTGGCTGAAATTTGAGTGTCTTGGCATCGCTTTGATTCGGCTTTCGGCTTGGGGTGCTTGGAACTCTGCAAATTGCAGATGAGTAATAATAGTACTAACGTTAGCAATAATCGTCCAGCTGTAGCACGCGTGTCTAGTCGCTACCCTACAACAGGAGGGCCAATATACTGCCAGGTTGTGCAAACAGGGGCAGTCGAAATGGCGGCATCGAACCACGATCGGGTTTCTGACTGATGTGGGTTCCATTTTCCACGCGGATTAACAATATCAATGTGTTTTATCCAGATGTATGCTTGTTCCACATAATAATAGTTGACGTCACTCCGAATTCCTCCGATATTCAGATTTTATTTCATTCCTACAAGCGGTAATTGCGATGTGGTATTCTTGGTTTCAGATTCTGCAGTTCATTAAGGGCACAGTTGCTGAAGGTGCACCTGTCGTACCAATTTCAGCCCAACTGAAGTACAATATCGACGTGGTCTGCGACTACATTGTGAACCATATTCCTGTGCCAATTCGGGATTTCACTTCTGCCCCAAGGCTAATAGGTAATGAATCTCTCGACACTTCAGCGGACCCTTTTCTATGTCCAAGCGAGGTTAGGTCGATACACTAGTCATGCTGTTCCCCTGTGCTACTTTACCAGGCCGGTATTTCTCTCTTAATGGGGTTGTTAGGTTCCTGGTTCTACACAGTGGTTCCTCCAAACTATAAAGGCACAAAAAATTATGTTAACTTGGTGCGTTGTTTGCGGTTTGGGTTTGATATGTATTTTATTTTTGGCTGGCTTGATAGAAAGAATAAGCTTTCCCGATGGCGCTTCCTTGGGCCATTTATTTAGGGTCTTTCGGTGGGACACCCATCATTTTGCTCTATTTTGATTGAAAACATTTGAAATTGCATAATTACCGCGCGACCTGAATGAAACAGATTGTTTGAAATAGTTCCAGGTTGCCCAACCTAGCTGGAGGGAATCCATCGAATTGCTGCGGTGGGTTGGGACTACAAGACTCGCGCCGTAAGCTCGTGTCTTAGCCACTGGCTTTTGAACTTGGATGGGTTGACCCCTTAGGTGTTCTGTGCTGTTTGTGTCGATGAATGCCGTTTCTTAGGTTCTATTCTGATGACGAATTTTTCGCCCCTCTTGGGTTGTATTTGCTTGATGATGTTTGTCCAAACAGTTATTGTGCCTCCCATATACACGCTACTAGTTTCTTGAGACCAAACAACATAGTATCTGCGTAATACATTCATTTACAACCTAATTTTAGGTTTTAACGGGACCCTTAGCCTAATCCCTATTGAATCTCTCGTCCACGAGATTCACTTGAGCTTCCCGTTTAAAATTCCAATGGAGGATATTTCGTGGATCGCGTTAGTGTTCAAGAGGGACAGACAAGGAAATTCAGGAACGGAGCCTAAGAAGAGCGAAATCGGCTGTGCTGACGAAGAATTTACCCCATCCATATGAGTAGTGTGCTCTGTCCCCACGTCCTCCCATGTTCCCACATACGTCTGTGAAAAGTGAACCAGCTGATGCTCTAATCAACTTTGGGTATACTATCCATTTGAAGGTCTGGTGGAGCGTGTATAGATATTTTCTTTTGGGAGTGGGTGAACCAATCTAAACCGTCATGAGTCGTTCGGGCCGTCTTTTGCGACGGTACCTGTGACAAACCTCTGAAAATATTTATCGAAGATACGACGACGATCGACCCTGCGACGAACCAACACGCAGAGCTTCGCCGGACTACATAATAGTAGATTGTATGCGCTTCTTACCCTTTTTCGTCCATTGTGATGTTGTCCCCATGTGACTACTGTGAGCGACCAGCTGATCAACTTGTCGCAACCTGTAGACGATGGATTATCACAAGCCATTTATTCTAGGGAAATGTTTATCTGCCAAAACATGTAGATCCCCCAATTGACGCGTATCTGTGCCCTGAGTGTTCTCACTCATCGATTTCCCAACCTTATCCCACTGTCCATGTTTGTTGGCACACTCGGTTGACGAAGTCATTTTCCTATTTTTTGGCCTGACCAGTCAACAGACGTAGTTCAATGCTATTGCTTGGTTCTCCGTTCTTGGATTTTGTTTCAGTCATCCGTTCGTTTGATGTCAACAAGCCAGGGTGTGAGGTGGACGATCTGCGGGGTGGCGTTGCTGGTGGGAGCATACTTCGCGGAGTTTTGAAAGTAGGTGCTAAAGCTATCACATTCTCGTGGCAGCGCCCAACTGGGCTGACTAACATGTCTGGTTATGGATCCGGTGGCTGTTGATCTGTTTCCTAAGCTTTGCAATTTGCTTGCATGTATTTTCCTAGTTACTCTAGCCTGACTTGTTTGCGTAGATTGTGTGATCCTCGTACGGCGTTCGGCTGCCTCAGTCGGATTTTGTGGATAGTATGTCGATCGGAAGAAAACATGTGTTCCAGACTATGGTACACTTTGAGTCTTCCGAACACAGATAGCATACACTCTGACTCTGGCTGCTTATGGTGCGCGAGAGCAAGTTGTACTGCGACATTAAAATGTGTCAAATGTTATTATGGTCGCTGTACTTCTTTCTTCTACCCGTTCCTGCTCAGTTTACGATATCCCTACCTGCACACAACTGGTTGCAGTTTTGTATCCAGAAATCCCATAACCTACCGTTGCGTCGTTGTGTATGGGAATCTTTATGAGGTCTACCCGGTCTATACTTCAGTTGAATCTGTGTTTCACTCGTCGTTCGTAGTGCTCGCTGATCCACCCATTGATGATGCACCAGTAAGATTCCGTCAAGCTGGATCCTGACTGACACTCACCAATGAGTAATACACACAATGGGTTTGAGTCAGCTTAAGCTTAGCGTGTCAGTTTTGTTTCTTTTTGGTCGTTAGAAGACCTTTTGTTTCCAAGATCTCTGGAATGCTTAAGAGATGTATGGCTACGAAATTCTCTTAGTTGAGAATACCGGGTAATCCCTACCTGTCCAATAAACTCGGGGTGTTGATCAGAAATATGTCGGAATATACTGAGCACTACACACAGCAACTCAATGTAACAGTGTTATTTATGTTAATTATGTCTTACAGGCTTTCCGAAATCCACCATTACAGTTAATTGACTAGGGTGCACACGCAGTGTAAAATTAGTGGAGGGTTTTTGTCAGGGAGGTCAGATACCCAAAAAGAATCTCAGAATGCCCGAAACTTACTGCGGCCATCAAACCCCACCAAAATTTCAGTAAGAAACTCGTCAAGTACCCCGACCAGGAAAACAAACTACCGATTGGACGCTCAAACAGCCTATCAGTTCGGTTACGGACGGCGATGATGAGTGTTCAGGCTTGTCATATGAGCATGGCCGATGATGATGAGCGTTCGCCCAACGCCAATCAGACAGCCTGGATCAAGATCAAAATTTCGCTTTAAATACCGCGATGCCCCGTGTAATTTTACACTCGCTTGTTAACAATAAAGCCGTGTTCCTTGTTGGCGAGTCTTTTTACGACACTAGGGCACTGGAGCTAGAACAGAAGTTAGTTACAACAGATTGACAGATCTCAAACCTATGCAAATATGACAGTAACTTTGACGCGGCAACTCACAGTGCAGCCACCAAATTCCGCTCCAGGTGCAACTTCCGTCCACTCAATCGCCGACATCACGGAGTTCCATTATGAGCATGCTGTTGGTCTAATCTATTCGTGGTTCAAATGTTACCAATATATTTTTAAAAGTCGGCCTGAAGCACAAGAATGATGTCTGGTCAGTGCTTTCATTGCTCAGGAAACTTGGCACAGCGGGACAAGTTATTCTTGGCGAGTCTTTTACGACACTAGGGCACTGGAGCTAGAACAGAAGTTAGTTACAACAGATTGACAGATCTCAAACCTATGCAAATATGACAGTAACTTTGACGCGGCAACTCACAGTGCAGCCACCAAATTCCGCTCCAGGTGCAACTTCCGTCCACTCAATCGCCGACATCACGGAGTTCCATTATGAGCATGCTGTTGGTCTAATCTATTCGTGGTTCAAATGTTACCAATATATTTTTAAAAGTCGGCCTGAAGCACAAGAATGATGTCTGGTCAGTGCTTTCATTGCTCAGGAAACTTGGCACAGCGGGACAAGTTATTCCAACTTCACCTTGCCAAGAAACGTACGAGATATCAGCTTTGACGTAACCGTGCAGCAACTATCAGCTATTTTCGGCGAGCGTATATCCTTGTTTAATATTCGCTATCGATGTATGAAACCAGTAAAAGGGCAGTTTGATGGCTGCACCACTTGTGTTGTTAGAGTAAATGTTGAATGTGAACGATTCAAAGTACCTACCGTGGGGCGAGGTAGCCCAGTGGTTAGAGCGCGAATTCACTGACCGGAAGGTCCGTGGTTCGAACCTGACCTCTGCCTCTTGACTTCCCCTTCCTAGGCTTGGGCGACCTGGCAGTATCCCAGCCCTCGTGCACCCTTCGGGTGGCATGGTAGTTAGGCACCCAAAGGGTTCTACAGTTGAACGACTAACCACCATGACGGAAGACCAGTCCACGTGTCCAATTTTCATATGCGGTCTCCAATCACGTTCAGAAAGTGCTGTCAGAACGGAAGTTTTGAACAGTTTGCCGAAATAACGCTGCAGACATTACTCGCGAGTGCTAGCAACTCTTGGATCTCAAACATGACACGGTCATGTTGGAGCGACCATTATCCGACTCTGCTTTCAGTATTTCCAAGACAATTTCGAGACCAATCCCCGCGGCTGCATGTTTGAACGCAGCAAAGCCTCTGTCGGTATACCGACAATGCGGCTTACGGCATTTCGTGCGATTGTGTTCAGTGTGCAGGGGAAGGCGGTACCGAACGTGGAAACCTAGTTGAGCTGTCAGTCAAACCCTCAGATCAAGGTAGAACACGGTTGAACGCATTACCTGCTGCCTATGATAACCTTGTCAAGACTCGCCGGAATTGTTAGGATGAAAGCAGACGGAAACACTACTTGATTGCAGCTCGATACTGCTTCCGATATCACGATTACTTCCCGTCGCACCTGGAAATACATTGGATCACCAAAATACAGACCGACAATGAGCACTCAGAAATGCATCAGAGCGTGAGCTTCATTTGATTGGTGAATTCGACTGTAAGATGAAGGTATCAGGCCATTATTTACCTTACCGTTTGTCAGCTTAGCCTCTTGGGTATAGGCAGAATCGGTCGTTTGCGTCCTTCAGCATCACAAATTCGACACCATATGCACGTCAACACCAGCAGGAGGGAAACCAGCTTTCTGGGCCGGAAACCGTGTGCTTGTGATAAATGATTGCCCTGGACACCGAAACTGGATTGTTGTAGTCTCTCCCAAAATAATCCGTAAGATCGTCGATGTAGAAACTGCATGTCGTTCAAGTACAACCAACGGAGACGCTGGATGGATCGCGTCAGAAAACCGGTGAACCCTCACAACTTCACTCAAGCCGATAATCTTACGTTAAACGGCCAAATGGGGAGTTGTCACCCAGCGTCGATCGGACAGCCTGGACCAAAGTCAAAAGTACGCTTTAAGTACCGCCCACAGTCGGTGAGCATAAGCAGTGCATAAATGAACCACTCAGATACGTAGATGGATATCAGACAATAGTCAAGAACTAGGCGATGACAAGGCGTTCGTTAGGCACAGGATAAATTTGGGAAAGATGGAAATTTTGAGACGAGGACTGAGATTCATGGCTTGTGGCCGAGATAGTGGCAATCGCCAAGCATCCCAGTGTGAATAGATTAGAGGGTTCGAGATAGCTCAATGCTTAAGGCGCGAACTTACTGACCGGAAGGTCCGTAGTTCAAGCCCAATGCTGGCACCTCTACTGCTCCTGTATAGGCTTGGCCCACCTGGTAGTATATCAACTCTCATGCATCTTCCAGGTGGCGTGGCAGCTAGGCACTGAAAGGATGTTACAACTGGAGGATAATTATTCTTATTAGATTAGAAGGCGTAAAAATGGCAATCGGTTTGAGACCAGACGAGATAGTATGAGGTGGTGTGCAGTTATCAACGAAACGTTCTGGGTCGAAAGCCCAGAAGCCCCCCAATCCCAGTCCCATTGTGCTAACATCTCCTGATACAGACCAACAATGTACGTGAATTCCACTTAAAAGGAATATACCACAAAGGTGTTCTAGATTGGAGAAGCGCGACCCCATAGTCCTACTTCACATTAAGAATAATCCTCCCTAACCGGTTTCGTGCATGTTAGTCGTCCACGCTAACCAACACACGAGAACGTCTGATTGGCATCCAGCATTGATTAATTTGGCTGGTCGTAGGAAATCTCACCGATTGGCTCTTTGACTACTCTATAACTCGGCTAACCTGGTAGCTTATCCAGTTGACCTGACAAACCTTTTGTATCAAAAGCGAAGAGTTACCTAGCAATAAGTCCATCGATGGTCTAGCAAATCTCTCTGAAACGATGGCTACTCAACCGTTCTCAAACATCTTCCGGTTGATTGATTACATAACCACCTCTTGTTTATTAACTTCTACCATTCTGACAGGATTGTCCGATCGCAGCCTTAACGTAACTTAGACGTGATCTCCTCATGTCATTCGTCAGCAAAATCCGTTGCACCGGTATGACTGACTTGCTATGATTCCATAAGTAGAGCCTCGGGAAATAACACCAAACCACTTACTGTTAGCTCCGATGTGACCAGCAAACCACTCTACCTAGAGGATCGAAGTAGATCCGGGATGCCCGAGAATTCTAGGCCGTGTGCGCTACAGCAATAGTTATGTTATTCCTTGTGTTTTCCTTGGGCTGAATGACGGCCATGCACCGAAAGTTTTCCATAGCCTAATGATTTAGTTTCTTCTGCTTGTGCGGCAGCTAGTTTTCGTTTCTGTTTCCAACTCGTATGCCATTTAAAAACTTTTTTGTTTGTTTGCTTAGTTTCGGAGCTCTTCCAATTCTTCTGTTCACTTCATCTATGATTCACACTAACTCCCAGTCTGTAATGAGCCTGGGGTCAACAGTATTTTGCAGATATCGGGTACGCAGAAGACAGCTTTTCTTTGATCTGACACCACTGTACTTTACACACTAAATCCAAACAATTCTTCATGGTTTGGCATGCACTTCAGATCTGCAAAGTGTAAAGTTCTGCTGCACAACGGGGTGAGCTGGAACCCTAACCTCATGCTTGCCGATGAGCCGATTGACCAACATGAGATCTGTATCGGTCCCGATGGTCTACTCAAAGATCGTGTTTCCATTCAGTTTGAAAAGTCCAGAGCGGGTTTTTTTTAACCTGCATCGCCTGTGGCGCAGGCATGACGTCAGCTTGTCTATCAAGTTTGAGCTTACAATGCTCCGGTGTGCCACATTTATATGAGTCAGAAATCAGGCTACAGTGAGCTGACAGCGTTGAAGAACCTTCAGTTCTTGATCATCGATGTTTTCAGAGCACTCTCTGGGTCTGGTGCAAACACTGGATTAGTAATGCTTAGGTACGCTGAATGGTTTTTGGAAGGGAATTCGCCCACGATAGATGAACTGGTCACACTCCATACGTTGCACCATCTTGGTCACCTGCTCCCAATGCCAGCTGACTGAATCCCTCAAAGGTTCCTTCTTGCACAACCACTTGAAGTGTGGAAACGAGCCACGGGAGGTCAAACAATGTTTTGGCAGTGAAGTGTGAAAGCAAATACCGATGAACTGAACTGCTTTGGTCGTTGCGGTCTTCGTGAATGGGGATCTCGAGATGATATATCAATGGTTAGAGACATGGCCCAATCGCGCCCTAAATGGCGCTTATGCATCCACGTTGTTACCTTCAATACATAGCTCCTCTTCGGATGTCGCCAATGAAAAGTTCACTAACACCCCCTATTTAGGCATTAATTATAGCAGTTACAGCCTCCAGTACGTACTTGTGTACTCCACCTCCCCAAATCATTGGTAAAGGAAACTGCCAGATTATTACCGTAGTACGACAATTACGCGGTTTTTACAGATAATGTAATTCACATGTCCATTCCTTTAGAATTTTCAGTATTTTTGGTCTCTCTGACTACGATATGTTGTATTCTGTTTATTGAATGAACCTTCAGGTTGGACAGAAAATCGAGATCCGACCAGGACTTGTTTCGAAAAGTGCAGACACCGGACGACTTACTTGCCGCCCCATCATTTCTTGTATTGTCTCCTTATTTGCTGAGCAAAATGACCTTGCTTATGCCGTTCCTGGAGGTCTAATCGGTGTGGGGACCAAAATTGATCCTCAACTCTGCCGAGCCGATCGTCTGGTAGGACATGTCTTGGGTGAAGTTGGTACGCTGCCAAACATTTATGTTGAACTCGAAATATCGTTCTTTCTTCTGCGTCGACTACTGGGTGTACGCACCGAGGGGGACCGGAAGGGAGCAAAGGTTAGTTATGCCATCTTCCTTGCTAAATTTACCATGTGTATTTTATTTTTTTATGGGATCTGGTTCTATATGAAGCAGTTCGCTTACCGACCAGCCATATGTTCTTGGCAGGCGTATTTGTCCGTTTATACAAAGTAGAATCCAGTTTTTGGCTTGGCCTCTGATGAGCTGAAACAGGCAAACATAGCCATTTTGACAAGATAAGATTCCAGTACAGGGCTTCCAAATGGTAGGATACGCTGAAACACGCGGCTTAGCAGTTGATGCGATTTTTTCTCGTCATTTAATAACCGCATGTATTCTGTGCTACCCGACTGATGTGAATACAAATCTCTGAAGTCATCACTAGTTTTTGGCGCACAGTGGGCTGGATACCCACCATTCTGGTCGTTGACCAGCCCCAGAGGTATTTAACAGTGACTTAGACCTTTTTTTCTTACGACTGGATTTAATTTAGTTATCGACGGTTTATGACCCTTAGCTTGACCCTACGATTCCTAGATGTTCTTGCCCCAGTTCTGTATATGCTCAAGCTTTCACTTCCTGACTGTCCGTTTTTTACTTCGGAGCAGCGGAAGAGTAATATTATGACTGTTTATTTGATTATGTTGGCTATTACGTCGCCTCCAGTCTATGTTTAGTTAGAAATGATCAACAGTGTTTCGTTTTTTGCTTTACGGGTTGCTGTCTAATCTAATTGAGACAATATCTCCACTCGCCACTTATCCTTTGTTCACTAACAATCAGTGAATTGGAATGGGTTTGATGGGTGATGGTTTTTATCGCTTTCGTATCATTGTTGACCTATTCTGAATCCATCTATTTATCCTTGAACTTTCAACATTTGCAAGCTGAGTGCCGTCCCCTCGTGCACTTTAGATTGCCATGTCAGCGACACCTGTATGCGTCCAGTCTTCGCCATTCTCGTCTATTAAACTGCCGTTACTTTTATTATTTCCGAAGAAATGTACCCAGCTATGGCTATTTTTCTCCGTCAGTTTGTTCAGGAGTGTTGCTCATTATTCCTTGTTGGCATCCTTTTAGGTTCAAAAGCTATCCAAAGGTGAAGTACTGATGGTCAACATAGGATCGCTGTCTAGTGGTGGACATGTGATTGCAGTCAAGGGTGATCTCACCAAGATCGCTCTCAACAGTCCCGTGTGTACAGAAATAGGTGAAAAAATCGCTCTCAGTCGCCGAGTTGAGCGGCATTGGCGGTAAGAAAACCAATGATGTACTTTGGCACCATTGTTTTTTTACTATCTTCTAAATGTAGGATACACCTTCCGTTCTAGGAACTTTTACTTTATGTTGCTGCAGTTCATTGTTTAATTTGAATCAGGCTAGTCTATCTTGTTTTAATGTCCTGGTTTTGTGGCTTGTCTGAACGTTTATTTTGCATCTTTTGTTCCCACAGACTTATCGGTTGGGGAAAAATACTCCGTGGTGTCACGATTCAACCAATACAGTGTGAGGAATAATGACTCAATCTGGTTCAAACTAGCATATCTACATCATGGTCCTTCTATTTGACAATTTATACGTTGACGACCACTTCTTTCCCAGTTGTCTATTTTTTGTTCTACTCCTCTCCTTGATTTTCCTTTCCAATTGCGGTCGGTTCCTTCTCTATGTACATTTGAATCCCTGGTTGAATTAGTCCTCAATCTATTTGGTGCCTTCTGTACATGCGTCTTCAGTTGCATCAGATGTGATGAGGTCGGTAATGTGGGGAACATGTCTATTGTGAATTATATCAGAGCTGGAGTAAACAAATGCTTTTGCGTTACAATGGGTTGGGATGGTGAGGTTCCTGTACGTCTTCCTGCAACTTTTCTTGAGCGTGTTTGATGTTCTGCGTGTCCATAAGTGGTTTTTCTGTTGCCAGTGCTGGATGTTGGTCATCCAGTCGAGGAAAGGGGCATTCTGTGATTCACTCACTCATGGTGATTCGCCCTCCAAGAAGTGCGTTCGAATGAACCCGTTGTCTTGTTTGCCAAGCTGGAGTATCCAGTCAACTGTTATCGGTGCAAAAACTTTGAGGTGGTGAATCGTAGTCAGTAATCCTTTCTTCAGGCTCATACACAGACAGAAAACTTCATAAAGAATGTAATTGCGAGCGAGTTGCTGCCTTATTGTTCAAGAACTGTACCATCAGCGATAATCATTTATGTAGTGACTGCGAAATGTGTACAAAACAGTATTTCGAAGTACGAGGGCTTTTTGAAACGTTAAGCCAAATTTTTGCAGTGGTATGACAATTGTTCAAGAATGATAGATTTTAAGCCAAGTTGATTTCTATCTCGTTTTCTTTCGAAGCTACATCTAGGTTTTGTTTCTGGTGTTTACATCACTTTCCTTAATTTTAACATTTGAATCTAATGCTGCATTCGGCTGCTTGCTTCCTGAAGGCATAAAACTAAACACACGCCAAGTATGATTCAGTCAGCCGTACCCTATGGCAAGGTATAGTGATTCCAGTTGCTCACCGAGAACCAAGGGATGACAGCTACTCGTTGGAGGCCATTTCTTAATCAGTTTCTTAAGAACCAGGGTGTTGGAGAACTATACGTAGAATGCAATAGCTTTGGTGCGGAGTCACCTTTGGTTTTTTTTGAATACTAATAAGTCGTTCGGCTGCAACCCCTTCTTTGCCCAGCTGCTTTACCACCCGAAGGGAGCACGGGAGTTTGGATACTGCCAGGTTACCCAAGCCTAGACAGGAGAAGTTTAGATGCTTGTTGACAGGGACTTTCAATAACATTTGGCTTCTCCATATCCAGGGAGACGACAGTCAGTTGACTGGTAAGGCAATCTGGTTCGCTATGTTCGACGAACGGACTAGCGACCAAATAGCGCGCCCGAGCTGCCGGTATTCCACGATATTGCCAAGCTCAGATATTGTGTTTATAATTACTTTGTGTGTAGTGGAAAAATGCTTCGTATTTCCGTAAGGTTGCTACCGATTGGCATTACATTTTCTGAGTGTACTGCTCACTCAAACGGGAAACTGTTGGCCCTATGTCTGTTGGAACCTGTCTTCCGTTGTTTTTTGCACTACTGATAACCGTTATAGTAGCTCATTTTGGCGGCTTCCTAGACTATTCCCGGTGCCAGCGCACACTTGCACGACCGAATGGCACGAGTATGTAGTCCGGAACAAATTGCTCAGATGACAAGTACCATTAGGTTACCCTAAAGATCCCAAACTGAGTTCCTGGAGCGCGGGTGCCGTGCTCCAGTTCCTTTCAACGACAGACTCAATCTTCGAAACCCGCGTAAAACATGGCGTGAATTAACCTGAAGTTGGATGATGCATAATACAACCAGAGGGCATACAGTGAGCGAACCTGATTTATTCTACACGATTTGGTTCCTAAGAGCATGAAACGATATTATAAGCTACTACGCATGACCAATCGTTTCTCTTTGGATGATAGCTGAATCAAAGCTACGGCGCGGGATCGCTAGCGGCAATCTGTCTTTTGGGCACTCCCACGAAGATTTCTTGGCTGGCCAGTTCCAGGGTTACTCTTGCAGTGGCCTAAATGACAAGAGTAAAGAACCTTTTTAGGCCCGACGCAATGATACACGCATACGTGCGTTAGTTGCAAACTTATTGAATGACTCCCAGCAGTATGTGATATACCACATGGTACGCTGGAACAACCTGAAACAGTTGGACTCACTGAGAATTAAAGTCGAATGACGAGAGGACAAGTGTTCAATAGGAGCGATTGAATAGCGAGTTCATTGGCATCGAATCGTTTAACTCTACGGTGATCGAACCTGGGCACCTACGCAATGGAGATGGTTTCTTAACTATACATATATCACTAGCTGCGTGCTCGAGCCGCGTTTGCAAGTGACACCAACAACTGGTCTGTACCGTTCCCTGATTTCCATCCAGGAAGGCGATGGTTGTTGACATAAGTGGGCTTACTGTTCAGGGCTCGCATGCTTTTTTGCCAATCATTGCGTGAGGACTTGGGTTCTTTCAGCTTGTGGATGGCTATGTGAAACAAGCAGTTGTCTGGCATGCGTATCCTGTGTGACACCAGTCTCTTGTGTATGAGCCGCTTCTGAGACCACCCTACGCACCTCATTACTGTTCATCCTGTGTTTCTATCAAACTTCGTTGGTGCTTTAGAGACACTGATGATCATACACACTAAACCCTCTTGAATTTTCTGCACATGCAATGTTTCACCCCATTTGGAGTGATGTCGGTTCTCAGGTGCCTAGGGTTTGGTAGGTAGTTTTCACATCTCACTCCTTTGGAGAATTCTCTGATCAGTCGACATCCTTGTGCTTCGCAAACGTTCCACGCGGATTGCCGTATTTGACCCTGAACTACGAAAGGTAACGAAACTATTTGTCATGGATGTCATTGTGTGTTAATGAAGGAGGGGTAAGGTAAAGCCCCTAATAAACTTATAACAATTAACTTTTTGTAGGACCACTCTACAAGACCGTATCTAGTGGCTCACCGCTGTCGCTACGCACGCACTTTTATTTCATTTCAGTGAAATGTGATCTAGCCAGCCTGCTCGAATAACATATTAGTTGTTTTGTTGGAGATAATCAATCTGTAACACGCCTTAGTTGAAGTAGTGATAGAAAGTGAAACTCATCTGATATATACCAAGCGTTTCATCTAACATTTGCAAGGAGGTGTTTTCACTTGGTTCGTACACATTAGCTGCGCCATGTAAGTTCATACTTAGCAGTTTGTCTACTGACAAAGGGGGTGTGCGTACGCGACCTTGTTGAACATGCTACAGCTATACACACATTAGTTTTTGGCTTCCGGTGGCTACCAGTCCGCTTACGCGTTTATTTGTGGGAATACGTGTGCTGCATTTGTGAGTATTTGTGTCGTCCTGTTGGTTTGTGGTACCTGGGCACTTCTTGCTTGACAGACGGGTGTAGTTAAGCGATAAAGGGGGGGGGGGCAACTCCAAATCGGTACGGCGAAAGGGGGGGGGGGGAACAACAACTCCCAAATCTAATCTTGGTGGGGAGCGGTTGGGAGATTTCAACCAGCAACATGTGAACCGAACCGCAGTACC
This sequence comes from Opisthorchis viverrini, assembly GCF_000715545.1. Lineage (NCBI taxonomy): Eukaryota > Metazoa > Platyhelminthes > Trematoda > Opisthorchiida > Opisthorchiidae > Opisthorchis > Opisthorchis viverrini. The sequence goes on along the minus strand of NW_008751697.1, from coordinate 2,149,823 downwards.
GGAATACGGCCTAATTGTCGGTCATCCAGTCTGCTCCTTCCATACTCAAGCGCCAACAAAATTAAGTGTTGCCTTCATTTCCTGGAATTTTACCAATCTTGAAGCCATGTCTAGCAGAATGAGACAATAACAGTGCTTCTGAGGAAACGTACCGAGAAAGAAGTCAAGCCATAGTTCGCGTTATGCTAATTTCGAGTAAGGTATAGGTCATTCTATAGACGTAAGACACTACTCATAAGGTTTCTCTGACAGGTTTCACCCTTCTTTGGACTCGTCAGGTAGGCGCACTCTCCGGGTTTCCATCAACCTGATGTTCTAATCGAACCCAAGTTACACGAGATTAGCGAGGTACACTAAGTTGCATACACCTGTAACCTCAGTAACCTTATGAGTAATGTATTATGTCTATACAATGTATTGCGTTATCTTGAATATCGTACCCACTGAAACATAAGGCAATCTGGTACAGCACATTGATTTGAAGAAGCATGTCACAAATGATAAGTTCAGCTAGATTCTAGACGAGTCTCCCGTCAAAAACAAAGTGGGATCCAGATGAGTGTATGATTCGAATACAAGTCATTCTACTCACCAACAAGGTAAAGCTGGGCAAACTAGGGTCATTTATCGAATCTCCATCTCCGTGGAGGATATGCATGCCGCTTGCTATGAAGACTTAAATCAGTTCAATACTCGGTCGCAGTAAAGCAACCGGATCAACCCAAAAACTGACACTCGCGGTTTTAACAGTATACAAAGTTTCTACATGCGAAATATACTTTACCGCTGTAACCAACCTACTCGGCATGCGAAATACCACAGGCATGTCAAACTATGTATGTTTAATGCAAAAATAAGCTGTTGCTACCTTTGGATCTTCACTACTATTACTACCGTAGGTACGCCTGTACTGCTGCGTTCTCATTGCGTCATCCATCAATTGAAACTACTTGAATAATGTGCCAGCATAGTCAGATGTACTCAAGTAAGCTTGTTTTCGTTAGACAGAAAGGCTGTGCATAAGAAAGTCTTCTGACGGCTCATTGCCATGCACTTGGAGCAAAACCGTTGGAAATCAAACAGAAAGTTATGTACGGGAGTCCCTCACTGTAGAAGGAAATGAATACGGAACTGTGTGGAACAGTAATGTACAGTTCTTGTCTGCACATCTCATTCAACTTTTAATGTCATCCCACTGAAGACATATTTACTTCAGTATAAAACTAGTTGATCCATAAGAAGAGTACACCACATTCGTATTCGGTTAAATAGAATGACAACTGAACCAGCCTTTCACTCTAATGTCAACTTATCAGAAAGTATGCGCTGCTTCAATGTAGGGGTCTAGTTCTGCCAACCCTTACAGGACAGCTGTGATGAAGCTTCAGGCAGCTTCACCTTCCAGAAGCCGAAACGTCACCCGAGAGGACATTTCTGTCCCCTTAGAGGGTCGGCTTTCCATAGGTTTTATATTTCGAGAAGGCCGTTGAAAGAACAAGCCAGAAAGATCTAAGATGATCTCGGCATATCATACCTGTAGGGTAATGTTTACCGGGGATGTTATCACGTGGACTTCTATGTATTATGCGGTGAATTTTTTGAGACAAACCCATCTAATCTAGGTATTTATTCTCAACAGATTCACAACGGCTTAAAATGGACAGACTGAGCCTAAGGTGACAATGGTATCCTTAATGTTAAATGTGATTCGTGAGACAAGTGAAGGCTTATCGAGAGTGGTTTAATCCTGCTGGTGGACGGAAGTGACCCCAACCGGATCGTACAAAAGCAGTATGTAACAGAGGAATCACTACAGTGCTTCAGAATGACTTTAAATTGGTTAGCTCCGCGGTCACTGATTCAAAATGAGGTAAGGTTAAAGCTGCCTGGACAGGAACAGTCTCACAAGCGATGGTGCTGGTGATGATTAAAAAACAAACAGCTACACATATAGGGTATTTACAGGATTATGATTTAGGAGCTGTCTTGGCCAACAACCGGTTCACTTTAACGTATTGGAAGTGTGCCGGAATAGTTGTAATTCGGGTGCATCTATTGTTGTTGTTGCTCAGGTAACCGAGCTTGGTCATTGGCTTGCTAAGGTTTCATCAGCAATCGAATTGACATCTTCAGTGCTCGGTGATGTTACCTCGGCTGATTACGCAAGCTGATTGTCAAACTGGGTGAACAGATCAACGGCCACCTGATCAACTACTAACATACATTTTAAATTTTACTGCTGTTTACACTACTTGTGCTACCCATCAAGTCAAAAGAACGGTTGCCTAAAGGCTGGTCAAATCAGTCCATCAGTTCTTTTACTAGAGTCACCATTTCTGAAATGACCAGGTGTCCAGTTTACAATGACCATATTTGTTAGAAGTCAGAGAGGCTGCAACGTTTGTTGCAGATTCATCATGTAGGGAAATTTGACCGCCGAGTAAAGCTCACCCTTGGGAGGGAATTGGAGCCTTTTCTACATGGCGGCTTATCCTTTGAAGGGTTATCTATAAAAAACGTCTTCGAGTTCTTGACTCTTGAAAAAAAACAGGAAGAAGGAAACAAGAAGAACGAGAATTCGCAGCTGGGTTAAACGAGAATGACAACGAAGGATTTAATGCAATTGGTTGTAAGGTAGGTTGGTAGGTTGTTCTTACCTAGATGCGTGTCAAATTCACGTCTATCGAAGTTCAAGTTTAAACCCAGGCAATTGGACCTTAATCATACGTTTGTTCGGCACGCTTTTCTGTTAGTCATTTATAAGTTACGAAACTGGTGGTGCATCTTTCGGAAAATGGCACTTTCATCGATCGACTCTTCGGATGGAGAGAAAATCGAGGTTCAACTGCAACTGGAACGGTGAAAGAAATCAAGACCTTTGTCAATAAGTAGGGCTGTTTGTCGGCTCTACGTTGAACCTCGCGCAACTTCATTTCGCAAAGTCCGCTGGCCTACCGAAGGAGGGTTAATATATTGAGCGATAACAGTCTCTTTTGATCCGTACCTGTTCGTTCACGGAACAAACTGCCCAGAGGTGTCACCAGAAAAATCACACGGGTATTCGGATATGGGGAAATGGAGAATTTCATCGTCACAGTATCTCAGATGGGCTTTTGTGATAGTCGTCTTATCTTCGGAGGTTTGTCGAGTAAATCAGAATAACATGGTGGAATCTTTACGTCATCGTTACTCCACTTGTTCAGCAATAGAATTCCTCTCACTGTTGAACCCGACTAGGGTTTTCGTCATCAATAAAAATGAACATTGGACGAAAAGCCTAGATTTCATCATACACACTTCTAAAAATAAACTACTTAAGCGTTCTTACTCGGAAACAGCCAAGTGTTCAGTGGTTTCAATACTACTTTCTCACACAAACCTCTGACCGAAATTGTGAGTATGGACGAAAGCAACATACAGACTTGATTAAACCAAGGAGAAGTTGGAGACACTCATCTCACATTTCATCAGGAATCAGAAGGAAACACACGGGCATTGGAGACTTCATGTGTGTCATCATTTCCACCCGGGATTGGGACCACGACTGATATGATCAACTGGTTCCATTAATGACCGCCGTCAGTATTCCCTGAGGCTGACTGCGGTCACTTGGACAAACCCAAAGAAAGCTGATGATGAAATGATAAGCCGTGGTTTTTTTTGCCAATAATCATGCTTGTTGCTTGGATGATGTTAACTGGTCATCAAATTGGGCCGCTTATGCTAATGGCTCTCATTAAACTGTTACGCCCAGTCGGAAGATGCTCACTGATCATACCGAGAGAAAATGCATATAGTGCATGAGTAGCATACGACGGCAGGCGACAACCATAATTTTGTTGTAGGATGAGTTAGAATACCAACTGGTAATGGGCATATAAGCGGATGAGGATTGTGATAAAAAGCATTGATAAGATAGTTTCTTGGTTGAGGCACTTACGTGTCTGCGTGTGTGTGTGTGTGTGTGCACGCAAATATCCTCAGAATATATCAACTCTCAGTGTGGAAAACCTACAGCTCAACCGACTGCGTGTAATGGGGCTTTATTTCCATAACAAGTGCGTAGTGTGATACAGGGTTGGGGTAGAATAACAGTCTACTCAGAGGGTCTTAAGTGGAACACATTTGGTTTGGCTAGCTCCGAGAAGATGGTTGATAAAATTGCCATGTGGGGATAGCACTGTAGAGGCATTTTTTATCTTTACCTTAGCAACCTTATTTTCCAAGTTGAAAATGCGGGCACTTTACCAGCTGGCGAGTGGGCCAGATTGGGCAGGATAGAAAATGATAACGAGAAGCGGGTGTATCTATCCTAGTGTTTGTCTAGATCACTATGCTTGATACGTCCCAGTGTAGACAAAAGCTGCAAAACTTGGGATACTTCCCAGTAATATTTTCGCATGATACCCTGAACACTGTCCAGGAATGACCAGGGACTGAACTGGTTTGGGAATTCCAGTATTAAAATTTACCTATAAGTACCAGAAACCTGAGCAAAATGTAGCCTTGAAAATCTTACTCGTGTTTGGAAAAATGATGTTTTTAAGTGTTGTTTTAAAAGAAAAACTTGTTTTATGCAGCATTGTTTACGATTGCAAGGATTTTCCGTTCACAGTAGTTTCAACGACGCCAGAAGTTATTTAACGCGCCCGCCTCGAAGATACTGTCTGGACCTATTCTATCCCTCACTACTTAATCTACGTTTACATTGGACTGGGAGCTATCAGCTGGTTTCACAGAGTATCGTGCCTGAACATCATTCGCATCTAACTCGTGACTATGATACAAATCACTGCTACCTTTTTCCAATCATGAGTTCGCTGCGATATCATGCTGGAAATTAAGGAAAACCTGGAAAGGATTCCCTGTGGATTGGACGTTCGGATTGCAGGATGAGATCAAATCATGTGTACAGTGTTATGTGGTGGATATTCTCCCCCGTAGAGCAAGGACACGAAATGACACGCTGCTGCCACCTCTTTTGATGTCAAGTCGCTTGCAACGTCTACCGAACAATACCAATATTCTCTTCCGTAAGCTTTCCCATATCCAATAGCACAGGTTAGACGTTGGCTGTGTAAGTTGGTCTCGCATATTTTGATGATGTTGAATGTAAAGGTAAAAGGAAAGGAAAGAAATCCGTCACGGGTTTTCTCCTCGACGGGACTCATCAACCAGCGTATCAGGATCGGTTACGGGTTGCGACATTACACAACAACCTAGGATGATCTGTGAAGCACTACTATCATGAAACTTGGACTTGGAGATGGCCGCTATAGAGGTGGGATGTAATCGAAGCAGTAAACGCAGTAAAATAGGTCCCCTGTCATTTCGGTGGACAGTTTTTCACTGTCGATCGCAAAGCCAGTTAACCACTATCTTGTGTAGACTTGGACATCCATCTTATTTCAGTGAATCCCCCTCCTATTTTTTCAACATCTCCGGTTTTCACTGAATGCGCTTGTCGAAGTTCTGGGCTATCGGTTTTCAGCAGTAACATTCTTTTGGTTGTAGCATGTGAAATCAACAGAGTGCGTTTCTATTTTCTCTCATTAGGTGCTTCATAACTTGGTTGGTGAGATAATAAGTACCGTAAGCTGGGTAATTTTATGTTTGTCCCGAATAGGTTTACTACAAGTCTTTTATTCCTTTTTACTCTCTCCGATAACCCCAATGTTTACGCACATTCAAAGGTGTGGCACTCCCGTTATCCGTCTCACAACGATAATTCAATAACGCAGTTGTGTTCTGCTCACTCTCAGTCAAGCGACTTCTGTATTTCGTTCTAGACAAGTTTATCTAATAGAAACTTGTTCCTTTTCAACGGATTGGTTAATTCGAGGCATGACCAGTAGGATCCACGTGTAACTAAACTAACCTGAACGTAGCATACCACTCATATGATGGCTGAAAACTTCTATAAAGCGAGTAAGTCAGTCATTACATAACCGTAGGCTGGATAAGAAGCATGGGAAGCGTTATAACGCATTCACCTTTTGATAGTCCAAATCACTAGTCGAGTGCTGATATCTGTAACACACATGAAAACTTTCATTGGGTCTTAATTAGTGCAACATAAACCTGCCTTTTGCAGCCGTGTGTGGGAATCGCCAATAGCTCGAAGGGAAACGACTGTGTTATCAAATACAAAGTTCTCCGTCTGCTCCTCGACTTGGTCACATGTTTTCCTTATGCCTTCTGATGTTTCCTCGTCTGCTTATTTTAACGCTGGAGAAAAAAACTTGTTCGTCTATAGGGAGTAATTTTCGTGGTCTCATAAGTACATTACCAGATATATCAACTAGCATGCATAAAACGAGTAACTCAAATCGCATTTTGTCGTCAAACTAAGTGGACGGGATAAGTAAGAACCGTCGGCATGGACGTATGCGAATTCGACCGAAAAATAGATGACCTGTGCACGAGCCGAGACCCAAACCTAGGCTGACGAATTGGAAAATCCCGCATAAGTCTAACTGTCGCGTTGTCGAACCCAATCGCAGTCATCCAAGCTGATTGTCATCAGCTGGCCTAGGCATGCCGGCATAATGATAAAAGTTACCGTTGGTCAAAAACGAGAGATTCAACTTGGATTCAGGTGATTCACTGGTTAAAACCGAGTATAATTCCCTAATCATCGCTTGTTCTTTTACATCATCCGTTAATTCCTCCAATTTTTAGCGGGATACTTCAGTTCCATTACCGCGCTCTATGTGAGCGTGGATGGTTGGGCGGCAAACAAGTAGTTTGGTTAGTTCTCGCACTGTTGCCTAATAGTATGACATTCGAGTCAGGGAGGTGTCTATTAGAAATCGAATGAGGCCTAATAATAACGCTGATGAGTGTCGGCTCATATTTTACAGCGTACAAACTTAGAGTTAAGCCATATAGGTCAGCGATTTAGTTGGCGGCCCTCATTTTGTTCAATTCGGAAATCAATCCACATAATATATTTCTTATGCTGGCAGGGTCTTCCGTTTCGTTTCCACCCTTTGGTGTATTCGCCATTTCACTTCTGAAGCCTAAAAAGGGGTGGCCATATGATCAGTCGGTTATCAATAAATGGAGCTTAGCTCTGTGGTTTGAGAATTCCGAAGCTCAGGTACGCGGATTAGTATCATCAAGACCGAAATATCCGACATCTATCGCAAGGTGAAAGAATAGTTATATGAATCCATGAATTTGTTGCTAATTATATTGTATTTTGACCACTTAGCTGTGCAAAACTGTCGGTTAGTCAAAACAGTCGGATAGTGTCTTTCACCATTCACCACTGAAATCAGAGTAATCGATTATGTGCGGGCTGAGTGTTGTTGTGTTCATCGTAGTATGCTGACAGTCTGATCCGACTCACTCGGTTTGAGTGTACATCGAATTCGGTAACTAAGGTACCACCAACCTTCGTTTTCTGCTCGTCACAGAAAGAGAATACTTGCATAACTATACGCAGTACATAATCGTGAAACCCGAAGATAGCATAAGGTATCTCCGAAAGTAATGAATTCAAGATTGCACGACCGCTGGTTTGATTATTGTACTCATTACGATCTGCGTAACGTCGTTTGTTAACTTCCTGCCACGCAACTAGTCCAAACAAGCAGGCCTCATAAAGCAATCGCTTCCACCCAGAGAAATTAAGTACCTGTTAAACATTCTTCGACTGGGTGCTCCGGCTGATCAACTGCAGTTTCTCTATTTTGGTATAAAGCAGCGTACTTTACCTGTTACCACCAACTAAGGCTACAAAGAGAGAGCACTTCACGGCAACCAACGGTGAGTCTACATTCCTTCCATCTCTATATCAAGTGTAACAGGGAGTGCAGCATCGCATTGTTTCCTGAGGAGGACTCCATACATCTTCTTTCATGAGAGGAGCACCCTAATATTGTAACTTAATCGCTGCCGATGCTTCTGGGAATTGAAGCAATTTTCTGATTCCAAGTCGACGGTAAGTTTTGCCTCTAGCCATCAAACATTTACGGTGCGCGCGGGAGCAAACCACAAATGTTCCAGTGAACAGACGGTCAAAGATTCGGTCTTCCCACGTTTGCCATATGGTGAGTCGATCTCCGAATGACCTATAATTAACCAGTTCCACTATCCTTTCATCAAACCGACGTACACTATCGATATACAGTCTAGTATCTCATCACTAAAACCACCGACAGCCACTCATTCTTATCAACACGGTAAATAAAGCAACGTGAATCGGTGGGTAAACATTGGGTTAGCTTAAAAGGGCCACGCAGCCGTGCTGTTTGAAAGGGTTGAGAAATACATGACAGGCTTCTGCAAAAGACAGTAGATAGAATCGTGTATGTACTACTCACACAGAAGGTAGCAATTAGAGGTGGACAAGGGATATGGTGACAATAAGTTCTCCACTCACGTATTTGGGTGTTATAGAGACCAGTTTTTGGACCGAAAATCACGCACATCTAGTCACGTTCAGGCTGGACGGGGGAGGGCGTTGGGCAGTTTGGCGATAACATGACAAGATTCCGTCTTCAAGAAACTTCTTGACCACATGGTGGTTCAGAGTTATCCAGAGTGTGGGCAACCACATAGCAATTTTGATAAGTCACGTGTTCCTTAGACAAGTATTTTGCCTGGCTGGACACAATCGGCTTGACAATGGCCTACGAAGTGGCGAACAATGGATGGCAGGTTAGAAAAAAATGACGGTGCATGGTAGCGCCTATCCCTTATCACTTTTGCCTAATATTTGTCATAATGTTGCAAGAACAAGCATCTCTGGAAACCAAAAGTTGTTCGATCCACACGTGTTTTCCTCTGTGGATAACACCAGTAGAGTGCTTGCTTCAGTAAGATGTGCAATTTAATACTTGTAGACCGCTGATTTCCTGCAAACGAAAAGTTTCAGATAACCCTTCTGTTCTATCAAGTTAACTACCACTCTATAGCAACAAACATGCACCCGGAGACTGCTATTTTTCACCCCAAGTAAATTTTCACCCCCAGGTAGAAAACTATAGCACACTGTTGTGCCTCAACCACCAAGGGAAGGATTAGATTATAAATTAGGATAGATCTCAATTTACGGGTAAGTAAAGGGTTACATGGACATACTGATGTGACTGGTTGTATGGTTATCCTTGAAAACCATGCTAAAGCGGTTTTAATCTAAAAACGACCAGTGCTGAGGTCAGCTGAGGATGCTTACGCAACTGCGGAGATACTGCGCTTCAAAAAATTTGATACTACTAAACTAGGTCTGCATGTGTTCATCGTCGTTAACACACCGTAAATATGACGGCCCTCCCATTAAGCAACCTTCAAGAGAGACCGCCCTCTAAATCAAGATCAGTTCACTTCGGTCCTGCTAGGTACGGCATGGAACCAAAATATTTTGGCGGACCGCCCTCAAACTTGCAACAAAGCCCATTTCATGCGTCCCCGATGAACAGTATTCCCTCTTTCACCAAGACACTAAATGCACACAGGTATATCCTCAAAGCGAATTAATGTTACGAACAAGATTTTGGGCCATGTGAATCCCAAAGATGACGGCAGTGACCCAAAAAAGTTCTGATCTAATGGTGTTATTGTGAGGCCAGCAAAATTGCGTTCTCCATCATTCTTCATTGCATAAATAGACCAACTTTTACTGAGTTGTGAAGGTATTATAATGATCCTACCAACGAAACTTTCAGCCCAATTTGTGAAAATTAATGCGGTTTTGTAACCCACGTACTATTCACAGACAAATTTGTTTTTCTGTAATCCAATGGTTCCGGAACTTTTCAGCTCATCTTGTGTTAGCGCATGATGTACGACAATATCATTCTGTATATGTACTGCGTGATTAGCAGATTCAAAATTGACAGAAAACGTCTGCATAGTATCGAAAGCAATCATATCGCAATGATTTAAAGCGTGATCTCTCTGAATATAGTTCACCCTCCTCAAAAGGGGTTATTTAGTGGCGGCATGAGAATAGCTTTAGCTTACTCTAAAATCACGTGCAACAGTTGGTGGAGTTTGTCCAGAAAGGCTATAAGTTCATAATTCGAAGACCCCAAACACTAGTTACGAAGTATTTTTATTTTCTGGTAATGTTAATATCCATCTTACTCAACAGAAAGCAGGGATTTTGGCGTCGTAAGCGTTCTGAAACGCTACAACTGCGGTCAGCACCTCTCCAAGCAGGGCTTATCGATCAATGAGCTTGTGAATAGCACATTTCTCACCGTATGCTACCAAGAGGACATCGGACTAAACAGCAACAACAGCAGCGGCAGCAATGGTAGCAGTTGTGTTCGGACAGCTAACACGAGGAAAATACGTCAAACAGCGAACCTAAAAGACTGTGTTGAACAAGCACGAGGAATTTGGGTAGCTACTGATCACCGGCAATTACAAATATCCTATCAAGGCCTATCGGGGGCAGACAAAAGTTTAAAAAAAACCTGATGAGCACGGCTAGATAAATTCAAACGAGGGTACTCTGATAACCACACATCTGTTAACAGCAAAAAGTTCGGTTACACACTTAAAAACTATGATTCACAGAGATAAAAGAGGCGACATCTCTGAAAAGTGTCTTGCAAGACATCTTGCATAAAAACTGTCTTGTATTTACGAGGATGACGACTCAAAGTGGCCACTTGATAAACTAAAATAGCTACTACTTGATTAAGTATATCAATAATAGTAAATATCTATGAGTCCTTACTTTCAAGGAGACCTATCCCCGCCCACGAATTAAGGCACCTTCACTCAAGTTTCGCTAGAAGAAGCTTGAAGCTCTCATCTCTGAAGAGAGGACATCCGAGCAATGACAAGTGTTAATGTCTCTGGGCGTAAACACCGTCCCAATAAGAATATGAATGGAAAAGTTGTTTTATTTATCTTTACACCGATGTAATAGCGACGGCATTATGCGACCTCATCTCATTACATGAGTAAAGGAAACCAATTTCCCTCCTCTGTAAAGGCTGGCTTTCAGGCGAGACCACTTGCGTTTCACCTCATGTGAGTCCTCTGAAGGGCTGCATCCCTCCTAGAATAGAATGGGTATCAATAGGAATCACTTTTAGTACTTCCTCGCATAAAAATGAAATGGCTTTACTAGGACTTCTTAATCCGGGAAAACGACTTGAAAGAGCCTCTTAGAAGTGACCTTCTTTGAAAGGAAACAGGTATACCTTTGTTTTCTCCTGATAGACAACTTCATCGAAGCGACCAAAGCCGGCAACTTCTTGTTGGTAGATCATTTTTTAAATGTGCATCGTGGGCCAATTGGAGCATCTTTTATATTAGTGGACCTCTGTTTAGGATGACCAGTATGGTGATACACGGGTAAAAACAGGACATTCGTGCATCTCACTGTTGACATTTATTAAACATTTGGTGCATCTTTAGATAGTCTCGACAATAGAGTTTCTCCTCAGTGAACAGATAGCCTACAGCAGAGTAAGATCACCTACAGTGAGATCACATGCAACTTCGAACACGAAAACTAGTCTCTGGTGCCGTTCCAGCGGGTGTACACTCAGTGGCGATCTTCTGCAAGAATTTTCCAAACTTTTGCTTCAAGGGTGGTTTGCGTGTGCGACTAGTGATTTTGTAAGAGAATGTCAGTGTTATGAAACAGGATCTTAATGACAATACGATAGCTTCAGTGTATCAGTGCAGTATTATCAACTGGTTGCCCGTAAGGTCAACAGAGGGTGTCTCCTCCAAAATGACCAAGCCTCAAATGGGACCTGTTACGTCGTTCCCCATAGATGACCATTATTCAGCAGAAAATACAACGATACAATGGAAATAACAGTATAGCCTAGATCTGCCCAGATAGAATCGTATGGGTAAAGCTTTTTAATCACGCAAGTTGTTGCTATGACCCCAAAAAAATTGTATCCATCAGAAATTCTTCAGAGCGAATACGGTTATAAAATGCCCATACAATGCATGGAGACCGTTGGCGCTTTAAGCAGTGTAGATAAAAGCGGCCAAATCCATGAACGCTGTTTGAATTCCACAAGCAGATTACAGAAATTTCCATGTCCCTAAAACATATTGCAAAAGGACTCCATGTAACGGAAAAAAATGGATCTAGAGTTTAGCGTTATGTATAAGATTTTTTTCAAAGGACTTTCAAGTGATACGTTCTTCTGGAAATTCAGTAAAGATAAATTGCCGAATTTTGCTATATAATCCAGGGCTCGGTTGAAAATTAACCGAGATTTTCATAAAATAGGTGGGAAAGTGACGTAATTCTGAAAAGTTCCCATTGAATGGTCGTAACACTGGTTATTAGCTGTATGTCGCGTATCCACTCCCAGGCGTTCAAATCTGCTTCTTACAGTTGATATCCATATTTGCATCCGTTTTTTCTATGTGACAGTTCTATCTTGAACAGAACCATGGAAACGGGAAAACGTTTGATAACTCAGTGGTAGATTTGCGCCACCCATACCATACCATACCTGCAGATAACTTTGATTGACGAGTTTGGAAGGGCAAAGAATATATTGACAACTTCGTCTTGAATCATTATTGAATGCTTTATCCAGCAAACCTTTAAATGCACTGAAGTCACTGGTGATGAAACGTCTCTTGTCTGTGTAAATCAACAGCTTGAAGAAGCCACGTTTAATCCTAACGACTGCATTGTAAACGAGAGTTGTAGTGGGGTTAATTTCATGGCTTCGCGATAAGGCACTGTACAATTGCATACACTATCCTGCCCCTCATATGTTGTCCATAGAACGCAACATGGTACGAACCGACCATTCATCAGCGGATCACAGTAAAAGATTGAAGACATAAACTGGCCTCTTGCCTTTCAGTGGATCATAAGTGCAGCCAATCAACGCGCTGAATCAGACCGCGACCACACTCGCCTACGCACACCACATGGATAACAGCGACCCGGGTGGAACGGGATGCGCAAGCAGGAATAGACGAAGTTTTCGACAGGACACAAAACTGGCGTCATCGCTTTGATAGCTAATCTCCTATTTTATTTGAACAACTGACATATCTCCACTATCTGAGGGGTATAATTTAGGTAGTCTGCCTGGACATCCATATGACAAACTCCAAACCTGTACTGAAGAAATGTCTTTTCTAAATTGATTTCCGTTCCAGCAACTAATACATATTGGCTGAAAGGCTCGAGCACCGCGTGAAGCTGTGTTGAAGAGTTAATCAGAATGAGAGATTCATCAGCATAAGATAGGATGAGTCATGTGGTTGAGTTGAGCTGAATACCCAGATAATTTTGTACGGGATTATCCACTGTTCAGTTCTTCGAGAAACTGAATAACATTACCAACAGTGAACAACGTTGCTGTTGCTCTGTAGAGCCACATCGGGAATTCATGTGCGCCAAACATAAATGCAGATTCAAGCTTTTGTTCCTAAGTGACAGGCTTTCAAAGAAAGTCAGCTATCTACACCTACCATTGCATTTAAGAATGGTCGACATATCTCTCTGAACAGAGCCAAAAACAGCGCTCTAAAATTAGTTTTTGTTGCTGGAACTTGAGGGAGATTCCGAAAGAGTGCATTGGTGGATACATGGTCAACACAACCGCAGCTAGGGCGAATTACTCGTTCCTCTCGGATGGAATAGGAGTAAATCGGTAAATGGCCTCAACGTGATATTTATCAGACAGGTTTAAAAATGACTACCACTTATTATCTTGTTGTCTTTCCTGGGTATGGAAAATAGTACTGAATTGTCTCATTCGTCCGGAATGGTTTCACTATTCTATAACAAGCAGGGCGATTTTTGAAGACGTTCGACTGTTGTCTTCACGAGATCAGTCGAAACTCAAAAGTCACCGTTTTATTTTTGAGTGGAATGAATATTTCTGGCATTTGCCCGGAGATTAATAATTTTTGGCCCACGATTTCAGCGGTTTTTGACCGGACTATGTGTTCGATGCGTACAGCGATGGCTCAACAGAGTCCTGAAACGCTATATCTATTTCTCTGGCTCCTCGTGCTTGTCAGTTCACTATAAGTGTTGCAAAACATAGATTGTTGAACACGGTCTTAGCCTGAAGCCCGACAGATCGAACGAAAGAAGTTCGAGAAGTTGCCAGGATGTGAAACTTCATTTATATCAGAGGTAGGTTGTTGACAGTATCTCCAATGCTTTCTTCTTGTATAGCCAGTAGCCTGGCGTAGTAAACTGCAGACGTTGGGTGTGGTAGAGGCACATTTGGTTCGGGTAGTTTAACCATTTGGGAAAAAATGTAATTTCAACATGAGCAAATATGCCTTAACCTCACAGAAACGGCATACTGTATTGGCGTTTTTTGGCCAATCTAATGTTTCCACTAAACTGTCTTCGGACTTGAACAGATGAACACCGGATGATGAGAATTCGTTTTTACCCTCCTGCCAGACTTGAAACCAATTTCATGGGTCAAGGAGTTAAATGAATTTTCATCTTTGCAAGTAAGAGTGTGGTTTGATCATTGCTGTTTACCGTCTCTGTTCTAGGATAAAAGCTAGGAAAGAAAAGAAAGCGTTCAGCTGTAGCACCCTTCCGGTGCCTAGCTGCCATGCCACCCGAAGGAAGCACGAGGGCTGGGATACTGCCAGGTTGCCCAAGCCTAGACAGGGGAAGTCGAGTGGCGGAGGTCGGATTCGAACCGCGAGCACGAGGGCTGGGATACTGCCAGGTTGCCCAAGCCTAGACAGGGGAAGTCGAGTGGCGGAGATCGGATTCGAACCACGGGCCTTCCGGTCAGTAAATTCGCGCTCTAACCACTTGGGCCATCTCGCCCCGCTAGGAGTAATGTGTGGAACGTTGGGATACAGCCGTGTAAGTTTATGTCATCCCTGATGTCTGGAATGGGTGCTGGCTGCGACAAAATGAACCCCACACACACGAACATGAATCGGAGATTACTGTTTCAACAGAAATGTTCGGGGCCAAAATGTTTAAAATTAGGGCAGGTAATGCTATCGCTAGCATTGGTTTCCGCTTTCTCGTCGCTAGCTATTAAAAGAAAGCCGTGGTCAATTAGTCACTCGTTGAATTCACCTGTGGAATCGATCTTGGACAGAAATATCAGAAAATAACGTGGTCTGAATGACTGTTTCAGTCAGACGGAGGAAGGACCTGTTGGATCCGTTCCGGAGCAATAAGCATTGCATTGCCATGGCTACTCAAGACACATGTCGCTTCCTG
Organism: Opisthorchis viverrini; assembly: GCF_000715545.1. NCBI lineage: Eukaryota > Metazoa > Platyhelminthes > Trematoda > Opisthorchiida > Opisthorchiidae > Opisthorchis > Opisthorchis viverrini. Next base: position 2,134,648 of record NW_008751697.1, on the reverse strand, counting down.
AAGGGCAAAATCATCGGTTAGTCCACCCTGGTAGGTCCAATAGGATGCTTTTATTCCTCTGGAATTCTGATGCTTCGTGTGACGAATCCCACGAGAAATCCTCAGGAAGACAAGTGATACTGACTTAATAGTCATAAGGACTTCGCACTGTGATGAATTAGCTTCCGGTATCCAACAATGTGCAACATTTTTATATCTGTTGCGTACGACAAATCTGAACCTAGGGTAAAAAACTGCTTAACTTTTGTACTGGCTGCTGGGCCATCTCACAGATCATGGCGTACCATGGACGTCGTATTATGAACCGAAGTGCAACTGGACATGTGAGGCACAAAATTATCAATGGACCAATGGGATAGCTTCCCTATTGCCATGCAGTTCCCGTTAAAAAATTAACTCCCGAACTTTTCGCTCGCCCCGCATGTCAGATGTCCGGGGTTCAGATCCCGGCACGGCCATTGGATATGCACTACTGATGAGCTCTAATAAGAGCGAAACTCGAGTCCAGTGCTTCCTTTGGTGTGGACTCAATGGGATGATTACGCCAGAACAGGAACACGGCCGTTCAAACGAGAGTGGTATGACAATGAACAAAATACCTATCCCGCAGAACCCCAAAATTTTCCCTATTAATTGTAACCTGGAATGAAGGTAGGCCCAGTTGATCTCAAACCGTTTATAGCGTGGGACGCTCGTTTTAGCTCGTCTATCTATCTTCACCATGTGACGGAATGGAAAGAAGAGTACTCGGTCTTGTATATGAGCATTTAATTCGGGTTTAGCAGACATTGTCACCTAGTTTATACGAAATATGCCTTCGATAATGCTGAGAAATGGTCTGATGATTAGCGACAGATACATCTGGAAATTCTAAGATTATGAGCTGCTTTAGATACCCCGCCTGTCCAGTAAAGATGCTATTTCATATTCTTAATAGAATCAGTGACAAATAAGTTTGGACAGCAAGAAAGACGGAAAAGTTCGTCTTTTTGACGGAATATACCAACCTAACGCTTTGGACCCACATGCTCTTCAACACGCTCAAGATGGAGCTCATGATCAGTCTGATAAGCCAAAATAGGAATAACTGTTTTGAGCCATCTGCTAGATTGATCTTAGACATTCAATCCTGTAATTGTGAGAAACCTCATTAGGCCACAGATTATAGGTAGGACAACTTAAATTTTCAAGGAAATTCTGTAGTAACCCTAGAAATGCACCTTTTTCTGGAATGTTTCCATCCCAACAGCCTTTCTCATTTGGAGTATATTTTGGACCTGATATATACGCTAAAATTATACGCAAACGAGGAGATGCTTGAGCATTTTCAGCCCAAGCTCTGCCAACGGCTGGTTTTTAAACATTTTGCAACCCATTCAAGGCTGCTTGTTGGTGTATCACTAGTGCCAAATTGTCGGATAATTCAAGTACAATCGAACACAAATCCAGCTGATTCAAAACTATGTTTCTTATTCGTCTTCCATTTGGGGCCGTATGGTTAAGTAATTCTTAAATATTCGTGTTGCTTATTTTCCACTAGAGGGCTTGCTAAGGACACAATCACCCATTACGCTTCGATTTACTTGGGTTGGGTATAAAGAATAGAAGTGATGACCTTTGAAGATCAGTCTCGATAAATGCGTCCCCAGAAAACCACACACATACACAGAACAAATAAGTGGTAGTCTCTACTACGGGAATTTTCTCTAATCTAAAAAACGCCGTATATGATTTGCGTGACCAACCTGGTTTCGCCACCTCGGTCACCATATGCGTGCAGAGCAAATCAGTAGGAAATAATCTTTTCCTACGTCGTAGTGGATACACGCCCATTTGGGCCAATCCAATTCATTCTTTTATCCACTAATTTAGCTTGTGTAGTAGTAGACAGCCATTCCCTCCATGTTGCTGGTTCAGCTTCTGCGAAAGTGTCGGCAATGAGTTTTGGGTTGGACCGCAGTTACTTATCCCCACCCTCTTGAAAATGGAATGTGGAAGCGATTCTATAGATTTGTACATTTTCTGACATGTTCCACCCGCCTCGATTCCACTAAGGACCAAGGTGAGTGAGTATTTTGACCACTGACACAAGCGACTGTTTTCCTAGGGTGTGGTGTAACTGCGCATGATGGAGCGAACACCTGGATAGATACGTGCACATACGCGCTGCTACCGGTTAGTGTTCCTGCTAGCTTAGCGACACAGGCGTAACTTTTCTGCAACAAACCAGACAACTTGTAGAAGCCGGATAAAATGTGGATTGAAAAAAAAAAACATTTCCAAGCCCGTTTACCCGCGTGTTTTGTGAGCACATGCCTACTTGTCGTGTGCGGGTTAGCAGGGAGGTGAGAAAACCTCATCTCATCCGAATGCCATTCAAACGTACTTGTACGAACTCAAGGCGCCACACGCATCCGATTCGAATAGTCTGGTGACAATCACAGCAGCTGGTACATTCATAGTTCTTCGTCTATTTGTTCGCTCACCTGCCAACAGCAACCAGCACGGTGCTATTGGGAGCGAACTACTATTTGGGCACACCCACATGTGGCGCCAAGCTTTCCGCTAGTACACAGATGAAATTAGCTATCCGCAAATTTCGTATGCACACCATACGTTTTGGTATGCATGAATTAGAAGAAATGAAGTGTACGCGTGGCGACAAGGAATGTTTCCGACAGGGGAATAAAGTACCAGACTACGAAGTAGCCATGTCTTCCGTGGTTGCCGCTGGCGTCTTCGAATGTTTTGGGCAACAACAATGTCTTTATATCTATGTTTTGAGCAACTTGTTCAGTGTGGACATGAATTAATTCCATGCACTTTATTTCAAAACCGTTCGATTTATTTGTATCAACTTGTCAGTATACAGAACTAATATTCAATACCAATATTCTGACGGGAAAACAAGTGCGGGAGCGACTTCATTCTGAAAGAGTTCCGAATTTCTCAAAGTAACACTTAGGGTAGCAGCACTGGTAAAATATTTGATTCATTCAGTGAATTTCATCTACAGCTTTAATAATTTTGAGTGACGCTAAAATTTGTGTTTTGAAATTCACCCACACCAGTCAAACAGCTATTTCTGAAAGCGCCATTGTCAAATGTGTTACTTCACCGATCAGAGATTTCTAAGGGAAGAAGTTACTCGCCAGAAGCATCTACAACAACCAACAGTCAGCGGTGGCTCTGCACGCGCACTCTCTATTAACAGGTAACTTCTTTGGACATGCCCAATTCCACATTTTCTAAGGCGACATTTCTCAAAGTTAGCTGTATTAGCTGTATTCTAAAGTCAAGGAAACACTGTGGATAGATTTATCACCCTCCTATCTGAAGTGGCAAGTACTGACAATTTTACAAACTGTTCACCCAATCGTCCAGTAAAATCACTAAACAGTTAAATCAACCACTTATTTTGTCCAATTTATCAGTTGCCTCAAGAGGTGGTAATGATCAGCTTGTCTGCTGAATAAAACGACCAGCTATAGGTCGCCTTACTTTACAAGGCCATAGTACTTATGAATGGTTGCAAATTTTGTATAGGCTGTCAAATTTGTTCTCTTGTCCTGACGCGACAATCCCATTGCGTTCAGACCATGGCGTAATATCGGATTCGACTTCCGGTCTTGTCTGATCTCATTGGCGATGCCTATCTCAGCGGTAACTTAACCTAAGTTTCTTCTGGTATACTAGTTGATTGCCTTACGATTTCTTCATCACTGTCGCGCGGCTTGAAATTAACGTTCACGTATAGTGAAGTCTGCTTGTTCATGGGTGATGAATAAAACACTGTGTTTGTCTAATGGGATTTTACTGAAATACCGTCCATAAAAGTGATGCATTCGACATTAGCCAGAATTAGCAGATTGCTCGTAAAACGTCTCGAGAATTTTAGCATCCTTGTCAGTGTCCTACTTTTGCCTCGGTGGGATTATTTTGTTTTGCCGGATAGTGTTGAATTCGCCCTTACAGAGGCTTATTAACAGTGCCTTAAAAGTGCCTCGGAGGTTCCTGCAGTTAAAATCTGGATATCTAATATTTGGGGCAAATGTCATCCGGTGTCGTATCGAAAGAAACCTGTCTCGTTTAAATTATCCAACGTTGTCTCTTGTAAGCGACTTAATTGGTGAATCTTTCATCTTGAAAGGAAGATGCAGTAGATGTCCTCATCGTCAGCGTGCGCTAGGTCAAGTTGTGGTAACGTGCTTGCCTCTGGTATCTCGTATGCATGGAGTTCACAGCCCAGCATGGCGAGTTGTAACAGGAGCAAACTTGATTTCAGCTTATCAGGATTCGGGCTGATCTGACCCTAACAATCGAGCGAGAACAGAAAGATTACCGGTTAAAGCATGAACACTCGTCTACAGAATCGACAGAATTCCCTGGGACAATTATATGGGCCACCCTGACAATTTTTTATCCCTCCGTGCTACTGAATTGATCGTTTTATTTTATTTACCATATACTGCCTTCATTTTACGGAGGTTAGAATAATCGTCTTTTTGATCTGATGCTTCCACACCAATGAGTGAAGCAGGGGAAATAGGTTTTGCTCTCATCAGAGCTCGTCAGCAGAGCATACCCTTTGCTTGTGGCGGAATTTGAACCCCGGACGCGGCGATAGTCTGTTACAACTATACTGCTTCATGCTCTACACGGCTGAATTACCATGTCTCAGCAGGGCATGTGCGTGGCTCGCCCAACACCCCGAACAACCAACTAATAACTGTCTTGGCTTTGTCGACTGGCTTGCTTGTCGGGACTTCTCCACTAAGTAGCACCGTAGGTCATTTGTAGATGACAGGTCAAGTAGTCAAGAACTACAGTGCCCTTGAGAGGGTATCGTTCAGTGCTTTTCTCAGACTGCTTGCTGGAATGGTTACCATGGAATCACTCTTATAGTGATCCGAATTAGGACTAAATCAGTAACCCGCTCTTACTAATGGAACGCAGCATTCGTTTCAGAATCGAGCGAAATGTTTTCCTCAATTTTTTATTCAAAGAACCGAGCTGAACAGTACGTGTGATGAAGTAGGCTGGTTGTGTGAGCTGGTATTTTGAACGATGAGAATTCGAACGCAAAAAGAACAAAACTTGGACCCTAATGGTTTGTGTCTAAGCCACATTCATCAACCGAGTTCATGTCAATCATATACCAAAGACACGTAGTAGAAGTCAAAATTTAACTTTGTTTTCGCAAACAAGCAGGCTTCTCCGTACGACTGTGTATGAGTAGATAAGATGAGAAAAACAAATCATGCTTTCACCAGGCATCAGGTCATGGACTCGCAGTTGCTTCGCCTAAAGCCGTTTGATTTATAAACTCACTCTTGCGAGTTTCCGAAACCGTTGCCATGGCTCTTTAATGCGGACCTATGAAAATCAATGGCTTAGGTTTTTGTTCTGGCAACTTGTTCTCGCGCTTCCTTACTCGTGGTAGGAAGAGTACTAATCCGGAAGCCACTGTGCGGCAGTAGCAGCACGTTTGCGCGGGGTGGCATCGCAATTTTTCTCCAAAAGCCACTGCGAATCACCGTGTGCCTTTTCCCTTTATGTGATTTGCGGCTATATCTAAGTCGACTTATTGTATTGTGCCTTTCAGTGTTAGTATACACGCTGCTAACGCATGTGTGTATGCCTATAAATGCTTTCTTGCATGCTTGCAATGTGTGCTATGCACTGCCTACTTCGACGTGGTGGGTAGCTACTTGCCGCTCCTCCCATTCTACCTGTGGCTGTATGCATGTATAAGATACAAAAGACTAGCAAATTACCCTACTGTCGCCTACAGAATTTGGTGGCCTCAATACAATAGCCACTTTGGGTAGACGCAGGTCAGCCACATGCTCCACGCGCCACAGTATAACAAAACCGTTTCTCCACCACCGATCAAGCTATTCTCTTCTAGTGATTAATGCGTTCTCGGACCGGTATGTCTCACATGCTTTCGAGTATCACAGTGTGAATGCCGAAATAGTTGCAGTTGTGCAGGTGACCCAGACATAAAATGGTTATGAAGAAAGCTTTTTCACGTGGCTCACCTTTATTCAGGGAATTTGCTGGCACAATTGAAACGAACCTAGGTACACTTTTGTCATGAAGGAACGGGCTGACTGCACTAAAACCTGGGTGATTTGCCCTGCTTTCTAAACATTGGAACGATGAAGAATCTAACGAAAAATCATTTCAGGGTCCTGGAAACCCACCTGCGACCAACTGCCGTCTAGAGGAAGTCTGAAGAGCAGCGTGTGTCAACAGCGCACAACTAAATCTGTTGAACAAGGAAGTTATAGGCTGAGTTTTCACTGAAATTTTGGAGCAGTTTGTTTCAAAAATATCTGATGTGATATATCGAAGGTCTATCATCTAAGACGTGAGGGTCTCTTTACGTTGTACATTTATTTCATGACTATCCTAAGCGACAGATTCAACTGGGCTTCAGGTGAGTCTTCCATGAATGCCAAGTTGGTGTACAGATGAGTGTATACGGCAAACTTCGTCCAGGTTTACTCTACCAGGGTATAAGGTTTGGGGGAACTTGGGGAATGCCCCTAGCTGATAAAATTCATGAAGGGCAAAGCCGGCCGTGGATTGAAGAGAAGTTTTCAGAAACCTTATGGGCTGCGTTTATTCAGGAGACTACTTATCTATTTTTAGCACAAAAATCGGCAGAAGCAGCAACAGCTCTCAGTAAGAGATACAATCTACTTTACAGAAAAATTTAACAGGCACTTAAACTGGCTGGAACCTTAAAGCGTTAGGTCCCTGAAGAAATATATTGTGGAAAGTTTTTTTAAGCCACTGTTTACATGGGCTTATCTACGTTGTATATATTGAACGATGCAAGCCCTTTGACGAAAAACTGTAAAAAGTTTCGCTTAGACATAAGGTGGAATGAACAAAGCAGCAAGCAATTGAAACCCAATAAAAGCATCAGCAACGATCAATCCTCAAAACCGTAACAGCGGTCTCGTCTTACTCTGGTAAGACGATTACTCTAACAAGACAGGTTACTATAGGCTTGTGGCAAGAGGCATATGGACTCTAATCCCAAGCTTCGCCAGCTATCTATATAAACGGAGAAACGTGGATGTTGGTTGAACAGAGCCAACGTTCAGATTTTTGAAACACCCGTCCTTCGACAGTCCGATCGACGGTCGCTGATGAGATTATTTAAAAACAGAATGTATATTGCCAATGGTGACAAATTCCACCTGTCCAACTAACCCACAGAAAGTTCTGTTCAATTTTACCAGTTTCATTTAGGAATCTGAGGATAATTCGTAATGCAACAGTTACCTTAACTGGTCAAGCCTTCACTCCAACTTTGCTTTCTCCCGAAGCGTCCTTCCAGGACTTGGAACCATGGGGAATTTCACCAATGAATCAGAATGGTAGCCTAATACAAACAGGTCGATGAATTAGTCTACAACATTCCAGCTCTGTTTTTAAATCATCCGTTGCAAGTAGCAGTTTGCAAGCTTGATGCACACTCTGGACTCGAACCGATGAATAGATGTGATCTTGAGGACCGGGAATTTTTTAAAACACCCGACCATGTTACCGCAAGATCGTAACAATTCTGTAGATTATCGGCAATCGCGCCAAAGAGAATGAGCACTTCATAAATTTCGAATGAATTTGACCAATTTTCAATGTGTCTGACCTACCGCAAACAGATCTGTGCGTGTGTATCGCTTTTGGTTTTTCCATGTAGCAATGTAAATGAGGTTTTCGGTCTGAAAACCGATACGTTCCACTCGCAGTCCAGCGATGAGAAGATGTGCAGCACAGAGTCAAGAGTGGGTGGCCTCTAGATTTGTGTAGATTAGTGATGAAACGGGATACCAACGGTGCTCCAACACACCCGATATCATCACCTACTCACTAGGATAGGTTTATTTGATTATTTTTAGTTCTTGTGCTTGGATGGAGATTTAGGGATACTCAAATGTTATTCTGCTACACAAAATATATGAATTGATATCAGAAGATATAGAAGAAACTAATGGAGGCCTAAGACATTTAAAAATCACATCTGCGAGTAAATTGTTAACGCGTATTTGCAGGTGGCGAGGTGTGGGGATGTGCTAACAAGTATGACATCTTTACCCCATCTAATAGTGATATTAAATTATATTCCATGTGATTTTGATGAGTATCCTACCGGCTTTGTCCTGTTTTGGGCTTTCTGGAGGCACAGCTCATGTACTGCTTTTGTCGCAGTCCACATCTTGTGCAATATTACCTTTATGCAGGTAGTGAACTCTGCAAGGTAGGGGGGATATTGGTCCTGAATTACTGCCGTTCTTCATGTAAGGATTTTCGACAATACCACGCTGTCACCTTAATTCCGGAAGGTACACTCTTACGTTCGTGACATCAGTACAAATGGAGTTACAATCCATATCGATTTTATTATGGTAGGTGGTCATCCTCTGTGCAGCAGAGTTCTTGAGTCAGAATAAGTACAGCGTCCTTACTAGGACTCAGAGCCATAATCGTTGATGTCACACTGCTGAAACAGCTTGCTTCCTACCTACATTTTCAATTTGCTACTTAAACGGTGATTCGTCAACATGTGCGTACCTATACACATTTGAACAGGTCTTTTCATGTTTGGACAAACTTTTCCTTAGGAGTTACTGTTTTCTCGGTGAGCAGTGCCTTAATGAAACCATTCTGCTTTATAAAACAGTCATTAGACCAAACAGTTTCACAAACGATTTCGAAACCAGTCGAGCTTCCTCTGCTTTCCATAGATGAACCGGATTCATATGAACATATGAAGACAACACATAAATGAACGTCCTCGAATTAGGTTGAAAAGTTCGTGTTTCCCCTTCGAGACTGAGCTATACATCAACAATGTCATGCGCCCCGAACGAAGATGGGGCACGTTCGACGAAAGCCTCACGACCCAAGACGTAGTCACTAGCCTGGAAACCAGTGCAGTGGTTTGTCAATATGTGGTCACCTGTGTCCGATAGAAACCTCAACGATACACGCGTGTTATTCAAAAAAAAAGATTAAAAAAAGTCACACTATATCATTAATCTTGTTTTGATTCGGAATTTAGAACGTGTCGTCGGTGTTCGGTGGTGCACAGTGAACACGCGGGCCAGTCAACTGGACAGCCCGGAAGTTTCTGTAAATAAGACGTGTTAGGAGGATAGTGAATTGCCACCCGTGGTGGGACCAAGACTTTCGACTGTTTATATTAATGTCACAAAACCGCAGCCAACGCTTGTTTTTTTCAGCTTCGTTGTTTCGCCGTGGTCTAATTGGATGGACCAATACTGCTATTTTTAAAATATTTGCATGGAATTATCCGGCTGAATGGCTTTGTCCATCTGAACACGCCGAATCTGTAATGTCGTAGGGAATTCACCAGAGGGCCAATGAATGGGACGTTCCTCAAGTGCGAAAGCATTCTAAGGGTTTCGGACAAAATGTACCAAATAGATAAATAACACTTCCCGTACATCTGAATTAGTGAAGTAAGCCTGTAAACTAAACAAAAGGTTAGATCAGTGGGACTGCAGTGCTCACCCACGCCACGGATTTCAGGTCATGGTTGGCGAGCCTGGAGTAAACTGGTCTCAGTTGAGTGAGAGACCTTCCCAGGAGCGAGACAATCTGGTGAAGTACTGAATATGTATATTAATACGTAACACGATACAACAGAAAATATCATGTATACTTGCATGTCCAAAAGTTCCTCCCAATAAGTTTTCACTGTAATCAATCGGCATCTGACTACGGCTTGTGCAAAGGCGTTTGCGGAACGTTGCTTATCCGCTGAGTGGCTATCCATTCAGCTCGAAAAAAAGTCTGGGTGAAATCAAACCAGCACAAACCAGAGACGTTCGCTGTTTTCTTTTGAATGAATGTGCCTTATTTGTACGTCTAGAAGCATTATTGCAGGGAGTAACCATAACTGTGTCAGTTGTCCCAAATACAAATTCATTTAGAACACTTGCGTAGTAATGATATGTCCTGGGAGCCCAACAACAAACACTTTTCATCCAACTTAATGGTTGCGCAATACACTGTTATTTAGATCCCCGTTACCAAGGCATCACCCCGTCTATAGACTGGATGATCGATACTGGGCTAAACGTTTGTGTTACCAAGGCAAGAGCTGTATTCGGGCACCCATGTAAATGCGTTTGGAGCAACTTCGATTTGTTCGTGGAAAATAGGGTTGAAATTTATCGGATTTTGAGGCTGTCTTCGCAACCTGGGATGCTCGGTAGATATCGTTCAGCTAAACGGATACGTATTACCCTATCCCAAACGCCATTTAAGGTCAATTTAAGAACATAGCGCTAACTCGAGGTTAGTCCAAATAGTGCTACTGCAAAAGGCTAGCGAGCACGAAAGCTTTATCCTATTTTTAAATCAGTACCTAGTAGACCATACCGTCAGAAGGAGATGACAATGTCAGTGGTTATCCGACTGCTGGTTCGTCGCCCACTTATCCATTTCCTAAATGGTACGCTAATATGCACCTTCTTAAAGCGTTCTTACCGCAATAAGAATGGTGCTTGTTACCCAAAGCTCTAAAAATGATGAGAAAAACCAGAGTTTCTATATAAAAGGCCTAATGGCGTTGCTCATTACAATGCCATCTTGACTGGTGATGCTCAAGACGCACATCAACATCACAAGTTTGCACACACACCCACGCTCTTCTCCAAGGGAACTGCCCGTCACATCAAGTTTGACCTATCAACGGGAAATCTGTAGTGGTTATGTGGGACCACGTGTTCTATTCATTTATCGCCAAAAAAACGGCAAACGAGAATCTTCTAACTTCACAAATTTCCTGTCATACCAACATTATCCGACATCTTTTAACGCCAGCTGAGCAGTGTTCCGTGAAGTCTTTCTGACTAAAGAGAATGATTTCTACAGGGAATATGGAATGATTGTTCAACAACCTGAGCCAGTAAGCTGAATTAAGAGCCGCAGAACGGAGCTCAAACACCAACACGTTGTTTTTACTAACGTTGACCAGAAGAATTAGGCTAACTATGTATAGATCACATGGTTTGCTAAGACCACTCTTTCGTGAGGTAAGTTTTATTTGTCAGGCTCATTTCGCAGTACTAGAAACGTGCCAAAATGGTGTTCGAGTATCAGGGCCCATCAAAGCTAAATGGGGATCGATTGCCATACCAAGCAGCCTGTAAGTCTGCCCTAGTTAGCGAATACTGAGGCGAAAATCTCCGCCATTCACGTGTCTCATTCAAAAGGTTTGTAAGGGGGAAAAGAGTAAAGTGGCTCCTTTATTGAAGATACTTTCAATCCGGGAAATCTCACACACGTTTGTTCACAGATGGCTAACATATGAGGTGGGCTCTCCGGTAAGAAAACTGGTTAGACTGTTGGACACATGCACATATTAAACCACAATATCATTGGCGGCAGCAGTATCTGGTGCTATTTGGAAGTCCTGGATTCAGCTGTGGAACGGAGGAAATGAGAAATGTTAGTATTACGGGCAAAGGTCTAAACAAGGTTGTATGTCACTGAAAGCCGGTAAGGAACATCTATTCGTTTTCGAATTGCCTGCTTTACCTTTCGGCTCGCGTAACTTTTAACGTAATAACACAAATTACCCATCATAGCAATGGGCCAACGGTTCCGAGGGACGTCACTGACAAACTTACAGACGGATGATCTGCAATAGCTATATGGATTGTGGAAAAGGAATTTCGTTCTGTCGGTGAAGTCAATATATGCTGAAAAGCCGAAGAACACTGTAGTCCACCAGTCTCATGAAACTCAGAGAGTTTCAAACCCACAACCCTCTGGCCAACTTTCCTCACATTACCATAAAAATGGATATTTTCATCTGTTGGACGACGTGTCACACAAGAAATTACTACTGGATAGAATAAGATAACCAAAGTTTGATTTGGTATAGAAAGTAGGTGAGTGTGAGCTTACTGATAAGCTTCTAAGCTTTTGATCAACGCAAGTTTGGAATTTTGGGTGTACTGATAGAATTGAATCGCCTCCGGAAATACTTTCAACAACCATATGAGTAGTATATATAAAAATACACCGCGATATGGTTGTTGGTCTGTTCGCGGAGCTTGGTCACTGGATTGCAGCCTTTCCATTGTCAGTAGTCAGCGCACTGACGATGTCTATTCAATTGGTGACAAAACGTTTGCAGTCCAGTTGTTGAGCTCGGCAAGCGGGCTACTAGTCATGCAGTACAGCCGAGCTAGCCGTATTACACAACTGCGATATTTCGAATATTACACCAAGTGAAGCATGAGGCTATCACTATGTAGTATATTCACGTGAAAAAAAAACAAAAAAGGGTCTACTTTTTGACATGTGCTTTGTAAACGAGTGTTTTGCCAATTATACACATTTTACATTTTCACTTTAATGTCCATCCAACAGGAAACGGCAGAAAATTTAAAACGTAAATCTGAATAGGCCCGTGGTTTAGAATTCCTTCTTTTTTTCGTCTAAATATCGTGATTTGGAAAGCAAAAAATTTGATAATTGTAACGAACCTTTCCCAAAAATGCTGTAAGCAGTGGGATATCTTATTCAAATTGATGTATTTTGGTTCATTGTCACAGAAAGTACAGCCAAATCTAACATCTTGTAGTTCCGTGCACTCAGTCAGCTGTGTTCTTTGAGATGGTGAAGTCTGTCTCATAGCTTTTCGGTTTTTCCAACGAGAGCAGTTTGTCCTTGAGGCACGTCATCTCAGTCCTCAGTTTTCAGGCTGAGTCTTAGAAGAAGCGCTTTCTGCTTCTTGGTGACCGGTTTTAACTGTAAACAGGGGGCCCATTCTGGGTTTTGTATCCCGGAACTTTGCTCAAAGTGTCTGAACCACAGGTCAGATCGAACCCCAGATCAAAAGGAATAACTTACGATAGCATGTTTACTGTGCTATGCTGTGTAAAAACACATGCTGTCTGAGCGATACCAGATTTTCAGAAATATCTCCACTGCATTGGACAATAAGCCGGCACACACGCCTAAGCATTACACAGTCGACGCGTGCGAACTTTCTGGCTAGTCTTTTTTAAAGCGTCACTCATCGGGAGAAAATGGCACTGCTTTATGGATGCGAAGTTAGTAATCACCTGAGAAAACACCACATTGCTTGCGCATTCTCGCCGCAATGAAAAATACACCTTTGCCTCCAAAACGCCCCACAGTAAGATAGATAGATTTGACCAGATTAGTCTCTCTTCGTCAGACTTCTTCTTGTTGATCTTTCTGAAATATTTGAAGTTGCAGAAACTGAGTTCCAACAAAAGTATCAGTGAGGTATCAGGTCTCACCTCCGAGGAGTGATATGTCTTAGTTAGAGCACCATCGTTTCCTGAGGACCATGCTTAACTTATGAAGAATTTTATAGAACAGAATTTTATATAAACAGTATGGATTCTACAGTCATTCGTTCGAGAGGAGCTCCCCCAACAAGGAGTCACTCCTAGAAGGCGAGCCCCATTAAGTTTTTTCCACCTGTAAATGGGTCAACTTTAATTTTTTCAAAGATCCTGCGCGTATGTTTCAGGGAGCTGAATTTTCTTTCTGATCTACTGGAAGATTTCAAGGCGGGTTAGCAACCCTGAATTAGTCAAGTTTGGGATGCGATTCAATGCAGTAACTCTCTTCAAACTAAAAAGAGCGTGTTCAAGCTAGCTGAATATCTTAATATCCTGTTTGTTTGAAAATGGCCTAACATTTCAAAGGGTAACAACCGGCCCAAGTTTTTACTCTTTAAAGATGTTACTTTGGCCCCTTAATTCAAAACTCCGTATTCTGGTTGTTGTAGTTTGCCATCGCAGAATGTGTGCATTAATTAATAGTCATGCTGGACGACTATTTTTAGGTGAAAGTGGGCTAAACCGTCATTGACGGCAGTGTGGCATAAGTAAATGCTGGCAGTCAAGTGCCTCATAGCCATGAGAAGGGAACAATGGAGGTATCGGGTAAAAGCCAAGGGTGCTCGGGCCATCTGGAACAATGCGGCATGATTGATACTGGTGGGGCGTGCTTTCCGAACCCCATTCAACTTTGATTACCTCCAAATGAGACATAAAACATGCCCAAAACGAAGGTGGTTACGGGATATGTCTTGTAGATTTTATAGCCACGTACACACTTAATCATATAGGCGCCAGCCAGATTGGTGGGGAAATCCCATAACATACCGTTTTGGTATGTTGTGCCTCTGCTATTGGGTCACGGCCTTTCCTCCCAACATTCAAGTCAGCAATGGTTTTGAACAACTTGAGAGCGGTAGTTGATCATGTGGATTTCATGTCCCCATCAGGTTAACCTAATAGACATTAATTACTCTTTCGGCAAATCTGATATTTTTACGATGACCATGCCAGAATCGTCTAGGCAGTGAATTCATTCAAAGACATTGTTAGTCAAATGCGCGGAAACAGAAGACTAATAGCTAGTCCTCCATTACGACATAAGTTTCTCGCAACTGTTATGCGTGTCTCTCTGTGTCGGCTATGCTAACGCAAAACCATGTAATCACAAAACCAAGATTCAGTTTCGAACATTGACTGTCCTCAAGTAGTCTTTCCTCGCCTATGCAGAAAAATGGTTTCCGTCACAAGTGGACATGGATCTGAATTTAGGACGTCATTTCTACTAATGAGAAATTAAACATGGATTGGTAGGCAAGTACGATTGCCTTTAAAAAAGAGATCAGAATAAGCGGAAAAGCCTGGCTGATGCTAAACAACTCTGACTGCTGAGGTCCCTGTGTAACTGAATTTAAAACAACAGCCGGTATTCGACATAAGTGGCATAATAGTCACATCAGAGAATAAATGCATCCAGCGACTGCTTAAAATTTTGTTTCAATTAATTTTCGCAGAAGCCTTTATAATTTTCTCCCGTTATTTTCAATATCCGGTGCAGTTCAGGTGGATCCCACACACTACCTAGGCAGAAAATCAGCCCGCATGCGGAGCACGGAAGCTTCAATGATTGTGCGGTCTCTTTTCCAATGGGAATTCATCTGTGTCCAAAATTAGCCGAATCAATTCCAGCGTGGTCACATTTTTCAACAGTTAGTCTCTCTACGACTACGAAGGGCATTTCTTCCTCGTTTGGTCTTCCACATATTTTCCTTCTTTATATAATCAGCACTCCAGTGGAACTATAAAATCAGCAAACTATAAGTAACCTGCCCACTAGTAAAATGCACTACAAGTGACACGAGCGTCACATCTCGCTAAACTAGACAGGTATGCAAGCCTTACTTGACTAAGGTTGGTTGCGTTGTTCTGGTCACATTTGACCACTTTTCACAATATCAGGAAAGACTACATCTATCATGCTGGTGAGGTGAATGTACCGAGTTTCCGATACTTTAACGGATTTTGCTATGAACAATGTGGAAGATTTATACTTCCTAATTCATCTCTCAGGTGCGAATTACATAAACCTGGGTCGAGCCACAAAAGCCAAAAACTTTTACTAAAAATCGAAGCAACAAAACTGGATACGTGTATGTACACATCAATTTTAACTCACCTTGTTGTTATGTTTTAAAATGGTGAATTTTACACACTGCCATTTGAGTAAGTTGTTCGCACCACATCGTGCATTGCTTCACGAAACCTAGATAGATTTAGAATGGTATTGTTTCTTAAAATCTGATTAGTAAGTTAGTCACCTAGACAGGCGCATCCAGAAGGAATTTAGCGTGAAGCAAAATTCGCATTGAGACCCAACTCAGAGTCAACAATGTATATTTTACAGACTGAAGTTTCTCTTTTATCGACATGAAATCATTCGCCCATCCCTTTTCAAAGTTAAAATAGAAGATAGGAGTCTGCTGTACCACCGTTTTCGGTGGTGAGTTGAAATAAACATGTACTATTCATTATCACTCACGCATGGGATGATCGTGTACTGGTTAATTCCCTAAATGTTATTTCTCGGTCAACAGAAAACACCTGGTTACTTGATATCCTGATGTGCACTGAACCTAACTCGAGCCATTTCGGTTTGGTCAGTGTTCAGTCATCAGTTGATCCGTGTTCATATCGGGACTGCCGGTCGAACGGAAAAGGTTGTATTCTCAGCCAACAGCGTAAAAATAGAACTATATGTTGTGAATGACGGATCACTAAAATCCCAAATATCACGACATTTTCAGCATTTTACGAACATCATACGACCCATGTGAGGTGACGTGTGTCCATTGTACCAGTTTATGTTGCACTTTTTCGTTGAAATGCTCATTACGTCTTAGCATGGCACATGGGCATCGATGGGTGCGATTTTACGCTGCAGTGGTTATTTCATAAATTTCGCAAGTTCACGAAGACCCCAGTTCTTGAATACAGTTAACTGTCTTGAATCTGTGAACCATTCGAATTTAAAAGCATCGGTTGCCACTGTGTTTGTCAGTAATCCAGCGATAGAGTATTCTCTAGTCGTGAACGCTTGTTGAATCCATTTAATCTTGTATTCTTCGGTTGTTCACAGTTTTAATGGAAGCTAACGAACTCAGAAATTGACTGATTGTCTGCTCTGTTGCAATGGCTTGGAACAACGTGCACAAGGCATATAATATGACAGCTCTGATTTGGGATGTGTGAAATGACCCGGTACGCAAGTGATAACATTCTGCATCCGGCCAAAGCGGCACACAGTTTTGTCATTTTATCAGACTTTCTGAATTCGTGTATTGGGAAGACAGTAGAGTTGAATGAAGACAAGTAAAAAGTTTACTGTATCGTTTTATGGAATTTTCGCTAGTACGATGCGTGCCAACAGCCGTGTGGTCCTTTGCAGTTTCCTTTCTAATTGTGTGCTGATAGAACACGAAAATCCCAGGAGTGTGCAGGTTAAGCAATAAATATGTGCGCAGCGATTCGTCAGGTTTACTGAAAATAAGGCGTCATATGCTACACAGAGACGGTCATCCTCACAGAGGAAATAGACTCTGAGAAGAACAAATATGTCTCAAACATTTAGTATTATTGCGTTTTTATATGATATATGAACAGGTGGAACATAAGTTTGACGGAAACTCGGGACTGTGCCTACCTGATGAGCCCCAACAAGGGCGAAACCGGTCGTGGGCTGTCGAAGATTTTTCAGCGACCTTGTAAGAAGTTTCCTTTATGAACATATATGATCACCGTTTATGGGAGGTGGGTACAGCGACTAGCGAACTAAATTTATTGAGACCACATATTGACAAAGTTAAGTGTATAGTCACCTGGTAGTTTTAAAATTTTTAATGACATTTTGGAAAACTGTGCCCCAGCTGATTTGCAACGGAATCCGAATCAAAAGACAAAACAAAGTAGCACGCTGAACAGGCTTGATCAAAGAGCGAATGTGCGGGACAGCGATTTCCGGCAGTGAAACATCATTTGCATACTAACCAAGTTTACCTCAACAGAATGGTTGTTGCGGTTCAAATGAACCCACATTCACGTTGAATTTGAGGGCTGTAGTTTGGTTTCCTTTTTCTCTGTGTCACTCCGCCCACCAGGTGGACATTTGGAAGGTAAATCGCTTGGTTGTTCCGTTTCGGTTCCGGTGGTAGGGTGACCAGAATGAGCGGTCAACCGAAATAGCAGCACGTGCCCGTACACACACACACACAACGACAACGCGAACAATTCATTTTGCGGTACTTTCAGGTCATTGTCCCTTTCCTGGTAAGTCCGGTTGCGAGTTGTCAAATGTTGAGGCAGTGTACTGAACGGAAGCGTTTCTGAAGTGTTGCCCTTTAGCTGTAACTGTGTAGCTCTGAATTGAGGTTTTGAACAGGGCAGCCCTACTATGAGGAAGACGCTACCAATAGGAGTTGGACGGAAGCTAACCCGTAGAATATTGAGATAATCTTGCGTTCTTCATATGGAGAAGAGTTCTGTGCTACTTATGACAACCGGATGATTCTATAGCAATTAATTCGGAGAGCCAGATATCACGATAAATTCAAATCTAGTTGGCAATCCTCTTCGGGTGCTTTCTGCAAGGTATTAGCTGAGTAGAATCGATCACATACTGATGAGCAGTTTTTCACGTCAAAATTCCATTTCTATCGTTGGATTTTTACCTAGTTACTAATAACTGGTTTTTGAGAAATGTAGATTGAAGCATGCATGGCCTAAATATGCATGCACAAGCATTGTCTCATACTTCTTGCGTTCTCACATTCCTTACAAGAAAGTTGGAGTTATGTTGCTT
Organism: Opisthorchis viverrini; assembly: GCF_000715545.1. Taxonomy (NCBI): domain Eukaryota; kingdom Metazoa; phylum Platyhelminthes; class Trematoda; order Opisthorchiida; family Opisthorchiidae; genus Opisthorchis; species Opisthorchis viverrini. The sequence continues at coordinate 2,116,417 of NW_008751697.1, read as the reverse complement.
GAACTCAAACTTGAAGGACTAGGAGTCCACAAGACTTGATACTATAGCGTCCCGTTCCGGTGGGTTTGAGCCTCAAACCGGTCACCCAAACATTTCCGCAGGCATATTTACCGATCGGCGAGCGTGGGCAGTCAAAGTAGGTGAAATAGGTAGTCTGTCCCACCGCCAAAAACAGACATCCTGGGCTATGTAGGAAACGACCACAAATTCAAATTTTGTGCAAGGAAAATCCCATTTTCGAAGGGCAGAACTGAACACAGAGCTAATCACATTGCTGTTTAATCTCCCATAGCCGACCAACCAAACTTTTAGCCACTGGCCGAAGTTCGCGGGTTCGAAACCCTGGGTTTTGTGAGATGTGCATTGGTGAGGACTCCCCATAAGGAAGAAGCAGCTTTACAGTGTGGATTACAGTACGAAATATCAATTGAAATCTAAGTAAATAAAATGCATATCCAAAATGAACCAACTGTCATCAAGATCTGTGAAATTTTGTTACAGTAACATTCCTCATCTGGGACTTTTCAGTACCAGAGCGTCCATGAAAGCAGCTACCTAAAGTCAAGTTCCGACAAACTACATTTTATTTACCCATATGTGTGGTTATATTCCTGTCCTTTAGCATTACGCAAAAGTGCACCTACGGCGGGTATTTGGATCCGTAAGCGGTAGAGGAAATAATAATAATTCACTATTGTTTGTCCTTTCTTCGGTTGTTGGTCTTTAGACGCGTGTTTCCATATCAAATCTTTACATACTTCGAGATTCACCTCATCAGACTGGAAATGTTCTTGGCATGATTTCGATTGAGACGTTTCTCTATTTTCTCCCATATTCTCCAGCTACTCTTTCGCATTCATCGCTTGCATTCATTTTTTATGTTTGTGACCATGCTCTTCAAAAATAAATGATGATATCCCACGCCGGGTATTTCCTTTGTATTTTTCGTAGAAGCATTTCTCTCCTTAGTTAAAAAGTGTGGCAACAAAAGCTTGGAAGCAGATATTTTGTGGTTATTTGTATGGGGCTTAACTTGGAAATTTCATGGGGAGTCTTCGTTTGACATAACACAGAGGCACAATGTTCTGTGAATTTTCCACAGCAGTTGATTGCAAAATCTCTCGGGGGCAACGGTCGTCTTCCGTTCGAGGATTTTCACAGTTTAAACGCATTGTATCTGTCTGTACATACTGTACTTCCTCTAGGATACAATAAGATTGACTGTTGAAAACGAAGTTTACAATTTTGAACGTTTCATGATAAATATTGTGTCTTCGAAGGTGTGTGAGTGTCTGAGTATTATTCTAACGATTGCATGCTCCAAAATTTACTGTGTTTACCCGTGCTAAATCCCACCACCCATTCCAGCCTTAGTTATTCCTCTAACACGTCGGTTTAATGACTTTTTGACACGAAACCCATTGTGGTCCAAATTGGTGACATTGCTGCGAGTAAAATACATAGGCACGCACTCATCTGTTGACCCACCGACCTACTCAATCAAACTCAGCAGGAGAGCTAATGGGCCGATTTATCAACCTAACAACAGGTTGGTTGCGGGAACAAATAATCTATGATGGTCCTGTTTAAACAATGATATGGCTTGGACGAAGTTGAGAATGCCTGCACTTGACAGCATGTTTGTACGCATTTCAACATACATGTGTGTCTTCGAGCACACAAGAAAGAGGAGTAGGAATCTGAGGAGAAAAGAAAATGGGAAGAACATGCAAACAAATGTCAAACAGCAGGTGCACTGCCGTAATTTTTGGAAACTCACCAAATTGCTGACAAGGTAGCGCATGTCATTACCACTTATCCATTGATGTGGTTGGTATCGGAAGCTGGGTTTGTTCCAAGCCACCTGCGGCTCGGGGTACAACTGCCCGCATTCTTCTCCTCAAGTTTCTTCCACCATCATTAGTACCACTCTAAGTTTCTCGTTTTGTCCGATGATGCGGGTGAACAAATATCTCGCATATGTAAGATTGATTACCATTCAAACAGTGCGCATGCGCAGCAGAAGATGGTGATCGGATGAGAAATTGTGGCACGATGGGAATGGGATTAATTGGAAAGGAGGCTGTCTGAGGAAAGGAAACCACTATGCTAAGTTTCTTCAGATGACTTTGTACAAAAGTAGCTGCCTGCTATCAGCGGTTTATAAATGATAAACTTGTGAACATGCTGTTGTGTTTGTGCGCATGCGAAAAATCTCCTTAGGAATACGTATGCCATCCAAAGAAGACGGTAGAAGAGTCATTGCACCCCTTCTAATTTATGTTGACAACTTTCAAAAGATTGTTTGGTGAGTGTCAGCATTAGCAATCTAAATGCACAAAACTATGGCTTGATACAGTGAAAAACGACTTTGAGTTTTGAGAAAAAGTTCTAGGATGCCTAGAATGGAAGCTAAACGAACAATTTGGTGGGGCCGGACAAAGCAATATCAACGTCCTGATAATTTCATACCTCACATTTCATTACTGATTCCGCGAACGAACTGCGGCTACGTTGGAAACCCACATCTCTGGAAATGCTTGAAAAATATTTCGTCATTCTAACGAAAGTTTGAGGAAACACGTTGCTACAGAATAACCCGGCTGAAGTGCGATCAACTTTTGAACGTGAAGGTCTCCATGGTAAAAAAAACGCGTTTTACAGGAAAAGAAACCTTTATTAAATATTTTTAGTCTGAAGGCAAGGCTGACTTGAAAATTCAACTCTCAATCATTCTCAGCAAGCGAAGCTCATCTGTGCGGAAGATCCGCAGTGTACGGTTGTTCTATGTTGGAAATCAACACCAGTGAGCAGCCTGTGATTCTAACAGGAAATCCGGTCTGTATACAAATAATATACTACAAGACCAGGAACGACTTCACTATACTTACTGGATTGAAACACCGTTTTTAAGCTGCTTACTATGGAATCGCCATGAGAAACATACATTACTGCTTCACCAAGTGAGCCGCATTAGACTAGTCTAGAGGCTAAAGCTCGATGTAATTAGATGCTAGCAGTTCTCTCAGTCAGAATATTGGGCATCCGATGAAGTGACCCTTGCATACACTGAATTTGTTCAATCAAACTGGATAATTCATGAAACGAAGTCAACTGCAGAACAAGTCAGATTTCAACGGGGGATTCAATTGAATCCCTGGTAAACGTTTATATTGCTACTTGAGTGTGCTGCACTTAGGCATCCCCATATTTCAGTTGGTGCAATATTTGGGATATCTCAGTACATTGTCTAACTAAAAACTCACTAAGAACTCTTCGGCAGCCCAGCTACGGTTTTTTGCTCTTAAGTTTCATCAACTAAACGTAACCTCCTAGTTTCTGTCAATATTGGGTTTTGTCTGAATCTAAACTTTAAGCAGTTCGCCAAATACACTTATTCGCAAGCTAATTTGAACTGAATCCAGCTAAACTTTTCGGTTGGAAGTCTCTTGTTCAAATCAAATAAGTTCCGGAACGAATGTGCTTTGAAAATCTTGAAATGAGCCTATGTAAGATATAAGACTGATGGGTACTCGGAGACTGATAAACTCAAAAAAGAGAGAACCAGTCGTGGTATATTAAAAGGGTTTTGTCTACCTCTTTGAAGATCACGAGATTACTTGTTCAAAAAACAATAAAGATATAGTAGACCTGTATCCGTTCTAGATTCGCTCGTCATACAGAACTATACCAATGGACCTCCTCGTACAATGGACGATGTTACATGCAATTTATCCGGAGATGCTTTTGCACTCAGTTAGACGCGCTCAATGCAACCTGAAGGACCACCACCATCATCATCAGAGTCTGCACAACGAAATCAGGGGCTGATGGTGAAAAGTTGGCTGTGTTTCTAAGATTATCACCGTGCTCAACTGATGGTCCATAATTTTCAAAGGAGTACGGTTGAACACTGTGTGCAAAAGTTGGTCTGGTGGATGGAACTACTGACAAAAGGCCCCTGAGGCACCCACACATTTGGCCACTATATTAATTGGTCTTGGAAAACCACCTCTAGGGACACTATAGGTTCGGAGCTCCTGGGTGTCCAGGTTGCTAAGGTGGGTTAACTGAAGGCCTGCATATTAAACAGCAATGGAATCAAGGTCGCTCAAATAGGATGTAAACAATGCAGTATAGTGTAACGCAATGCATACAAAACGTATTTGGGCTTGCATTGGGAATAAAGTGAGGCGAGAGTGACTCAAACCAATTTTATAGAAGACTAGCACATTAGCCTAATGTTGGTGTGGGATGTGGTAGTCTTTCTACTAACAGCGAGGAACCTCTGAGGCCACCACCAAAAGAACTCAGGGAATGTACTGAAACAGGCATGGCTTTTTAAGGACAGTCTTTAAGCCACTCAATCACCGTTTGATCGTGTGGACACTTCGACATTTCGCGAATTTCGAAATCTCTCACTATCTGTCCAGCGACGCACTTAAAAGACATGGGATTTAACTGTGAATGATAAAGAAGCTATTTCCACGATGCGCAGCAGGGGCTTATTTTCAATCTTATTTCAAAGGGTTATTTCACAGTTTTCCCACCGGAAATTTCTATTATCTTGCGTATAAAATTGTCAGTCATTATCATCCTTCATGTACAAAAGTAACAATATTTATTTTCCATTGGTCTGTAATTAATAACCTGATCTCCCTTAAATGCTATAGCCTGTTATCTTAGCCAACTCCAGATGGCCGACCCGTCCATCTAACAGGGAATATTTGCGTCTGATTCCAAGTACTTTTTGACTTGTGCAGTTATCTATACCTTCACAGGATGTCAAATCGAGTGATTGATTTACCCTGGGCCAAAGCGTTTGCTGCCACTTTATCACGCGTTTCATTTAACTATATTGCTGGATCAATCCATTTTCTAAATCATCTCTTTGTTTTTCTAACCACCAATAATTAGATGTGATGAAACTTCTTTGCTTTTCCTTTAATGAACTAAGTGTATACTAAATACAAACGGCTTCAAATTTTGTCCTATTTTTTTTATCGTTCTTCAGCGTAGCCTTTCCAAGTTTTGATTGCTTAAAGAAATTGGCTTCATTTGAACAAACGTCACAATTGCCAACCTATGAAATAGTGAAAACTGATGCAAACTTTTTGAAGGTAAGTTATCTTCCTTCCATTTACATGGCAGAACGAAACTATTCCTTGATTCATAATACTAGATAATGAAAACAATGCACACAATACTCGTACTTAAAGCCCGCGGTACCGAACCAAGGATGAATGCGTCTCTCTCACTGAATACTCGTGATCGAATGTCAAAAAAGTGGCTGAATCCCTTAAATATATCTGTCAAAACTAAACAGCAAAACTCATGTTCTTCATAAAGAGTTAGCAAATAACTGTCGAATGATCAAACGGGGCTTCATGGGTCTTTGAAGGTTGATAAGTGTGTTTCGCGAAAATGAATAGTCGTCTAATATTTGTAGTTATGATGCTCTTTACAACTGAAGAAATTGGTCAATCGGAAGAGATTTGCAACCGATCGAACCACTATAGTAGATAAAATGGTGCGCTTACTTGCTCGAAAGTGTTCACGGCATATTTCGCGGATTTTTGACTCAGTTGCATTTCGTCGGTATAGTCGAATCAGGACCGAGAAATAAGGCTCAAATTTCGATACTTGGTACCTCCTTAATGATACTGAAACCAGATAGTTATATTTATTTGGTTACACGTGGCTGTATAGTTGTGTTTGCACCCTGACGTCAGAGTTTCTACTCATGTTTTGCATTTCATATTCCAACTTTTTATATTACTGAGCCTATTAGAACCATAAAACGCAACTTAGTTAATTACAAAATGTCAGTACCATAATTCTTCAGTATCCGGTCTCCGCATGTTCCGACTGAATGAAGTTCAGTGGTCCAGAGACCAAAAAGGTGCATTGTTATTTTATGATTCTCATTAAACTACGTTGAGTAATTTGTTGCGAGTCCTTGACATGTAACTTTGTGCAGTCTAGAGTTTTCGGAAAGATTTACCGAGCCTGCTTGTCTTTAGATATCGTCCGGGGTACGGCTTTCTTCAAGAAAGGGTCATCTAACCAAAAGCTTCGATTTATTTCACCGCGATAGCCTACCCCCGAAGAATTTAAGCCACTTAAAAGCTAAAAGCAGCCCGATGGCATACGTACTCTTGTTGGATGCATAAAAATGAGCACAAAGTTGGTACACTACCAGAAATGAATGAATCAAACGAGAGGGCGTGCTATAAATACACAGGGCAATGAGTCAACATCTCAGAACTATGGATTTTGGCAGTTCCCGTCTGGACCGCATAGAGGAAGTAAGTACGGCTTGAGATCAAATTGGGTGAAGAGGTTGTTGACCCTTTGCTAAAAATTCTGCGTAAATTGATTACCATCTTCTGTGTGTTTGCTGTCCACAAAGCTGACGAGAATGACCCTGGAGACTCCACTACCAACAGAGAGATTTCAGCAAACAAAATGTGGGGCTTGAGCCTGTTTCCAAAAGGCTAGGAAGGTAGCTCATTTGTTATGACAGCATGGAGGCTAAATCGCCAAACTTTTGTAAAAAAAAACAGATTGAAGGTAAAGCGACCAAATGATGTTATTAGTTATAGTAACTCCGAGTTATTTCACATCAGTGGGCTCGGAAGATGAGTGATATCAGTCATGAGAAATGACAAGCTGTTGACAAGATGCTGATTGCGCATAATGAAAAGGAGAGACAGACAGTCAGAAACAGTAAAAAATATGCGCTCTCGTGACCACTTATCAAGCCCACTTAATGCCTTTTAGAGTTCTTTGTGAAATTCTGAGCCACGTTAACCGATCTTAAGGGCCTAATATCTTACAATTATACGATCTAACGATAGCCGATGTTTTTACTGCGGTTGAAGGACTCAGAAAGAGACAAATCACAAATATACGGAGCAAAAAGAACAAGACAGGAATAGGGCTTTTTAGAAAGCCCTAATCGTGATTTAGTCACGTGAACTGGATGTGTTTAGGAAGAATTCAGTGTTAAATATGATCAAACCTTCCTCATTGTGTCCATCGGTGAGATGGTGTAACAAAGGCATCCACGAAAAGTCGGTTCTCACCATTCTTATAAAAGTAGAGGAAACTAATTGCAAAATACATCCAGTACGACGAGCTCGAATTTTCCGCTATTACTCACAAACACTTACTCTGAGTAACTGGATTTGTAAAAAAGCAGTGTTCCAGTCCCAGAGCGCTTTAAAATGAGCAGTTTGTTTTCTTCAGATCACTTAAAATACGGAGCAGACTGGTGAAATCGCATACAACTGACTTACAAAGTGGGTCACTGGGTGCAACGCATGTGTTTGAAATTACGACGAAATGGTGGTTTTGCGGGCGCCGGAGTTAGCATGCTACGACTAGAAAGACGGAGAGCCCTGGCGTACACACATGGTAGTTCCTTAATGCTGTCAGCTGGGACGTCTCATCGATTACACAACCCACCGTTTCACAAGGTACACTGGTGAAAGGTGATATGACGTCAAGCGAAAACCTTTGCGTTCCGGTCGCACCCAACTCTATAATTGCGTCAACAAATTCAGAACCACTGAGTTAGCATTTGGTAACTGCATGTCCAGTTGTCGCCAGTTTTATGGCTAACTACTTAAAGAGTGCGTGATATGAAGTTTTCGAGGCATCTAGTTATGTTCCAATTCGTAAATTATTGGTGTGCACTTCCGGAATGTATAATCCGAAGATATGGATGTCTTTATATGGTCGGATTTACCAAACAAATGCCATTTCATTTCAAACCCGACAACCAAGAGGGCACTGGCTTTCCAAAATTGGAGATGGATAGGAAGACGGATGGCTTGCCTCAGAGCACATTGCAAAGAGAAAGTAGTAATGAATGGAATCCCACAAGCTGGGTCATAACCCCTTAGGTACAGCTCTGCTCAACAGGACCAACCGATCCGGACTGTTGAAGAAACCATATGATCAACATGATCGATAGCATGCAAGAATAAACTAGTCAGTAGCCGTATCTTTTAGAAGTGGCCCTATAGCGGAAATAGTATTGCCGAACTTTCAAAGCAGCATCAAAGTGACCAGGCGGCAATATATCTTATACCGGTAGGACGTTATTATAAGAAAACGACGAATAGATATTCCATCACATAAAAATGCTTTCTGTGCAAGGAACAAGCCCTTTAAACAGGCAACACACTGGGTACCCACTCTTGATTTCTTAGGTATTTCTGATTTTTACTGATCATGTTTGACTAGCGGAATCCAAAATCAGAACTCTACAATCAGGGAACAACATGAACAGCATAGGTCACTGTGGTGTGAAAGATCTCTTGTTATTTGAGAAAGAGAGAATTGCTGGTTGAGACAAAAGCGGCTGGACTAACAACATAGTGCACGTGAAGAAAGCCTCCAGCTGTTGAGAAGATGGTCTTCGATTTGCTCACTTCCAGCAAAGAACACCTGCCTGCACGATCTAGAGCAACTAGCAGTTCTTTGAGAAATGGAATGAGCTTGTTGAGCCATCATTGCAGAATGGTACTAAACTGAAGGTGGGTGGCAGGTAGCAGCTGGACAGACGTATTTTTAGAAAGAGTAATCAGAACGACTACCCCTGAAGGCTATTTTAGGGTCAACGAGCGAATGGGAAAGCCGGACGTCAGGACCTGACTCACCGTAAGAGGTATTTCCTCACGGCTTGGTAGCAATATACTACCGTTTTACTTACAGACTAGTGACGAAAACACATTGATCAGTACAAAAACTGTACACCAGAAAGCCACGAGCCCGCAGATTTAGAGGACTGATTGAAGTGTCACAACAGACTAAAAGCATCACAAATTACAGCCACTTTTGAACCCCAACCAAATATCCGACACAAGCGCTGAATTGTGATTTTCACCCGTCATTTGCCATAAATCTACAATGATTCCAACGGTACGTTCATGCCAAAGAAAATAGATTTTATTCCGCTTCAAAAAAACAAAAGATAGATCAAGTTGAAGTCTCCTTTCATTTGCATGCTATTCATGGTATTCCCTGTTTATTGTGCTTGAAACTAGCCACACACGAATGAGATATGCAGTCATTCGCCTACTACAACTCATTCCAATCGAAGTAAAAGGGGCATAGAACTACTTGACCACACCTGTTAGGGTTGGAAAGATTAGGCTTCGGCGCCATTCTTTACTCTTCTTGGACGAGTTCACTCAAATGGGCAGCACCTGCTCAGTCTTTCCCCACGACAATCGCAATATCTCACCTACTTTCCAGTGTACCTCATACACTTGCATGTACTGACCCTAATCGCTCGGCTCCAGAAATCGGAACAGTTTCGGTTTCCAGCCCAAAAAAATGGGAGCGTGTGTAACAGGAAGACATTCACCTTAGAAAGAAGGTTATTATATCGTAACATTGGAAAATGTTAGCACGTTCAAGTTGAACGACAAAATCTAATCACCTAGAGATCAATAAAAATGGATGAAATAGAAATTTATTGCGAAAAAACCGGGCGCTCAAACGTTTGAGATACGGTGGCAATAGCCACAACAGGAACGAAAAAAAAACTGAAAGATGGTCCAGTTTACCAGCTACAGTCACTAGAAATGTCAAAGTTACATCGTGCGGAGAAACTTTAACACTATTTTCCAGGCTTCAAAACTGGTTTGAATCAGCCGTTTCTGGGTTCAAGCAATCTGAGTACCACTACATCCGCAGAATATCTTATCCGAATAATCGCGCCTCCTTATGGAAGACCTAACAATTTGCCAGCCACAGGAATCAGATTTGATCATATTTTAAGCAACGGGGCCTTTGCGTTTTGAATTCATTAGGCAGAAACTGAAAAGACAGACACGTTCCCGTCTTCATCTGTTTTTATGCAGATTTTCCCATAGTACCACGTGACGGTCAACTGGTTCGCACAACCTTCATTTAAGCGTAAATGTTGACGGTCTTATTGGAACCCCCTTAAACTGCTGAAAAGCAGGTCAAGGGTCCAATCGATTCACTCCTACCTGAGGCATCCCAAGATGGACAGAACTTCAGGTAATGATGGGCTTTTCGGAAGCTTCTTAAGCCCTAACTTCTTGTTTCTCTGCGAAGTATTATTCAGTCTTCACGAAAAGTAGCAACCATTTTAAGCAAGTATGAGGTAGGATATTCAGTTAAGTAAAAAATGTCAACACAAAAATCCCAATTGATTATTTGGCAAAAGTACTTCACCAAGTGCTCTTTGTTCTCACGAAGGTTCTTGTGATGCTTGTACTCGGCTCATTGCTGTCCCAATACGTCAGTTTCATTGATGATCTTCCATTTGGTTTAAGTGTAATATAAACAGCTTAAACAGTGTTCAACAGTCAACTTAATTCTACTCGACTTCGGTGGTCTGTTGAGAATGTGACTGCAAATGAGGAAAACCACTCTTCGAACAAGTAAAAATGGAGGATGGTCATCTTAAATCTAGTTTAGGGGATACTCCGTATAGTCATAAAAGCAGGAAAGTATCCCCCTAGGAACCTCATTCGTTGAAATTGTGTTCTCAGGTGAATCACTACTCTTCCGTTCGTGTTATTCTATTATGGTTGAGAAAGCTCGCTTGTAACATCTCCATCAAACTTGAACACACCGTTGTTCGGCAGATTCGTGTATCAGAGGTAGGGGCCAGGGTAACCTTGAACAGACGAAGCGTGATGGTTCAAAACTGCACTGTTCTTGATAAAGCTTCGTCTGTATTTACTTGGGCTTTTCGTATCAGTAATACGGGCGTTCATAACCTAACCAAGATTTGCTTTGTGATTGGTCCACCTCAAATTGCGTTCCCTAATCAAAGTGTGTGTACAAATTCGGATTTCACACAGGTATGTTACTTCAATCCAATGAAGGCGGTGTTTGGTATACTTTTAACCCAATTTTCAGCGGATAATCCGTGCTACACGCACTAAAGCTAATATCCGAGTGCTTCTGTTTAAGTTTGCAATGCGCTTTCATCGTATGGACCTCTAACCCATAGAACCAGTGATATCAAATAAAACTGTTTTGTATATTTTAAGAAACAACACTTGCTCATTTTTTCTTACGTATACATGTTCTCTGTAAGTAAACTTAGAGGCGTCATTCGGTGCTTAACATCAGGTTCCTACCTCATCCATTTTGTTCTTTCTTTTCACTTTAAGGCTTTAAATACAACTACCTAAAGTTTGTGTCTGTATGGTATTGAAGCATCAGTGTCAACACTCAAGTTGATTTCTCCGTGGAGGATCATTTTCTCCGGTTTAGATATGGAGTGTTTAAAGACTTTTATGGAAAAATTCGGGAAAGCACAATTAATGTGTTGTCACATTTCATGAGAAAGGCTTTTCGGATCACTATTCCGACGTCCCATCTAGTGTAGTTTGCACACTGGGGCCTAAAATGTGTCTAACCATTTACTACCGCGCAGGTGTCCAACCAAGTTTGGCCTGCGGAACCGTCAGAGCTCGGACCCAATAATTTGGTGACCAGAGTGCCTTGTTTTTCCTCAACATACGCCAGCGTCTCAAATCTGAGGAAGTTGTTGAATAATATCTTGCAACAATTTCGCTATTGCAATTTTGTCTACGGATTGACTTATCCTATGAACCATAAACCTGCGGCCAGTTTCATAGAAGTAAACTAAGGAACAGTGACAGCACATTGATCATACCTTAATTATATTTCTTCCGTGGGTGTTACTGATAAACCCTCACGTTCCTGTCGATCCAGCCATGCCACGCTGCCGCACTTCTGAAAAAATTCGATCCACGCTAATCCACACGAGTAAGGACCCAGTTGTTTACTGAGACTACCTGATATTTTGCTTCGCTTGTGAGAACCTTAACGAACGCTTAAATTGCAGATACCAGATAACCCTTTGTTGTGATAAATAATAATCAGTCTTAGTTGGTTGATTATTCCGCCGAGGTAATAAGGCTCGAATTCAACCGATGGTTGATGTTCTAAAAGCGTGCGAATAATTGTTGACATTCATGTCACTTACCTTGTGTTAATGTGAGTATTATGTTTGGACATCCTAGAACAGAACACAAACGTTCTTCGTAGCATCGTGTGACCTATTTGGAGGTCTGACTAGACAGTGGTTCCTGTGAGAACCAATCACCCCACTATTTGGTGGTGTTTAAGCAGTGGAACTAAGAAGTGTTTAGTGTTTGTTCGGATGATGCTCATAATGCTTACTGCAAAATTTCCAAACCTGTTTGACTCAGGCGTATAAGGATAACCGCTTAGAGGATGGCTTTTCAAATAAGTGCAACATGGGGATCCTAAAAGCATTAGGATGAGAGACTGAGTTGCATAATCTAAAATTTGGAATCCTTTTCGCGACACATAAGGCTCAACGGAAAGATTGGTTGACCATCGAATTGAAACGTAAGTAAGAAAAACAAGTAATGAACAATCTGAGGGCTATCATGATTCAAACTGCAATGAACGGGTCAAGTGTATCAGAGAAGGTCATGCAAAGATCTAAACAATGAAACGCATACCACGTTTTTCAGTGTGACAACGATTGATATCAATTCACTCGTAGCAACTTTAAGTAACAGAGACCGAATGGGAAAATATCTGGTTACTACTTGAATTCTTCCGCGAAATCCGAGTTCATCTGTGAACAGTACTCAGGAAGCGAGCGGTAAATCACGTAAACGTTAACCAGTTTACAATGGAGTTCACATAAACGACATTCGGAAGTAGTGAATAATACGCTTCACTTGTTACGTCCTGTTTCCATTTTTTCACGCAAAATTCGGATTTGACTTAGACCCGATTTCACCAAGCCCAAGTTACTCTCTGCCGCCTCTCGGTAAGAGGGTGGTCGAAAAGCGAGCAAACATCAAGCGCACAGTCATGATAAATTGGACCACTCAGCGGTCCAGACTGAACAGCAATCAGGATGGCGCCAATAGTAGGCATGGTTGGTTCAGGTTTGTTCATCGAAATGCATCCAGGCGTGAAGTACCGCCTGCATTGAGGATGTAGAGGGAATAGAGTGGGATAGGGTCCTGACATGTTTGGGAACTAACAAAGCATTTACCAGAAGTGGAAAAGGAAACGAAGTTCGGCATGTTGCCGTTGAAAAATGATATCTTTCGTTTTGCTAAGTGAATAGAGGTAACCCTACATACTCTATATTCCACTCCGGAATCCTAACGAGGCCAACACTTATAGCAATAGTTTTATCTTGTGATATTTGTCGTAGTTGTTGCACAACACACCAACCCCTTTATCAGAGGACTCTCGACTTAGGATTTTGTCCTGCGAATAAGTTCACAGTTTGACGTATAGCCAAGAAGCATTTTGTAGCTGTTTCCTGTTTGCTGACGATCAGCGTGACTGTGAACATTGAAAGCATGGTAATGTAGTGAAATATTGGTGGCTCGGGTGAGTGTACTGGTTGTTGATCAGGTGCCCACTCAACTGCGCACTGATAATGTTTCTTCGTGTGGTGACGAAACGTTTGCAAGCCAATTGCCAAGCTCAGTGAACAGATCACCAGCCACCTGATCATCAACCAACATTGAAAGCATATTGGGAGATTTGAACCCGTCACTTTATGGTTTGTAAATGGGTGCCACACGGCTTGGCTACAAATGGTTTACAGCAAAGCTGTTGCGATGTAAAATCAACCTTACTGTTAGGAGCTATACACCGCACTATTAGTCGTTAACTGGATCTACAAGTGACAACAAGTAAAGGCGCAATGTACTTGCAAACATCATAATCAAGTTGGTACAAGGTAACTTTTCAACTTGGGAAGACATAGTCAGGCGAAAAGGAATCATTCTGCGTCATAGTTATATATAAAATGTTAATCATCAAGTTATTACATTCGGAATTTTTCCATTATAGAAAGGGTTAGACCACAACAAGTGGCTTTTGCTTCCTTTGTGTATCAGCTATTATTCCACAAGCCATAGGCATAAGCCCAAGGATAGGTTAATTAAAAAAGAGATTTTGCTTAAATCTGAGCAAACTTTTCACCGGAATGAAAACCGTTGTTTGGTAGCTGGGGTAGAGAATACCATTTGTTTACAAACTATACTCATTCCCAAACTAATTTGGTTTTAACTGCCAATTCCACATGATCCCATGAGACATTCATTAACTAACCGTGCTACATAAAGGCTGCTTCATGTTTCAGCCGGTGCGGTATAGGAGACAGCTTTGTATATTTTCTTCATAAGGTTGTTGGAACTTCTTCGACAGCAAATGACCTTTTTTTCTTGCAGTTTCAGGGTCTCCGTTGAATTTTTCACACACCAGGCATTATGCAGTTCGCTAAATTGCTGGTAACGAAAAAAACTGAACCTCCCTTTTGTTTTATTTTTTAACTGGATTTGTGTCCCGTCAAGAAAACATGCTACTATGTGTCAAACGCAGTACTAAATGTAACATGAGTCGGCCATTGTGTAGCACATTCAGCTGAAGAATATCATATGGCAGAACTCAACTGGGATTCAAGTAGCTCCCATTGTAATCGAATTGAGTGGGTGCACTTTGCTTGGATTCTAAAGCGCTCACAGATGCCAGTTCCGAGACTACGGTGTTCCTGGAAGAAAAAGTGAATGAGATTGTGGTATCGTCACATGAATAAAAATGCTAGGTGACGGAGAAAAGGAACTAGAATTCCAGTTTTTGTCCATTGTGGTGGTTTGATAGCAAAACTTAGCAAAATTTACATTTGTAAATCTGGTTTACATATCATGCCTTATCATGGTTGCAGTTTACGGAGAAACGTTCTCCCCAAAAGATTTTGCCAGAATGTGAGATTCCCCGGGGCCAGAGAGAGCAATCAATGTTAAGCACTGAGAACATTAGGAATTTATCGGCTTCCATCTGAGAAGTGGGTAGTGACTGGAGCCTATTTACTCAGCGTGAAGACCAGCTTAGATTTGCAACCCCCCGTCCGAGGTTTAGACAAACTACGGAAAATGAGATCGGGGAGCACTTCAAAGGCTGCTTCTAGCTTCAAAACTGTCCCTCAACGTTTTTGTGTACACTCCATTTTTATGTATCCATCCTTTGTTCCATGCCACCCCTAGTTTCACTCTCAAGCTATTCATTTTTTATTGCAGCTCACTTCAAAACTATTGAATGTTTGAGAACGGAAAACAAGCGCCGCATTTTGTCCTCCATCCGATTCTGTTCCTTGCTTTAAACTCAGTGGTGGTTAGTTAAATTGTGGACTGGTCTATCCATTTTTGCTGACCAGCCATCCGCTTCAAGCAGTAAAGTGCAGAAGTAATTCTTGTTATGAAAGTTGTAGTCTCCACTGTTCTAACGGTCTTGTCGTACCATAAATTATTTAACACCTGAGATATTTTTTATCAGTGGCTGGTTCTCCTCAGAATAGTGAAAGACGGCCTGTGATTGTTCATTGGTTGGGATAAATATACTAGCAGTAGGAAAGCTCGTTTCACATCATGCAACCAGTTATTCGTTAGCCCAATGTTTACGGATCCTTATTATGTTGCGATCTCGTAAATGCCAAGCAGGCTACAACCCAGCCTTCGGTTAATTTGTCAAACTGGTAACGCGTGATGAACTTGACGCAGCTTTTGTGGGTCAATGAAAAGCTCACAAAAATCGATTCGCTATACTTACATAAAGTGTACGTGGTAGGAACAGAGTCAATTAGTCCAAAGATCATAAGAGATTGGTGTCTTCATTGGTATCTTTTTATCACATGCTTTGGGGAACTGAGAACAGTAACGGCAGCTTCTCGCCGCTGACTAAGTTAGCAAAATAATCCTCAAATACGACACGCAAACAACTCTTTATTTTCCTCAACTCAGCACTGATGCACCGTAATCAGCTTCAAAGAGCTCGTTGTAAAACCAGACCCTAGAATGAGATGAGATAATGGCCAACAAACCATAGCCTTAATCAAACCATAATATCCCACACGCTTCACCATGGACCAAATCCGATGATAAACCAAACCTGTTTGCTATTTAGCCTGAAAAATACTTAACATGTTTGTTACCTACTATTACTGACGCTAATTTTCAATTAATTTGACGAACATTTATCTCACGGCAAAACAATTGAGCTTGGTCGGTTGTTTTTGAGAATGTTACTAGTTACTGCTATACCCAAAAGTTGGCCAGTCGATAAATTTACATGTGACATCAAAAATCCCAGGTATAGACCATCACGTTTAGCAAGTAAAGTTAGAACTTGCAACACTGGTCGGTTGGCAAGAGGACCAGCAGCACAAACCACGCACTATACAAACTGGTTTGCACTCAAGAGCAAGAGTTTACTTGACTGAAAGCTGAACCCTATCTGGGTCTATAATACTTGGGGTCATCATCATCAACATCGCCGGCAGCAGTACGTTAGGAGTATATACTGGCACTTAGCTGCCACTGAACTTTTATCAGTAAGGTTCATCTTTATATATGCGTTCACAATTAGCCTGGATGTTGATCAAAGTCTCAAGGTAACGTTCTTGGATTAAAGGCCTTATTGCAAGGCATTGATGGTTTCTTGAACACTCCAATTGTTATAACACTCAACGTAAAGAGCCGGGGGACGGTGCTCGTTAGGCTCTATCCATTAACCAGCCTGGTGCGGGATACACTTCAGATGTTGTTTGAGCATCCTATAGTACAGCTCAATGGGTTACTGGGGTACACAAGCCATCGCACCAAGATAAGGTCCAATCTTTTTGTGACGCACTTCTGGAATAACGACGCCCTGCCACAAAGCAACCAAAATGTTTAGGTATGAAAAAGACAGAAACAATGACTGAATAGAATGTCCCTAGTTTCTTCGGGTAGGTTTGGTTGAGAAACGTTTGCGTGAATTGCAAGTGGTGCAAGTAGCTCGAGATGCGATGCGATGGAAAAAAACGAAGCATATATGTGTAAGGAATGTGGATCAAATGTGAGGAGCAATGCATTCCACGAAAGCTTGTGGATCAGGTTTTAAAAGTACACAATGCCTCATCCAGTAAGCAAAAAATTTGAGCAAAACATCAAATTTCCGACAGATGTGAACTAAAATACCTGTGTAAAGTTTTCGTTTCAACTGTAAACCTGCTCCGATAACTTCATTTGCATGCCCATGTTGATTAAAATATCTGGGTTGTAGAACTTGGTAACCATTTGACAGAATTCAGTAATACAAACGAAGCTGTTTTAAAAATGAGCTAACCAGGAACGTGGCCCGTGCGATCACCAACCACCAGATCACTTCTCTAGGACCATTCAGAGTAAGTTACCGAGTACTGTCAAACCATTCTAAGATTGTACATCAAAGTGCACTGGAAACGGTCCAGGCGAGTATTATCCGGTTATGTGTCCGCTTCTTTTTCCAACAGGAATGTTGCTTGCGATTACTTTGGCTTACATGTCGCGCTTCCCGGTAAACAGATAATCAGATTTTGTTCTCGTTTTTGACCTACTGTAAATCTTTTGGTAGCTTTAAAGTCCATAGGATAGAACTTACTAGCGGAATGTCATTAGAATGGGTGGACAGTGGATGGGAACAATATGTTTCCCGAATTACCAAAGTTCACCTGAGCAGGCAGTATCTTCCGAGGTTTGTTGCTCGAGAACAGGAACAAAACTAACCCGGATATTTCCAGATATACTACCTTAATTTTTAATACAAATGAGACTATTGCCAAAAGTCTGAGTTGTCCTCAGAAGCTCGCTTTTCACTAGTACATTACAATACAATACAATATAATATAATGTAGAATAACGCAGTACAGTAATCATTCTAAGGTTTTCAGATCTGTTCCTTCTTGTAAATATATTTATTCGTCCTACAATGCACTCGAGCTCTTACAGATTGTGTTCTTGTTTTCTTGTTCATTCGTACGTGGAAGAAGATACCAGGTAAGGAACAAGCCATTAAAGAACTTGGGCGAATATTTAATGATCTAACCAATCGGCCGAATTAAAATGCTGATGAGCTGTTTTCGCGGAACCTGCCAAAAAGGCGATTATCAGGTTCATTCAAAGCATGTGGCTAAAACTATTATACACAAACACAATGATCCTACCAAATAGGAGAACTTGAGGCAGATGAGGTTTTTAGCCTCTTCATAAATGGCTTCTCTCTAGGAAAAGTTGGCAATGAACTCAAAGCAAAATTGTTCTAACTTTGGACGTTTTTCCTAGAAACAACCACTTTAGTAGGTTACCAAAAGTTTTGTTTTTTAGCGAAAACCAATTTGATTTTAACGGAAGACTCACCTGGAACCCAGCTGAACCTTTCGTTTATGACGTTCAATCAAGTAACAGCTGATTTGTGATCGTACAACAATGAAGCTACAACACCTCACTACTTTCCACAACATATTTGTTTGGGAAAGGAATGCGTATTTCACTGTTCTGTTAGCTTTGCTTGTTAAACCAGACAGTGACCGATAAAACCAGGTTTCTTCGTGTCTAGATTCCAATAAAACTGTGCAAACTTCCAGTCCGCTTGCACTAAAATGTTATCACTTTCTAAGATCATGAAGCTTACACACACAGACCATTATAATTGGCTTGGAGCGCCAACATTCCCTTGGTTTTCTTTCGGCTTGTCACATCTGGCTCGTATCAACACCATAATCCCTGGTACGTTTGTGTATGCCAGTGTGCCATTCGGAGCGCAAGCACGCTTGGACAACAGTGAGTCGCAGGACAGTTTGGTGCGGTCACAAAAGGAATCTAACGTTGTCAAACATATCCCGCCCCGTGGACAGGTGTGGAAACCACAGTTTTGTTCGGTTCCCTCCTCCTAATTGGGTCCACTGGATCGATAGTCGACGGAAGATGAATTGTTTTCCGGTGCTACCTGTCATCGTCACATATTTCCAGATAATTCGCTGCTTTCCCAATGGTCTGAAATTACACTTTTTGCACGGCCATGGTTGGTGTGGTGTTGATGGAAGCAAAAGGTCTTGGCCACGATGCAGTTTTTATGTGCACAAAAGCCCTAGAGTGACATTTTGTCCGGTATTTATGTTTAAACTGCGGAGCAGCAATGTGCAGAAATCGTGCACCTGAATACCTCCTGATTAGATGGTAAATATCTTATTTAGGTTAAGGAAAATTTGGGAATGAACGTAGGTGGATTTGTGATAACACACAGTGTCTATAACGAATGGGTTCTTTTCTTTTCTTATCTGTGAGGGTTCGGGACGGGCAATTTATTGCTGTCTAAGAATAGGGTCGGTTTTATTTGAGATCAATATAGATCAGTACGAAACTGCACCTTTTACAGATTTCTCCAAACATTTGCCTAGCACTTTTGTTGGTAAAGACAGAGTATTAGAAAAATTAAAGTTTCCAACAAATCTTTCAGCCCAGATACTATATATGTATGTATAAAATAAAGAACAAACGTGGAGTTGGTCTTAAGCAATTTTGTCCTTCACATATTTTCCGAGGAGAGAAAGGACACTGAAAAGTACGGTTACTACGACCGTCCTGAAATTAACTTCAAAGATTTCACTAAGCTTTCCGACCAGGATTTAACTAACTCTCACATTTGAGAGATACACGTCAGTGCAACGGTTTGCCGGGTATTTTGTGAATAGTTTGTTTGGGAGATTCGTGTTGGATATGTTTCTTCAGAAACATATCTGGGTGTCGCTCCCGTCTAAACACGTTCATAACGAATTCACTATCCTCCGCGAAGCTACCCCTAAGACAAATCTGGGAAAAACTATAGAGATAAAATTACAAGTTTTGTTTGGTTCTCGCTAGAACGAAGCTGTCAAATTATATGTACGTCCAAGATTACGAGGGCTTGCGATGCACGTTTCATCAAACATGGTTGTCTTGTTTCCGAGTCAACAATAGATCAAAAAAGGACCGGGGTTTTTCCTGTTCGAGTTCACGAATGAATAGTTAGGAAACAACTCAATGTGAACGCGTAACCGTACTCAACCAATTGAATGGAAGGAAATATTTTTGTCCAACCGAAACTCACACGACTCTTTCGCGCAATTACAGGACGTGCCCCTTATCACTTTCAGTCATTACCCACAGAGATTGGTTAAGAAGGATAAACTAAAGTCGTGAATTGGATGACTGCTTGTGAACCTTTTCTAAAATGACTAAATTGAGTATTTGGAGGCCGATGACAAAGTAATCCTGTTGAATTTAAGCATTGGGGATCGTTTAGGCTGTTCATACTTGGCCGAACCCATTAGGAGATACTGACCACAACTGCTTTAACACCTCACCAAATAGTTCTGAAAATTAACATGTTGCTCACCTACTGTAATGTTCTTTTCTCTATATCACAACCGGACGCCAGGGAGTTTCTTTCGTTGAAGTACTGCACCTTTAAATAGCTCCATGTTTGCGGTATGAAAAGCGTTTCCAGAAAAAAGATTGTGACCAATGTTCCCTGGCCAAAGTGAAAATCAAAACTTTGTAAACTCGTAAGGGTTTCTGGGAATACATCGCTCGTCTTACAATATTCTTCATAAATCTTTCTTCATTTGATTTACTTAACACTTACAGGGTATTCGCAGTATCGAATCTATGTATTTACTCGCACTCTTGCAACACGGTTGTCAGTCGGTCTGAGCATCCAACTCGCCAGATTCAAACATATGGACGGCCAAATTTTAATGCACCGCTGGAAAGGAAGAGGGTTTTTCTCCACCTTATATACCATAGCACACAAGTTTATCGTTCTATAGCTCTTACTTATCTTCAGTGATATGATATCGGTCATAAGTAAAATTCAGCGTTACATCACAGTGCTTCTCACCTAGAATGATGCCTTTGCTCACAGTCGTAAGAATTTTTATAATGTTTTCTTGTATGCTCCGCAAATACTATAGAAACTCTATTGTGCCGAAAGGCCATGCCGCTGGCCCTTTCAGCAGTCAAGTGTAACACTTTTGGTACCACTCTCTCTCCGGAATCAACACCAATGAGTTCTTCGTTTTCCACTTATCAGTTGTAGTGAATAGTGCTCATGAGTGTTCCGTTCATTTGCAGCATTGGACTTTCCTAATCTGGTACTGGAGGGAGACAAATCTGCGTATGAGGAGATGGAATGAGAAGCATCGGCCATGTAACACGGAGGAAAGTGGCGATACTGCTGCTACTGGTGACGATATTGATGATGATATTGACGGATGAATACACATGCAACGAAAGGTCATTGAGTGTGGCACTAGATAGCTAAGGTCATTTAGGACGTTTGGAATCCATAGTAGCAGACATTGATGCGGTTAGGTACGTGAAGTGGTATGCATCAGAAACCAAAATTTATTTATCCATCAAGCGCAGGCCGACATCATCAAGTGATAGCTGTGATTCATTTTTGGCACATCTTATACTTACGTTCGAGATAGGGACAATGAAGACCATCAACAGAGGGGTTTGGTTCAACTATCTAACCACAGATTGGCCTTCACCAGCCTCCCATTACTAGGATAGTCTAAGTCGTATCGGACAAGTCGTCACACCTTTTTCAACCTGAATAACCTGGTGACACTTCATTCAGGTCAGTGTATTCGCGACTCCAAATGAGTCTTGCTTAATAGGTTAAGTTCCCTTTATGAAGCCTCTGATAAATCCTCTGATCAACGGAATGACCCTCTGACAGCTGATCAGCTACATTAAAACCAGCCTTCCCCATGGTGTTCGAAAACATCACTCCAATCAACTACTGTCATTCGCGCGCTAATTTAGTCCCACTGGGAAAGTAAACTGAATCTAGCTAAACAACTCGTCTATTGTGCTCTTCAAACAAGTGTGCTACACAAAGTCACCTCATGTTTCAGTTGCTACGATGTAAATATGGTAGTACACTGCCCCGGACGTAACAATTAACTCACAATGTTGCTTAGGACTCGCAAACCACAACCAGTTTCGTCTTCCTTGGGATTCATCAGTTTGGCGTAATCTTCGAGTTTCTGTCAATTTTATGTCCCAATTTAAACATAATCGGACAGAATTCATCACACGGCCTTAGTTGCACACTGAATTGGGCCAAAGTGAAGAGTACTCAGGACTCCAAGAAGGTTCAGTGTATGTTCTGCTATTAGAGGGATATACCGCGTGTTTCGGGATTTAGGACACACTTGGTCTCCAGACGGCCCAATCCCGGAAAGAATGTTAAATTTGATCGTTCGGGATGGTTGCGGAGGATTGGTTTCGTGCGCCATCTAACCGACCTTCCTTGACCCTCTGCCATCAGGAAACGGAATGCTTTGATGAGCTGGAATGGTTCCCTAAAACAAATAGGCGCATTAGGCACTCGTAAACTTGACCGAAGAATATCAGATTGTGTAAGAACTAGAGATCGAGCGTCATTGAAACTTGGTAACCCGAAAGGTTACATTCTGAGTACGCCCATAATGCCAAAGGCTTTTAAGAATTTCAATCCTTCTTAGAGTGTAAAACGCTTGCCAGGAATGCTTTAGGGGGTCCCAGCACTGAAATCTCCTTTGACGCAGGTGAAATTAGAAAACATAGAGAGGACTGAAATACCAAGATTACCTCAGGGAAACAATACGTGAACTGAGCCTCCAATAAAAAATATTGCCAGCGATGGCGGATGCGAGTATAGACATGTTAAGAGAAATGCATCATTATCCTGAAACCAACAGTATCCAACACAAACGGTTCGGCAGAATGAATACAGGAAGACTGCTGCATCTTTTGGCTAATTATGACTAAGTTGTTTGACAAGAAAGAAAACGTCTTTCTAGTTGCAGCTTCTTTCAGGTTAAGAGAAGAAAGGGATCATTTTTAGGAAAATCGGCGTCCTCCAAATTTAGTGATGGAGTCATCGGAACAAAAGCTCGCGCATTTTGAAGGTTTCATTGACTTTCAAAGTTCAGAATCTCAAGTAACCTATTTCCTGAGGACCGAATCTGAGTAAGACATGGGTCGGAAGAATCAAAGGTCTGAAAAACCTAGGTAGAAATGAGTTGTACAGTGAAATTTTTCACGCAGTAAAAGGATGCTAAGAATAAGTTGGCAAACGCTCTTTTGACTCCTAGTGTTATTATGAAGATTCAGTAATTTTACTATGGAATTAAACTTAGCGGGATCACAGATCAAGAAGGACATTTTGGATTTCACGGAGTTTCGCCTCGTACAGACTTATTCTGAGGTGAATTTGGAAGGATACGGATAGTTTGGATGAAACGGCGTTGGGAGGAACGCAGAAGGTTATTTTGTTTTGTATTGTCGAACTTATAGTTAGCCTAGTAACAAGTGATCACTGGTGGTGAGCGTCGGCCAAGAACATACTGGCAGTCGCATCAAAAACAAGGAGGTTTACGCAGCCATCAAGTTTGTCGTCGGGTCCCTCAGTGATAGACCAACTTCAAAATTTGGTGCCTCATACATGTCGCTAAATCCTGGGCGACTTCATTTCTCCTGCAATGGACGGAGAGTTTAACTGTTCTTCGAAGTCTGAAAATTCATCTGCACGAAAGATTTTGAAACGATCTTTCAGCATGTTAATTAGCCGACAAAACGGCAGTCATGAGATTGCTGAATGCACCTGATTCAGTATTTTTGAATACAAAATCCGGCGTATGTGATTTACCCATTCAGAACCCACATAAAAGGGGACCGACATATCCGACTCATTTGGAGAAAGCTCGACCAGTTTTAACATTGCTCGGGAGTGCGTAGGAGTACCTTGCGTGCTAACCCACAGGGACCCGAACAGGTGGAAGCTGAAACGGACGGAGAGTCTTCACTTGACGGATAACTTGACTCTAATAGGTAGATTACGAAAACTAATCGAGATTTTTGCGCCCTTTTTGATGAGAAATCATCCAGTACAGGCTCCCCAACAGGTAGACCCTGATGTTGGCGCCATACTCAAGAAAAGAAAAACGACTGCAGTGTTTA
Organism: Opisthorchis viverrini; assembly: GCF_000715545.1. Lineage (NCBI taxonomy): Eukaryota > Metazoa > Platyhelminthes > Trematoda > Opisthorchiida > Opisthorchiidae > Opisthorchis > Opisthorchis viverrini. Next base: position 2,092,544 of record NW_008751697.1, on the reverse strand, counting down.
TTGAGGACAATTCTAGATGCAGAGAACCATCGTAACTAAAAATTCTGTAAAAAATCGCTTTTCGATAGACACTGTAGCCGTAACATGCGTCATTTTTCAGTGTTCGCTAGAATTAAGTTTTGTTTCCAGAAGTGCAGTTCCCGAATCCCTTTGGATGTCCAGAAAACGCTCTATCTGAGTTGAATAAAGACGACAGCATTTTTATCTTCTTTTTTCAACTCTCCTAGATCCACCAGTTCCCCTTCAAGATTTCGGCCCTCAAACAGTTTTCTTCATTTTCCCATCAAGCCTCCGAGTGGGGTTTGGTCACCTGTTGTGCTCAAGTATAAATTTTAGTTTCATTTGGGAATCTATTACATTTGTTTTTCTCAAACTTTACACAACACTTCGCAGAGATGGGCTTGCTGAGCCTCATCATCAAAACATTCCACCTACTCAGATTGATTTCATCACTATTCCATTCTTGCAGGCTTTTGATATCATCCCGGCAAACTGCACATGGCTACCTACCCTTCAGATTTACGACTGCGAGGATAGTCCGCTGTACGGTTTTGTCACCCATTTATAAACGTACATTCCCGACCCTATTCAGAGCTCTTAGCATATTCTCAGATAAAATCTCCACATATTTTTCAAGGTTCAACTGGGAGGGAGGCGTCAGACAGCCAGCTCCAGAATCCCGTAGTATGCGTTTGAAAATAAAGCTCACTATCATTCACTGTGTACATGTCGGTCATTTGATCGGTTTGATTGTACCCGTAAACTTTAGCTTCTTTGACTTGATGATCTCTGAAGCCTTTATTTGGTGTATCCGACGCATGCTGAAGATCTGATATGTTAACAGAATCTCCAAAGCCGGTATCAAGCGACGCTGCGAGAGCCTTTTTGGGATTCCAAATTTGTTCGTTCATACTGAAACTGCAAAGGCGTCACTGTTTTCATCACAGGATGGGAGGATGGTGGCTACGTCAACAGAGCCCAAGTTAGTAAACACAGCGCTCTTCTTGCTTTGGATCGGTGGTCGTGGTCAGTAGCTATCCGGAGCGTTATTGTAATTCACTCGCCGTTACAGAAAAACTATTCATTGGAAAGTAATTAGTGAGCGGTGCAATTTTATGACAGACCAAACTGGCGCTTGATCACATATTGTGAAGGGCAATTGGCGTAGTCAGTTTCTTTGAACCATTTGAGGGTAAATATTTTACTAACATGACCGACGGAGCACCAGTGTCAACGGAGGGCTGAGGATGTGGTGGTTCACTAAGCCCATGCTAAGTTTTTGTGGGACTAGTCGTCCAAGACAAAAAGCAGATTGAGAACGCTGTGTTTGCTTCAGTGTTTTTGGGCGCGTGTGGCTCTTTTCGGCAGCGAAGCATCAGTGTTGAATACTGATGTCATGCGGTCCGTGATGATTATGATGAAAGTCTCGCAGAGCAATCTTGAGGTTGTATAATTATGGTTATCCGCAATGCGTAATAATTTGCTTTGGGGGTTGGCTTCTCCGTCCCACATGCACTATCTTCCTATTCATTAAATTTTTTAGAGCTTCAGTGAGGGCTAGAGTTATTTACTCAACCTGCTCATGCTCCCTAAAGGGAGTGATATGTCTGTCTTCTACCTAAAACTACTTAAGTGGAACTGGTGGTACACGTGAGCCTCTGTGGTAAGTTTATCGGTTTATATCATTAAACAAATATCGTGTTTTTTAAAGATAACACCAAGCATGTGGCTCATTTCATCCTGTTCGAAATTATTCAAGGCAAAGGGCAGCTGCACTTTTTACTTGGTAATTTGAAATACTATTCGCACAAATACGATATAGTCACTTTGTGCCGTTTCATAAACTCAATGACTGACAGAATCGCTAATCCTTCAAAAACACTAACACGCAGCACAGTCCAAGTCATAACTATCTGGCGTTCAAACTGTACTCTGCTACGTCCTTTATGGCCATTTCGCCTAAACAACGTCTAAACGTGATGCCTAGAGTTGCAACACAATTGTATAGCCAGCCATCATTCCAAGTGCCAATCAAATTTTGTGAGCTACCAGGCTACATGATCGTGAAACTGCAACCACAACAAACGGTTCAATGATGAACCCACAAATGCAGACCACGAAGCAGACATACTGGAATTCCGCGTGGCTACCATTTGTAACCTGTCCGAACCTTCATTACACAATGGTGCCACGAATTTAATGGTAAGATACATGAATTTGATTGATTGATCAATGTACTGGGGTTTTGTTACTGAAACTTAAACTTGCACTATACTGCGCAAATAGTCTGTCTATTTTCTTCACCGAAAATTTTCCATATATGAACTTATTAATTCTTCAAAAATGTTACCTCCTCGCTAATAAAACCGGATTCACCCAGTTATTCAAGATCACCATATTTTTGAAATAGCACACTTGGAAGCCAGTTTGTTTAAACTAAACACCGTCGTCCCTATTCTTAAATTTGGACAGTTTGAGCGGGGAACGTATGGCACTGTTCGGTTTGAAATGGCCAGTCAGTTGGTAGATATTTCGGCGGACTTTGGGATGGCATAGAATGGATTACTAACACTTAAAGTGTGTATAAAAAAGCTCTTCATTCGCTGCGAGGAATGGCTGTAACTGACAACCACGAATTAAATAGATGGTGTAATACTTTTGCTGGTGTTGGTGTGTGCAAAGCATTTGATAGCCTTCATCGGTCAACTTTCTTGCTTTACAAATTTCTGGATAATAAATAGGTAGATTTCATTTTTTTTCGGTTCCGCTATCCAACGTTTTAAGGATTATTGAGCAAGTATGGGGCACTTGCGTGCACATTTTAATTAGTCGAGATGTGCCAGCAACTGTTGTAATGGGTAGTGACATTTAGTCCAAAGTGGAAAGGTTAAACACATCCCGATGGTTCAAGGGGGAGGGGAACTTCAGTAGGTTGGGGCAGAAAAAGACAAACGTTCACAGTCGATAGATTTTTGTCCGTCCATGTTAGATGTCTCTGATTTCTTATTCCACAGATTTGAAGGAGACTGTAAACCCCGCAGTGGAGTCGGAAAATCATTACCAAAGCCGTCGGTCGACTTTGGGTTAGCCTTGGGTTTTGTTAGAAACTCGTTGATGGAAAAGTTCCTGAAAAGCTGACATCTACCTCAGCCGCCAAAATAAATCACTATGTAAGATGTCCTTTGAAATATTTTCTGCAAAGTTCCGTCAAAATCAGGCAACTACCATCCAAGCTCTTCCTACCTGCTATATAAATTTACCGTTTCATTATATTTACATGGCTTGCCTAGCTCCTACACTGTAATTAATACTTCAGCAGTCTTTCCGTGTCTCGTTCTATTTCTAAAACATACCATACTAGCCCTAAAAATAAATGTCCTTAGGTAATGCTTGGGTCATATTATCCAGGACGGAATCATGTTTTTCTGCTTCAAGGATGACTATACACAGGTGCAAATAAACGGCGATTATGTTTTAGAAATACCTGATTGGACCTAACTTCCAACAAAGGATTGGTCAGCTAATTCCATTTAGACTGAGACTTGCTTATGTGATGATAAGTCCAAAATTTTATCGCTCAGTAGGGTAGCGGTATGACTACAAGTTCGGAGTACTAGATGAAACAGTGCAATCATCCTTTGGTCTTCGACAGGACGATTCGGTAGGCTGATGAGAACTCTGGTGTTTAGACTATTCCCCTAACCCTAATCAGTCCATGTTTTATGTGGACGTTGAAGTGGTACTCCGTGCAGGTAACCACCCGTCTACAAACCAAGTGAAACAAGAGGCAGCCTGGTGCAGTACGTTTACTTGCTTGAAAGGCGGGGGATTCAGTTGAGCTTTAGATGAGTCTCCCACCAAAACCAAACTGGCATCCGGGCATCTCACTAAAATCAGGAGGTTGTTCGAGAGGGATCAAAGTAAATTTCTCGTTTATATTGCTTTGTTATCGAGCGTGTAAGGAGATTAATACGGTCCCAGGTTAACTTTGTTTTAGCATGCAGGTAAGTGTTTGTTCCACATACGTCCAACTTGATTTAGAGTGCAAAACAATATCGATGGAAATTCGTTACTGATGGGACCCAGAAAGATAAAGCAGTCAACTAACTGTCGAGGAGTTTAATCAGTCTTTTGAACAGTAAAGTATGAATATCTTGCATAGCAGTCCAACTGAAATAGGAAGCCTAGTTTTTACAGCATGCTCTGTTGAAGAATACCACTATTAAGAGGGATTGGCTTGTTTTTCAATTGAGTTACACGTTAACATCACGTTATTTTACAACTGAACACCTTCAGCTGGAGACGGATCATTGAATTCCGCAACCGGAAAATCTAACGGGCTAGTCTTGTTGAAACATTAAACATGAGTTTGAACATGTTTTGCCTGTTGTCAATCAAAAAGGTCCTTTCTTTGCCAAGTAATCAGTTTGGAAACGATTATAACTCATCCGAACAAGTTGTAGCTCGTGATTGTCATTTAAGGAAAAGTATCCTTTTTGGGTTAATAGCCGCTTGTTTTTAGTTGCAAAGCTACTCAGATGTGTTACGGCAACATAAAGACGGTTCTCACGAAAATAAGAAATAAAACGATTGTTTCTGGAGGGAGATCTTTTTCAAAATCAATGGAAGCAGTATATATGCAGACCACAGTTCCAGAGAAATCTGAACAAACTGCATAGTCTCGAAATAAAATGCTGCATGATATGCTTTGCAGAGTAGTTGGGCCTAATATGTTACTCTCCTATTCCATTCCAAGTCATTGTTCATCCGTCACTTCCTCCTACATCCTTCCACGATCGGGTGACCATAAAGTGGTATTTGAGTGTGCGTACATTTACAGGTGCACAGCTATGCTGGTCAGCCTAGTTAGTTGCAAAGTCCATTAGCGATCGGACTCGCATGTTGTTCGAATGCTGTTCACTAATGCTGCCACCACAACAGCCTGTTGTGTTTTGTTGTTGTCATTCGCTTTTTAGCTCCCACACAAGCAACCACCATTTGTGCAAGTTGACATCGTGGTGATGGTGATGTTTTTTCCTGGGGGGGGGATGGAGGACGGCAGGATAGATTTTGTTGTATTGTTGTCACTATCGTTGTTACTTCGACGTTCTGCGTACGCAAGCACATTTGTCCGACAAGTTGCGGCCGGCAATTTGTTTTTTTTGGGCCAAAATGACAACTGGTGTGGTAAGGATCCTTTTTAGTGCATTCGTATATTAGTTGCTTGATATCCAAAACGCATTTTCTTCTCGTCTCGCGCTCACTCATTCATTTTGTGGTGCGTGCAAAAATCTGGGACATCGGCAGAGCAAAGCAGTTAGCTCTGTGCCATGAAGTAAGTATACAGGTGTAAAAGACACCAGTAGGCAGTGGGAACTACTTATGGTTCTACTTACGTTCGAATATAGCATGTGAGCAAATAAACTCAGCTTTGAATGACAGAAAGCGGTCAGTCGGCTTGTCAGGCTGTACCACTGATAGTGCATCCGTTGTCATGCTGCTCACATGAGTACAGAGTGGGCATTTGCGCAAGAGTACTGCGTGGTTGCCATTCCAATTGATGCGGAGTTTTGTGGTTGTTTGAAGCTCTATAACACTGCGCACAGTGTGAAATACAACCTTGGAAAATGCAGTCACCTTCGTTGAATTTAGCCGAGATTTCTGTGGCCAAACAATGGCTTCTGTACTGATAATTCGCAAACTTTATGGTCATATCACATTAGGAGTTGCCATATGTGGGGACGACAAACGATCAGAATATTGCGGCAGATAGCGGTTAGTACTTCATCTGTAGGTTTAATGTTTCCGTTGTCTTATCCACCCAGTAGATCTTCTGGCACATTTGTCGACATCCAACCCATTATTACAAGACATATAATGTAAGGCTGGGACGAAACTACAAATCAATCAGCTGGGTTGAGCTTTTCACCCCGAGGAAGCAGGAAATATGCAAGCGGCATTCTGTTCATGTGAAAATTTCAAGACTTTTCAAAGTATGGTGAAACCTAACTACACAACTTGATATGAAGACCACTTCCGAGAGTAAAACAATCACCTTAAAAAGGACAGAAAGCGGACAAAACGGAGCACGATTCGTGAATTTGTCTAACGAGGAAAATGATCAAAGACCAAACCCGAATGCAATTTGTGAGCAAAAAACTGTCCTATTTAGGACAACCACCGGTTAATTAGATATATTTTTGGCTACACGCTTCATAATTCCTACAACTTGGACATAATCAAAACGACAAAGATAACAGTCACTGCTTCTAATTAGCTTGCATCTTTTGGAGTGCGTGAGTGTCTCTAAATAGCAAGAAATCATTTCCTTCTTTCTTAAAAATCACAATAGAAATAAGGTAAACATGAGTAATTATCTGCAGATTGGCACCCTTCTGGAAAATATTTGGTGAAATCTAGTCACGAAAATTGTTCCTTTAAAAGCATACGATATTTTGCTTTGGATGGCTCAGGCGAAGCAAACGCGGAACTTTCTTTGGTGTGGTTTTTCGAACTTTTGTGCACTTAAATTCACTGACGTTGAGAGAGAAGGAAATTACTAGCAAACCTGACCTAAATTAAACAAACAACTGGCAAAAGTATTCAGTAGTTATTGTTTTCATAAGACCTATGTAGCCACACTTTTATGCCAATTTCCCCGTAGAAATACTTGCGTAATGAGTGCACTGCTCTTCTCCAGGAGAAACGGTCAATCTGATCACTCAAAATGTTTCAAACTTTGGAGGACTGTTTAGCTCCAGGGTTCATATAAAACCAAGTGTTCTGGAAAAGTTACACTGTAGCCCAACGAATTATCATTGTGGTGAAGCACAATAGCCTAGATAAAGCATAATGGCCTAGATTGATCACGCGGAAATTCCTGTTATGTGTACACGGTGGCACTCCCAATGCATGCGCTACCAACTAAACAACTTAGTTGTGAGCAGACTTATTGATGATCCTGATGATTCTGATTTACTCGGGAATTATGAAGAGGTAGAATTGTGAAGATACTGTTGGTTTTCTCAGTGTTATTGACGTGCTGATGAATGCATAAAGTGCAATACTGCGAGTCTTTTCGCTAGTTCCTTCACCTTACCGTTCTCAACAAGTGGGGTTAATTTTCCTCAAACTTTGTCACAAAACCACACCCTAGAATACAAAAGTGTTTTCAAGCAACCGAGAAGAAGCTTGGTTCCAGAGAGACTGAAAACACCTTCCGGGTGATGAATTTAAAATTTCCATTCTGCTACTCTCCGGCAAACGCTTGTGATATCCACAACCTGAGTTTCTGCATTAGACATATTTTTGTTGAAAGACTCACTACCAAACGTGACCCAAGCCCTGAACCAATTATTCGGTTGAATGTTATATCAGTTTTATATGCCTGTTTAAGCTATCTTCCAAACTAAATAGTACAAGCCTTTCTGTTTATGAGAGCGCTAGTCGGATATCACTGAGGTTGAAACTCATTTAATCTCTTGTGCTTGAGCATACTTCTCAGTTCTCCCTTGCTGCAAGAGAGTAGTATCGACATTAAGTCTAGAAGCTACTAGTATCCTGCCACGCTCATCCTTCTTGGTTCTGCGAAAGTGGAGGGAAATGAATCATAACGCTGAAGCAATAACAAAGATGTGCAAAATTTTGTTCGGTTGCCGTTATTTTGTAGACGAAACGGAAAATATAGGTCATCAGATTTAACACGCTTGTGACTGATACGTTTTGTGTGACTGTAAAGTTGTAGTTCAGTTATTGCATCCAGTCAGGTTTCTGATTCTGAAACAGAAGAAGTTCACTCTTTGGGTTAGAAGGTCTCGGATAAGTAGGGAAAAGTTGTTCGGGAGAATACATCAGAATCAGTCCATATTAATTCTGTGTGTGTTAAATGTGAACTTTTTTATTTGGGTGTGTTGGAAATCAATCAAAATGCATATTCTGGTGAGTATTAATTTTTCCCAATTCAGTTCACATGAGTCATAGAGATACAAAAGTCCACATCGGCTGGCGGAGTTCTTCAGATGGTCAGTGAAGGTTTTCTTCCGTCTCTGAAATCAATCCATATTAAAACACCGAAAAGTATTGTGCTGTTGTTTATCCCTTCTCTGGGCTCACCAGCAGTACGCATCGCACAAAACTTTAGGGCGTTAAACCCATATTCCGAGTGGAGCTGATCACTAGTCTAACTAGCTCTTAGACTTCAGATTTGTTGAAAATCCTGCAACACAGTTCTGCGAAGTAAAATTCCCCTTGACCGGCTTTGATAGGCGCTTCAGGAAACCGGGGTCCAGTTTTAGGATTACCGTCAATCCATCATAGAACTGAACATGATATGCAAGTTTGTGTTTAAAGCTTATGGTTAGCGTTCACGGCTAAAGCGAAATGACAGTCAGATTTTGTCAGGGTCCGGATCTTGGGGAAGAAAAAGGCCGAAAACTGCATCTTAAAGAATAACTAGAACCAAGTAATTAGAACAAACAACAGTTTGACAAGTTTGCTAGAGCTTGGGTAATTTAACGGCATATCGTTCTGTTGTCTGCTATCGTCACGACAAATGTGGAATCGTCAGAGGGGGAAGACAAGCAGCAGGACGAAGCGTCTGTGGAAATCAATATTCGGACGACGGTGCAGCTTGTCAAGTAAATCAAAGATGTCAAGGAGTTGAATCTGTGGAGTGAAACTTAGAAGGCAAAAAGAACGTTGAATTCGACATACTGACCGAGAACAAACTATGCTACGTTTGGGCAAATTTTGTTCGGGTTTTTGTACAAAATGTAGCACTAGCCTTGGCATCGCGATTTTCTGAGGATTTCGGAGTATCCAATAAGAATAATCTCTCCCTGGCACAAAAGCGAGCCTTCAGTTTTGCGATGAGCAGGGCGGAATAGGTCTGATTTAACGTTGTAGTTAAATAGGCAAAGCGAAATGGACCAATTTGTAAAGGCTTCTAAATTCGGAAAGAGATGGGGATTGGTTGTTACAGAGGGCAACCAAACGATCCCAACTACCGCAAAAACCTGCTGAATGTTTCTTCTAGCTAGTTGTTTACGGCGGTCAAGAAACTTTATGGTAACTCCGCGACTTGCGGGCTGAGATGCACTAAATTCCACTCTATTGAGACCTTTCCGTTGAAATTTCGCTCACGACTGAAAAGATTTGTACCACCAATGCGGATACATATCAGTTAAACGAAATTGACGTTTTGGCTTGTGAAACCACCAGCACCAAATGGAGTTCTCGTTCATGCCCTCCAGTGTTCCCGAATGAAGAACTTACGGCTTTTGTACGTACTCATTTGTGTACTTGTTTAGCAGCGTGACCGCTTTTTGCGGGGCCGTTTTCTGACCATAACAAGTAAGTATCTTACAGTTTCGTAACTCTGGGTCAAATTGGTCTGGCTGAGGTTGAATAGTTGAACGAAAAATAGATTGAATCTGACGAAATTCGTTACTCTGGCCAACAATTTTGTGATTGCACAGCTTGTGTATTAGTACAATTAGGGCCAGTCTTATAGGTCGGCAATACAATTTTCTCAAGGTATGTAGGATTACATTGTTATTTTGCCCACCGACTGTAGATATCGGGCAAAGAGTACGTGCTTCAGCCGTTGCTAGTGGTCGAGATCGAAACGATTTTCTATTGGTTTGTGTCGGATGTTTGCAAAATTTTAGCCACTTGACGGTAGATGTCAGTATATGTTAAAGCGCAAACCACGACAAAGTAACTAAAAGTCGTGTAAAAGTGACAGTTTTGGTTTATTACATTCAATGTGGATACTTTAGCAAAGTAACTCCTGTGTATGTGTGCAAATAAACGTTTGTGGTTTGAAAAGACGGTTTTTTAGGAAATGGCACGAGTACCTAAACAGTGTTTTCACCTGGCTTATTTAGGGACATAGCTGGACAAGCTCAGTTTCCAGGATCCGGTTTTCAGCCCACTTTGAAAACAGAGTCACTTCCAAACACCAATCAGTCTGCTGTGCATTGCTTACTTATCTTGTGTTGAATTTAACCTAAATGAACCGTGGACATAGTTTACGTGCTCCAATTTTGATGGACATTTTTACTTCGACTATTAATCGAATACCTGACAGTTGGCCGTGTGATGTTCCGTTAAAATAAGATATGCGGCTCGGATACCCGAGGATGACTGACAAGATCCGTACTATCTCGAACTGAACTCCCATGGAAAACATGAGAATTGGCGAAGCGCTTACCATGAGAACCCAGCAAACCGGGCGCCATCCACCATCAATTTATCAGTAAAAGTTTACGAACTGCTCCGTGCCTTACCTCATAAACGTCCATCATTCATTCGAGAATCCACAGAACAACATTACTGCGGCTTACATGTGACTAATTGTGGGGGCTGTATTTTGGACGTATTCAAAATCCCGATAGTAACTGACTAAGCTTGTAATTTGCTGAAAAGACTGCTGGTTTGCATAAGATGGATTAAACACCGAGCTTACGAATCCGTTCTAGCAGTTTACCTCAGAAGTGGAAACCGTTGATTTGAGGCCATTTTCTAAACCAGCCGTTAAGTAAATCACACTAACTTTGAAGAAGTTCATGAAGTTGGATTTCAATAAATACCAGAGCGCTAGCGGAAACCCAATAGCTTTTGAAATATCCGCCGTGTGTGCATCGTTAACATTGCACAAATCGTTGGCACACAGTCAAATGCTTCTTTGCAGACAGTTGAAAAGGCTCTATTTTGTTCATGGCAGGCACGTGAGCTCAGGTGTCACATCTTCACAATACCCATTAAAAGGCACGTTGTCTCACCTCATTGTTTTAAACTAAGAAGTAAGAAATAAACTGCTGTAACACGGCAGTGCATTGTCTCTTGTGTTTCTCGCACGTAACCATAAAATACGATGCAATGATTGTGTCGGCCTGCTCACTGATGAAGTTGTTTTGAAAAATTACCAACTTTTATTTGGTTTGAATGGGAACTCTATCACCTCCTTCAACTTGCCTGTGAGCAGACAGCGTCTGGGCCATGAGATCCTCTGGTGATCAGCACATGTGGGCAGAGTGAAGACAACTTTTCCCTGCTTACGCTGACGTTGAATTTTACTGGACCCGGTGTGTCAAAATGGTTTCTGATGACGTTGCTATTCTTGTAAATTGTGGAGTGCTGCTGGCTTCCCAACCTAAGAAAGAACAAAGATCACAACAGAGAGGATCTGCGCGTAAGATTAAAAGAAGATACTTGCAATGTCGTGCTTTACTTAAGTGGAGCAACGCGACTACTGACAGTACATAACGCAGAATATCACCTACCTGTGTACATATAGGATAAAATGTGAATGAAAGCAGAGTGTTCACATGAAAAGGAATTAACCGTCACATCTCCAAATTCCCAATAAACGTAAGTTCGCCCCGCGGGTTAGCCTCCTATAAGACAATGCGCTTTGAAGAATTGCCTTATGTGACCTCCTCTAAGGTTTGTCCTATTCTGAGCGTGGCTGGTCTATAAATTTGCAAACTCTGTCAAACTTAAACCGTTCTCTTCCTGTGTACATCAACATGGATGCAGCACCGTTTTGCTACGTAATGCTGCTGAAGACAAAACGTTGCAACCAAACTACGAAGCTCAGCGGAAAGACAAACGATCATATGAATAAGCTAATGTCACCGAGAGCTTGTTTGAAAAATGCGTTTTTCACTCTTGTTACACAGTACTTATGAAGCGAGTCAGTCTATTTACCGATCGATTTCTACCTGGATTGCGAGCTGGGACACAACACATGCTGGCTAAAATGTCCCGCCAACTCCACCCTACAGCGGCGTCAACAGGTACGTATCGCCTTAATTGCCTTACGCTGACGCATGAAAAGTCATGTGCTTCAAATGTCAGCTGATATCTGGTCACATCTGTACCATCGTTATTGCTTGAATGACAACTACGCCAGCTGGTTGTGTAGGTTTATTCGTGTTCCATAGGCAAAACAGCGCTGTCGAGACGGAAAGTATATTTTGAGTTCACTCAACACCTTCAGTGTCATAGTAAGTTGACCTATTTCCTCGTCAGTCCTGCTGGTGTTTTGTTTGGTCAAGCAAAGAAAGAAATAGTCTATCCGTCCACCTCGATCATAGATTATAGTTATGATAGACTCAACTTGACCGCTAGGTCGGCATAAAAAATCATCCCTCTCCTAATGCTCAAGATGAAACAGGTGGTCCGGACTCAAACATCTTTACCCTTTTGATATGCCCAGCCGGCGTCCTATATCATCGTGTTTGTTTAGTGACACGCACGAAGCTTAGCTCCACTTCGGAAATAGGATGACTTACTGCTATACGTGTGGGCTGCTTCGCACAATTGTCAACGAAGCGTTTGTTCAGATTCGGTGCCGATAAATTACTACGGTTTGTAGGACAACAGGAGAAGGAAATTGACACTGTTATATATCCTAGTGAAAACATTTCTTCTGAAAAAATTTGTGTCAGGAAAGTACGTAATTAGAACAAGTTTTAATTCGGTCATGTAAGCTAAACAGCGATTCTCAGTTCATCTGGAAATAATTCATGGCAAGACACCAGCCGATAAGCGCACCGCAACACGAGAAGTCAAATCAAAACTTGAATATTTATCAGACATAAAAGTGGCTGCTCCTATTTTTTGTCCTTTCCAGTAGCGTTTTCAAACTGGAAACAGCCATATTTGTTGTCTTCCTCTGCACTACTGTTGTTTCAGAATCTGACTGTGGTAGCTTCCAGTGTTGACATCATCCGAGCATGGTATCCTTTAGAGTAAATTTCGCGCGCCTAGTAATATAAGCCGTCTGCGTTTTTGGCCATTCTGAACCAGATACCCCGGGAATTAACTGTGCTCTTGTCGCGAGAACACTGCGACGTGTTTCTAATTCGTTTAAAAGAAGACCTATTAGTAAAGCTTGAAAAAACTATGAATGAAACAGCACAGAACCCGAAAAATAACTAGTTTATGGAAGTGCATTTTTCGTTCAGTTGTATGGAGTTCAGTTAATCACAATGGCGAATGCGGTTCACTATTGACCTGCATATGCACATGAAAAATTTCTCTTCATTCCAAATTATAGAAGTCTGTTAGATTGCCACCCAATTTCGAAAGATTCGATTAGAACGCCATTGCACTGACGTGCATCAGACCAAATCACTTTATGTGCATAAGGGTTCAAAAATGTTATTTACGCACAGATGTGAGAAGACAGTATGAATCTGTCGCAATTTTATCCATTTCTGAGCGCAAATTTGGGGTTTAAAATTATCCTCAAAGAGAATTAATTATAGTTTTAGTTTAAAATGTAGACTTGCTTAATTAGGACATAATTTGAATATCGGCTGCTGATTGGTTGGGTCAAAAACTTATAATCATGAACGAGAGATTCACTTGAGTCTCCCGTGAAAACTAAAGTGGTTTGCATTTGAGTGTATTTGTCGGAATCAGTCCAATGTGAGTTCAAGTAGAACATACGGTTGACAGAAACTTGGAGACTGCGCTTACCCGATGAACCCCAAGCAGGGCGAAACCGATTGTGGGCTGTCGGAGAGTTTTCAGCAACCTCGTGGTTAGTTTCTTTCACGAAAAACTCAAAGTGTCATTAGAGGGCACTAGATGAGGGACAGACAGAACAAATTAGATTAACGATTAAGCCAAGACAAAAAGGACAGTAAGACTACTTGGGAATGTTTTTTGCATATTATGCCTGCGAAATAAAAGGAATCGACCATAAATTAACTAAATTCTGACCAGCTGCTTAAATATGTTAGGATTCAGACAGCAACAGCACTGTGTCGGCTAAATTGAACTTGATCTAGTAACTTCAAGACGGTTAATAATTTTGTTCCACTTGATTGCGACAAGTCGATTTAAACACCATAAACCTGAAGCAGATGAAATTAAGGTATTATGAACGCTAGTGACCAACGGTTCATTCCCTCTTTTATGGTGCTTTCCGAATTATGGTGCTGCACAAACTCCGCGTCATGTTTTAATTGGTTAAATATGCGAGATATCGAAGTCCAGTTCCTTCATGTAACAAACCGGCAATCGATTGTCAAGAAGTCTTCAACAACACTAAAAGTGGCAAGCTCTGCTAGAAAGGAATAGTAACCACCAGTTGTTGATAATGCTCAGGGGAGGAACTGATCTTTTTGAAGCTATTATAATGGATCCAAATCTAAACTGGAAAGAACCACAATCCTTTTGGGAAAAATTCGTATAACGAAAAAGATATTCAGTTTTGTATGGAAAAGTGTTTGGTTGGACAACTGCGGAAACAAAAGAATGACAGTAAATGGACAGGAAATATGCACAGTTAGTAAAAAAAAAGCCTATTTGCCTACATAGAGGCCATTCCTAGATATGGACTACTGGTTATTCTAAACGGTCTTAAGATGCAGGATGAGTGAGTTGATCAGTTGTCCGATGCCTGAACCTGATGCAGGCAGCTCCCAACACACAAATAAGGGGCCATTTGATTGTTGCTCTCTACAACCAACTGATGCTCCCTAATGCTAACTAAATGCTTTGTACAGATTAACTTTTCCGTATCAAAAAATTCACCTGTGGACCAAGCTTTGTCATCGAAAATGCAATCAGCTGCTGCGGACATCAGATTCAAATTGTTTTACGCCACAGTGACCAAGTGGGCAGGGTAAATGAATGATAGCTCAAACTTTGGCTCCTCGCCACACAAGAAAGCACTTTAAAAAAAGTACACCGAACTATATTTGATTGTGCTCTCTACAACCAACTGATGCTCCCTAATGCTAACTAAATGCTTTGTACAGATTAACTTTTCCGTATCAAAAAATTCACCTGTGGACCAAGCTTTGTCATCGAAAATGCAATCAGCTGCTGCGGACATCAGATTCAAATTGTTTTACGCCACAGTGACCAAGTGGGCAGGGTAAATGAATGATAGCTCAAACTTTGGCTCCTCGCCACACAAGAAAGCACTTTAAAAAAAGTACACCGAACTATCATTTACTTCACCAGCTTCACGAGTTTCCAACGTCATTAGCGCACAGCTAGTAGACGAATTTCAAACTGACCGATCTAACCTACATACAGACAGTGCACACCAGCGTGAGCAATAATCCTCATCAATTTCGAAAACCAAAATTACCCCTCTGAAAGAGTTTTGCGCTCCAATTTTCTCTCAGTGAATAACTGTCGGATTGATGGATTTTTTGTTAACTTGCAGTAAACCTGTTACTGTATGGCTGCGAAGATTACGGAACACTACTTTTTTCCGATACTAAAAAAGAGAACAACCAGCGATTCAGCTGTGTTTCATTTGAGTCCTCAGTTAACCTAAACTTAACTCGGAAATATTTGTGCATTTCGTTAGCAACCCTTGAAGTCTGCTCATTTAAATCTCATGTTATTCTTCTCCAAAATGGTTACTTTGCTATAAAGCAGCACTTTATTGCATTCTCTCAGGTGCCGATCTGGTAAATTTCGGAAATAAGTAGAGCCATGACAACCAGGTTATTCAGTTAAACACTTTATTGGAAATAAATTGTGGATATCACCTCCTATTAGTCAAATCTAGGATGAGGAACCAACAACTTAAGTGTGGTATGATGGAGTAGATCACTGCTCACAGGGTTGACCGATCTCACGGTTTTTCTTTTAAACAAAAAACACTGCGTTTTAGGATTCTTCTAAGAGGTCGCTACCCAACGTGGCTATGGTTTCTTCTATGGAAAATAAGTACATTAACACTGAATTAATAACCTTTTTTGCGAGTTGCTTATTTGCATTTGGTTTGGTATAAATATATCAGGGCTTGGTCATTAGGATGTTTTGATGTTTTCCATCCGACAGTAATTTGAGTTGAAAGAAAAAAGTCAAGATAAGTACTATATTTGATTTTCTCTAGTTCCAGCTGACATGTTTGAAATTTCGGTGAAATATCTGAGGTGGGGTTCCCCGCTGACGCTAATCAAGGAATGGAAGATCTGACAAGAAGCGTGGCTGCAAAACACAGTCTCTCTCTCAATACTGACCACTTTCTGTGTAGAACAAGTTCAAACTGGTGCCCCAAAGTGTGCTTTTGTACTGATTCCCCTCAGTTGATCGTTCCCCACCTCAAAATGTAGACCATCTAGTGCACTCACGGGAGGCAGGTTCCTCTGTTCCCTACCCCCATCCCCAAGAAACAGAGATTAAAATATCTTGAACTGCGTTTACTTACTTTCCATGCAGATAATAGAACTGGCTTAAGGACACACTAATATTAACTTTATCTGTTTAGAGGACATAGATACTACGAAAGTCAACCTCAACAGTCTATTTAAATGGTCAAACAGAAATGCCCCTGTGGCTGGATACTTTACGTCAGCTAACCACAAGTAATCTCTGTCGTGCTGTGCTTTCTATAAAAGTTGATATCTGTATAGTGGAGCCTTTTATTTAAACACGGGTAAAAAATACCGAGCTTTGTTCTGTGCATTATTTTCATTTAAGGTGTACACAGTCAAGACTCATTCATTAGAGGATAGCACCATATTGTTCAGCAGAACTTACGAGTATTTTGAAGAACTGATTCATACGATTTCACATGGTGCTGAATCGTTCTCTGTAGTGAAATCGCACCGAAAAAACACTTTTTGGTTGTACCTTGAATTTATTTTAGATATTTTGACTTCCTTCCTATCAGGGTGAGCTTTTGGAGAATACTTATGATTCGTCCATTGGGGTTTTAATTGTGTTTGAGCAAGCTTGTACTTTGGAGAACATAGGCTCACTACAAATTTTGGCTAAACAGGCAAACTTTTTATCAGCCTTACTAGGTCAGTTGGCCTGCATCATTTCGAAATGGCTTTCATTCAACTAATTGTTAGCGTTATTCCTGAACCTTCTCCGAAGACTCTGCCTTTACCATGGTTTGGAATTTCTCAAGATGTGCAACATCTCCAGGGACGGAAGATCTGGACACAGAACATCAAGGAACCGATCTTCTTATGCCCAAGCCAACAGAACACACAAGCCTATGGGGAATTCAGGAGAAGTGAATTAAAGTTTATTTATTTTGTGACCACTTATTTGAATTAGTTTTAATCCAACTGACTTCTAGATACCTTGGACTTTGCATCTATAAGGACCACCATAGAACGTCGCAAAAATGTGTATTCCGATATAAGGTATATCACGGATAAAATTTTTCATGTCAATATGAATGAGTTAGTTTACCCTTGTTGTAAAGCTGGCAGCACTTTTCTGTGACCATGGGTGGGCTGTGCTTTCTTAGGAATACGTGTCTTTGGGGATATGTCTGTATATTTTAGGACGCGTTTACTCCCAAAAAACAGATAAACCATGATGGTCAACTCATCACTTGCTATAACAACAAGCGCAGGCATTCTTTGAGCTCAGCAGGAGTTTGTCAAAGGTACAAGCTTTGGAACAACCTAATGCGTAGACCTTCAATGAAACGGGTGTTTCTGACACCTTTTACTATTGTTAATGGAGCTGTTCCGTTTTCAAACCAAAGTCGAGTACATTAGTTTTCAGCAACGTTGTGGGTATTTCTCTTTAGAAAAATATAATGCGATAACTCGAAGATCTTACCAACTGAAACACGAGACGACCTTTTTGCAGTACATTCAGTTCGCAAATGAGTGTAGTTCACTAATTTCGAGCAATTTGATTTCAAGTAGAACATAAGTTTGACGGAAACTCGAGGACTGCGCACACCTGATGAGCCCCAAGAAGGGCGAAAACGGTCGTGGGCTGTCGATGGATTTTCAGTAACCTTATGAGTAGTGCATTACAAATATACATGATAAACTCTTCATTTTATGGAGCCATACATAGAGATATTTACTTATTCCAAATGTTTCAGAAAACCAAACCTTTATTGTTTTATTGCGTACAAGAATGTCTCAAGTGAAAGTCTGGGGTTAAAATCACGAGGTATCCTAAAACTGGAGTTTTCCTCACTGAGTGGTCCTAACTCTCATCATAGTGACCTTTCACTTAGGAGATCAGTTGATCCGGTATTTTGCAGGTTCAGACTGGGGAGGCACAATATTACTCCATTATGTCCAGCGTTTCATTATATTCATCTGTTATATTGTTTACACACATGATCGAAAAGCACTTCCACACCCAGGGAATCCCCCTGCCCAACGGAGACAAGCTGGACAGTTTCTCACGGGCAATCTTAGTTTGGAGAGAATACAAGACGACTCAAACCATTGGGGCAAAAGTGATTCTTGTAAGGTCTTTCGTTTTTTAAGCTGTTGTAAACAATGAATATAGATGTGGTTGGAAAGATTCTGCCTGGTTGTGGGAAAAAAACCTTCAAGTTGATAAACATATATTTACCAAATAGTAGGTAGGTACTGTAGGTACCTACCTACTGTAGGTAGGTAAACTGTATCAGCTTCTTATCGGCAGTGAAGCACATGCACGTGTTACTAGTGTATTGTTACCAGTGAAGGTGATGATGATTTATCGGCAATGGTTTCACTGTTAGAGTTGTCATGGGTTGTGATCTTCAAAGGTTTATACTAGGAGTAGCATACTGCGATCCTTAAGAACAATCATGCCGGATGATGAAATCAACCCCTTTGTAGATAAAGTTAGTGGTCATAGGTGACTCACTTAAATCCCAACTGAAACTTTCGCATGTGTTACTCTACAACGGCATTTACTACACAGAAACCCTTTCGTGTTTTACAGTATATTTTCATGATGGAATGTACTACGGAGCAAACGATTGGTTTTATCCTTCATGGGGATCATCAGTAAGGTGCAGTCTCCTAGTTTCCGTCAACTTTGTTCTATGTGAACATGAAACAGAATCAGTTTGGAAAATACACCCATCCTGAAAGTAACTTGGGATGTTTAGCTGAATCGCAGCTGAATCCCTCGTTAATGGTATTCCTTGGCCAAATTTGGATTTTGTCAGGAAAATCTAACGCAATATCTCAAGTGTTACACTAAGTAAATCATTAGAGAGATTTTGTACAGTGCTTTCAGTTAAGGAAAAATGTCAGAAGAGATTTTGTCAGTATTCGGTTGAATCTCCCGTTCAATTTGGTTTCAGACTGAACACAATGACGACGCATACTCGAAAACTGCACATACCTGATGATCCCCAGGAAGGACTAAACCTCACGGGCTTCTCAGTATTTTCAAGCAGTGTGCTCAGATGTATTATGGTAGTTATTGTACTGACCCGTCATACCGTCATCAAATAAGTGATCTGCCCTGTTTTCAGTTTATTCACTATTTTATCAGCAAATTTGTTGTGAGACTATCGGTTCACCGCCATTCGACTCAGTAGTACATATGCATGCGGTTTGTCTCTTGTTGCATCGCCACCGCAATGATTTATTGCAAATGCAACCTGATCCAACTGAATTGGTCCTCAAAAGCGAATCGGTCATCTTGGACTACTGGATGTTTGTCTGCACCACACACTGTGTAGTTGCTTGTCTGCTTATGTTCCGCATTCGGAAACCAATGCTGCATAAATCACTCGAGTGTTGCGCAAGCGAAAATGCAGTCAAGTTATCAGTTTACACCATTTGGTGCCAACTCAATGTTCACCATGCCTACTGGTTTCGTCTTGTTTCGAGTGGTACTGTAACGTGTCTGTCAGGTGTCGGAAATATGTTGTCAGACCTCATTCTCGGCTATCCGTATTCTATTCTCATCCCACTATTCCACGACTGTGCGTTTTCCCTTCTGATCGTCCTGCGATTCTAGACCGGCTTTCTGTGGGATTGACTTGCATATCATTTTCTTGACTTCCAGCCTATTGGTGGTGTGCATCAGGGATTATACTCGATCCCTCAGTCAAGCGATATCAAGCATGCAACCACAACTCCGAGGCCTACATAGACAAACACACGTACTGCTGTAAGCCACAGTTGTCTTTTCCACCAATCATCACATTCCAATTTCCCGAGTGCTGCCGCGCTATGCTTTCACTTTTGGCAGTTCATCAAACTGTATGCTTTTGCAACTCACATATGCACAAACAAACACGTGTATGGTGAAAAAGGCACAGACACACGAACGCGCGCATGCACGCGCAACCTCTAGTGGTCCACGTAGAACAACTAAATTCGTACATGTTACCCCCACGTCAACCTTACCACAGCGTCTAGCCACTAATGGTTTGTGGGGGTGGTGGGCAACAGATTGGTGTACTACTGCTGCTGCTACTACTCTGTCGTGTGGTGTTGGTTGACCAACCACTGAACGAGAGCATCGGTAAAGAATGAATATATTACAATAGATTTCTACAGCCGCTATTTCGCACCATATTAGAATCAGACCAACTCTGACCAAGACGCTGTTCTTACAGTTTGAGGTCTATGGTACATTAAATCTGGACTGCTTCTCGATCCGCGTCCCAGCACTGTGATTTGAAACGCTCACGTTTGACAGGCACCTCACAACGGTAGCACTCAATCTGAGCTATGTCAGATATCCTGTTGGCTGAGTACACCCTAAAAAGAGCCCTTCGTGAACACACCACAGATTTGATCCCAACAACCAACCCACATATCCTCTGTACTCCGTTGCCGAAACACTGGCGATCAAACAAATCGTTACCAAGTCAATTTCGTGTGGTCAGTTTGACAAATATTCCTGACGGAACCAGAGTCAGCGTGACAGCAGGGAATGAAGAGCGCCCGTATGCCGAGCTCAAAAATCCTGTCACTATAATGCACGCAAACGAGGCGCGGTTCAGTGATTTGCGATTCCTCGGCAGAAGTGGAAGAGGTGAGTAGTGCTTCAGTGTAGTCTAAGAAAATTTTATTACGCAGTAATCTGTGGTAGTAATCGATGATAGTGTCGTACTGTAAGCCGCAAGGATACACCGGTAGTGGATAATGAATGGCTGGGTTACAGTCGTATGGAGTTATCTGAACAATAATACAGGTAGAGACTAAATCTGAGTACCTTTGTATCTGTGAAGCCAACATTCAGAAGTATGATATGTCCCTCACTGATTTTCATACTTATCAAAGGTATTGTTCTTGCTAAACTCATAAATACCCTGGACAGTTTACTCATTTACTAGGCTATAACTAAATCAGGATATTTTTGAGGCAAGCTAAAACAGCGCTTCTGTAATAATGTAGCCCACAGATATATCTGGTAACCTATTCTGAAGCTTTACTATTGTCAAGATAACCAGGAAGTCATCTGAAGATTTTGTATCGACCAAGCGAACCGTGTCTATGGAGAAAAATGCTTAAAGGCGACGTAAACTATGGTGCCTTGGACCACATTTCCGATATACGAGAGGCTTATACAGGCACTTTCGCACAGACTCTTGATCCACTGTATTGATCAGGTATTTTTATGACTGGAGATTGACTTGTTTGTACGAAGCACATAGGCAGAGATAAGTTTTCTTCTATTGAATATGCTTGATTTGACTTGTGCCCACTTCGGAAGTTACCAGGTTGCAAGTTCCAGCCTATACCCATGCATACCAGTGTTTTGCGATATGTTTATCAGTATTAAAGAGTATTTCCACGTAGAGTCAGAATCGAGTACGTTTTGACTGACAACATGCTAGCGTCATGATGAAAACCCCACATTTCAGTGGTGAAGTGTGGGTTAAAATTATCCTCAGTAGGGGGCCAACAAAACAGCTCTAATATAAATAAAAGTTTTCGAGAAATACACTCATTTGCAAATCAGTTTGGTTTTCACGAAAGACAACTGAATCCCTCGTTTATGATAGTTTCCTTTATGAAAATATACTGCGTTATCTAGAATATCGTGTCTACTGAATCATGAGGCGGCCTGTGTGCAGCACATTCAGTTAAGGAATATCATAAACGAGAGCTTCAGTTGAGTCTCTCCTGAAAACCAAATTGATTTGCATATGAATGTATTTCTCGAAAACAGTCCAATTTAGGTTCAACTAGAACATAAGGTTGACGGAAGCTTGGGGATTGCGTCTACCTGATGAGTCCCAAGAAGGGCGAAACCGGTCGTGGGTTGTACAACTTTTATAAATAAAAGTTGTAATTGGCAAATTCCAACAAAGCTCTAGTCTTTGAGGATTCATAAACAAAATCTAGAGTGGGGAACAGTGAATAAACCAGAAATTATGATATCAGCTATTGCACGAGGAGTTTGTATTAGGCGGTGGATGTAGTTTATGTCATCCTATTCACTTCATAAGAGTATCGAGTGAACGTACATACGTACGTACATGCGTATGTAAGCTAACCTAACCCACCGGGTACCAGCTCCTTCTTCGGAACAGTACTTCCATATGTTTTAGAGCAGATAAATTCCCGAGGATTCGCGGGTAAATTTTCAACAGGTTGCTCAGCAATGAAATGAGAGTTCACAAGGGGGTTCTGTGGGCCCAAAAATACAACTGTACTTTAAATGGTCTGCTGTATGCTCGTTTTACGAGAATCTTTTGTTCTGGAAGTGAAATGAGCTCTGCTATTTTTGTTATTTCAAATAGTCCCATCAAAATCCAATTTCCCACTTACCTTACTTGCCTTCCAAGACGGATTGATCATGACCATTACTTAATTAAACGTCCACGTATACCTTGTGGTATTACTGATTAATTTGACTTTTTTTAACACATTGCAAAATGCCGAAAAAAATGCGCCTGGATTAAAGTGAACTTGTAAGAGTGCAACATGAAATGATGCATAAGTGGAAGGTTTTGTTCAAGGACTTGGTACTTTATTTACGTAACATGCACGCTGTTTTGGGAACAAGGTTATTTACAATCACAAAGTTCCATAGATAAATGTTTCTCTGATTCATCTCCATTTGGTTGATATCAATACATTTCGCTCCATAAGAACTGCATCTATTTCTAGAAACTAAGGTGGGTGAAATCATGATTCTTCCAAATTTATGAACGGTTGAGGAGTTGAAAATCCCGATGACCTCAGGGGCGGAGGGGGGAACGTTCTTAACTCATGGTTTGCTGTTCAGCGAGCAGCTCCAAACCTACCCAGATCATAACAGACATTAATAAACTCAGTCCTAAAAGTAATTCTTTCTACAAGTATTGTACTGAGCCAGATTGGTCACACTGCCAATTGTGCCTCAATCCAGACTGTCTTGCATCAGTTCCGATGTAGTGCGACAATATATCTCTCCGGAATGGATAACAAAGGTGATCACATTGAAAGAAGAAAGCTGTCCGTAGTTTTCAAACGTCTTCCAAAAGTTTACGAGCAAATCTATCAATGTCGATTCACTCGTTCCTTGTCGCTGCTCATTGCAACTTCCTTCTTGATCTGCTCGCCTCCTACGTTTAACTTCGCTAAATTGTGCAAACTACTCGTTTATCAAACGAACCCAAGACAAGAAGTGAAATTCTTAGTTTTTATGATACACAAAAGTGATGTGGCACATAGAAAGACTGATAGGTACAGCAGGATACTTATCAATTTTACAGATGAGAGGAGCATGACCCCATGGGACAAAATTTTATTCGCCCTCCAAGCGATCAGCATTTACACATTTCGTCACCAAAACTGACATCCGACCAACACAGCTGCGATCTTAGAAACTCTTCGCGATGACGAGCAGAGTAACTGCGTTGATACCCTACCTTCTTTCATCTCTCCGTGCCTATAACTTTCTGACTGATCCTTTAATTCCCAATCTCATATAAGGGAAAAGTTGCTTCCATTTGCTTCGGATCTCCCATCTTCCAATATAACCGAACTTTTAGCCAACCTTGAGGATAACTTACTAAAACAACAGACAAGTCTTACAAGCATCTACTCAACGCTGGAAGAATCATTGTTTAATCCTTGGTTCATGGGTATATGCCATGAGCTGTTCATGACAAAACTTCTAGGTCTACTTAGATATTTTGCTATCAGGACAAAAACATCCTGTCTATCTGTGATACAAAAATCTTTTGGTAGAAATTTAAAGACTTATTCTATCAAGTTACCCGGACATATGTAAGCCAAATGTAAAAAACCGGTGATTTATCTTTAGTTCAAACAGAGTGGCATCTAGGGCTCCCTGTTGAGCATGGTTATTTTTCTTTCAAAACAACTGTACAATGCCGTGGGAGAGATGTGGGATATTCACTAGGTATCCTATGTGGACAACTTTGATTTAAGTAGTGAATATATATCCATACCGCTTTGTGACTAAGTTATTTTGTCAATCCACTCTAAATGGAGACAGTGCTGTACACAAATTTCATTATTGATGGAACCAAACAACAATATTTCTTTGTGATCGCAGCAAAACTCGAACTCCGGTCATATAGAACGTTTCGGCTCGAACAAGCTAAAGCTAACCAAAAAAGAAAGCTTGACGACTAGTTTAACGGCTCCACCAAAGGCTTTACGATGGGCATTAAGGAATCAATGGGCTGATGTAGAGTCCCTAGTGGAAGAAATGTTGTTGACCTTAGTGTTGAACCAAGGCCTCAAAATTTACTTTTGATGTCACAACAAACTCGAAGGTAGTTTACTATCTGCAGCGTGCAAAATTGGGGCACATGCGCAAGCCTTTTTAGAGCACGCGTAGAAGTAAAAAACGTGGAACCTTTCTGCCGAAAACAGACTGAAACCCGGTGCCCGAAATTTTTACGGAATTTGATATTAGTACTACGCTTCATGTCTGGTTAAGTGCCATGGTTTACGTCATCACTGCACTGGTTAAACTAAAATTAAATCTTCATTTTAGATCCAGATTTTTGCACGGTAAAATGCAGTTTGTGTACACCACAGTGGAACCATCCTAGAATGTGCAACTCTAAGAACATCACCCACTTTATGACCATTTCCATGGGTCGTTCTACGTTCATGGAAATAGATTTGGAGAAGTATGCCCCACCAGCAACTGTCAGCCACCAGTTTAATAGTTTCTGCCAGGAAACTAACAAAAATACAAGGTCTATATAAGGGCAAATTTATACTTTCCACGTTTACCAGGTTTTGACGCCCTTCGAAGCATCCGATTGCCTAGAGAAGGCCCTTTTGGCTATCCAGCTAGAGGCCACTGCAGAAAGGCGCCGTTGTTCATAAATTGATACCCAACATCAAAACACTCCAAGTGAATCGCTTTAGATTTTGAGAATTTACTCAGTAAAGCTGGTGCATTTTTAGAGGTCCATAGAGATGTCAAACAGACGAGTTTTGTTGAACCAGCAATTCCTCACCACGTGACCTCCCACCTAGCTCGCCTAGGTACTAAACAACCAGTGGTAGAGTATGAAATTTTTACTTGTATTTTCAGCTAGAAGTTTCCTGTTTACAACGGAACGGAACCTTAGAGTCATAAACCGGAGACCTTGAATCTTCTAAAAGAAATCAATGAAAACAACTCCATATTTGATTCGAACATTTAAAACTGAAACTCTCAGGTGGGCGTGTTTATAAACGAAAACCTTTGAGCAAAACTTTTCTCGTTTGATCCCCGGTTGCGTCATCAGTGCCAGTTTATTTATGTTGTGATGTGGATGCAATCCGATTATTCCTTTTATTCCGCGCCATCGTACCATTTTGCAACTCCACTTTAAATTTGTGCACTTCACTGAGTTGGTTATTTGCATTCACTAGTTCCCGTACATTTAGAGGAGCTTGCTGTCCATCTGGATGCAATTCGATTCGATTCTAGTCAGACTGAAGGTAGATTTCTAATATATACAAGCCCCTGCAACACTAATTAGTCTCTTTAAGAATGTTATGTCCGCACGAAATCCAGATTCGCGAAAAACGAGTGAGTAATACTACCCTTTTTATGAGGACAGAAGAGATGAATCGCAACAATTATACTCACAGTAATAAAGTTCCCTTGTGTATTTTTATTTTATCTCGCGAACTGAGTTCCTGGATCTCAGTGCATACTATTTTAAATCAGTGTGCCCATAAATGGAACAACCAATCTTTGTACATTGTGCAGGTGTTCATATCCATTTTGCGTTTCCGCTTATGAATTTGAGCTCATTTTACCAGAATTTTCCGTGTAAATTAATGGGAAACCAGTTGTTAGTTACCCGTGTACCAGGATCCAAATTCCAGGGATAGGAAGAAAATTTAAGGCCCGGTATGGAAAATTGAGATTAAGGCTAAAGTGCTATATATATATATATATATATATATATATATCCAACCGTACATCTGGTCTCATTCCGACATACAACCATGTGATGTCTTTTGTCCTTTGTGGATGTAATGGATTCAGAGACATACTCATTTGCAAACAAATTTGGTAATGCGAGAGACTCAACTGGAACCCAGCTGAATCTCTCGTTTGTGATGTTTCCAGGCGAATGGTGCAACTGGCTGCCTCATGTTTTAGTCGCTACGATGTTCGAGATATCGTGATGCATGTATATTCGTTATGCACTGCTCATAAGGTTGCTGACGACGAATTTTCAGCAAACTTATGAGTAGCGCATTACGAGAAACAGTTCAATTTCTCGAAAAGGAGACTTAAAATTTTAAAGTCACACTTTACTAATTAATAATCGGCATACCTTTTACGTCACTTGAATATTAAAATCAGGTTTCGAAGGCACGAATAGTGGACATTTTTGGGTACAAAATTTGACCTTTTGGGCAACCAACGATCCAATTACTTTCAAAGTCTAATAGAAGCAGTATTGCAGAAGGAACAGACTTTTCGTGAAATATCAACCACCAGAAGTAAACCTACATTGAGGGATTGCCGAGAATGCTGAATAGCGTGATTTTCAACAAACAGTTCAACCACTCGGTGTTCCTGGATGGTGTTTGGGGAAAATTTGGACGCGTCTAAACCGAACAAGTTACAAATAGTCACTTCTATGAAGCATGAACATGATTTTTAAAAAGCGGTGTGAGTATGTGAGAGTTTTTAAACAATATCTGAGCTAAGCGATTTGTGCCTGAATGGATTTTTCGCCAAAATACGTGATGAAAAAACATCGTAAAAAGCAAAATTTCCCAGTCTAGTTATAAAACCCTTGGGGAAGTCAGAAAAGCGCAAGCAGCTGAATTTGACTTTTGTGCTCGTGATGATGTTCTACATGTGGTAGCTTCGTGGCATTGATGTTTTGCGGCAGGCGCGTCTACATTTCATCTTATTAATATGAAGCTAAATTACACTGGCGGTGCGCTAAATCGAATCAAGTTTTAAAATGATGTAGACCATACGATGAATATGGGGAGGGATACAGTGACGCTGCCATCGAATCGAGGTTTGTTGTGTCTCAGCCCTATCTATTGAGTGACTTTCTTGCGTAGCTTAGCAGAATAACACATATCGACATCAAACTACAAATCCCTCAAGACAGCCGCACACCGTGGCTAGTACACAACTAATACTACTACAAACTTCCATCAAAATGTTCTTGTTATTCGGTGACAGATTAGAACCATTAGGGTTCTCATCCTATTTACAAGGGAGGCACATGCGCCGTTTGTGCATCACAGGTATACTAGGTACGTACACCAAATTAAATACGTATCTGTTCTTAATAACATGTTTTTCTGATACCAACTTGCCTGTTCTGTGGGTCCCAGTGATGCGGAGTGTAGTGGGCTGGAGATGAAAAATCACCACAGCTGCTACCGCCGAGGATGACACTCCGAAACAGTTCTTGCAGAGTTTGATTTTCATGTGCTTGTGGGATGGATCAACAGACAACAGGCAGTTGTCAGATAAAACACTCCAGGATTGATACGGAATGCAAGCGCTTGGCTGTTAAACTCGTTAGTTCTTTCAAACAAGGTGGGGTGAGGGTTTTCTCAGGAATATTTGTCAGATTTCTACACAGGTCTCTTCCCGAGGAACAATGTTCTCCCACAGAACAATTTTATTTACTGAAACACACCAGGAGAAACTGGAAGACAAGAAGATACATCAGTAATTTTTCTAGTCGTTATGTTTTATCTTCCGAAAACGTTTTGAATAAATGTGCAGTGGAGGGGGGACTTTAAGTGTGGTGACATCGCTTGAATAAACTATAGATCGTTGATGTTACTGAGCGGTTGTGGATGGATTTATAATCCTCCAGCTGTTTTACGTGGGGTGTGAATGAGGCACTATTCCAGTTTTTACCAGAATTGGTGTTGCTGATGAAATACTGTCATGAAAGTGCTAGAGGTTACTCAGAAATGTACTATAATGGAAACGCTTTGACTGTATGCGTGATCCTTCACCAACTTTGGCTAAGTCACTCTGAACTGGAATAACACCAGAAAGCTTAGGCCTGAGTGAAACATTTTGAAGCCTTTTCCTCAGGAGCTAATTTTGATAACAGAGCAATTTCCAACAACAAAGCAGGGGTCACTGGAATTTTTCTTGCAGTATGTTGGATAGATTTTCACGGTAATAAAAAGGAGGCTCTATGTAGGTCATACGTAAATCGTCCTTCAGCTGGTGCCTTTCGGTGCTAGCTGACGTGTCAGTTGTAGGAATCGTGAAGGTTAATATACTGACATGTCGCCTAGGCCCAGACCAGAGCAGTCAAGATGTAGATGTTGGTTCCGAACCACGAACCTCCTGGTCAGTAAGTTGACGGCTTAGGCAGTGAGCTACATCGAGCTCACAACTGAAGGTAAAAACTGTGAGCATTCATACACGACTTTGTCGACCTCTATTGTGTAAATCTGTACCCTTTTTCTACGTGAGAAAAACTCATATCTGGGACGCCTCCCTTAAGTGCCCACATTATGTGTACAATGGCGCTTTTTACACAACCCGGTTTTCCTTGGTCCAGGTTAGACTTTTGTCTTAGAGCAAAACACAACCTGGTCACTACCATAGGCTGATAATAATTGACGCACGTCTAGTTACCTAAGTTGGATTCAATTATCTACTAAATGCATTTCGCGTACCTGAACAAATTTACACGTTTCACGAGGTGCTGTTTGGTGTTTTTTCTTTTTTTTCCTATGTTTGTATCACACGGGTTGGAGAATTTTTCGGAGGTTGTTCTCACGTCCTCTGATTTCAGTGGACAGACCACCACTCATAAAGTTATTCTATCCAAGCAATGCAAGTGAAGATAATGGCATAAGCAAACTAACAAGCATGTTAGTCCTAATAACTTTGAAACTATAGAAGAAAAGGCCACTTGGCGGTACGTTATGCCGTGGGCTAATCTGTGATTACTAGATCACAGTGAGTGGCAAATCCACGAAAAGTGACAGAGAAAGTAAGGTTGATCTTTGGGAAGCAACTAAACTGTGAACTGCTGCTCTATACAAAGAACTTATTTTTACACATCATGATACTTTCACGAGAACATAAGTGACAGTGTTCAGAAGCTACTCATTTGTCATTTATTTTTGAAGAGCATGGTCACAAAGAAAAAAGTGAATGCAAGCGACGAATGCGAAAGGGTAACAGAAGATGAGATATAAGAGAGAAACGTCTCATTCGAATTCATGCCACCAACTTACTTACTTACTTACTTACTTACTTACTTACTTACTTACTTACTTACTTACTTACTTACTTACTTACTTACTTACTTACTTACTTACTTACTTACTTACTTACTTACTTACTTACTTACTTACTTACTTACTTACTTACTTACTTACTTACTTACTTACTTACTTACTTACTTACTTACTTACTTACTTACTTACTTACTTACTTACTTACTTACTTACTTACTTACTTACTTACTTACTTACTTACTTACTTACTTACTTACTTACTTACTTACTTACTTACTTACTTACTTACTTACTTACTTACTTACTTACTTACTTACTTACTTACTTACTTACTTAATCTGAGAGCTTGTCTTCATGTGATATATCGAACTTCACCTGTGATCTATTGTTTGGCGCAACTCGTAGGTGTCTATGGCCTTAGAAACTTTATTATGATGCACACAACCGGTATTCACAGAACTCACGTTGTACAGTTCACAATAAAAGAGCACTTGAATGCTAACATTTTGGCACTGCATACTTAGCACAATAAGGGTTTCTGTGGGATTCAGTTATCGCATTTTAGAGATAACATCAGTCGGATTGGACCTAATCTCGCTCCAAAGCATCAGATTTTGCGAGCCAAGGTTTGTGATGCTACAATGTCCCTCGCACGATGATGAAACGCCCACAAGCCAACTGCCTTTCTCGGCGAATAAATCAACTACCACCAAGGTTTGTGAGGTTGCCATCAGGTACGTTCTAGAGGGGAGGAGACAATGCTGAGTGTAACTCACTGTTGCCTAATACCGGGTCGGGATAACTCGGTAAAAAACAATGTGCAAAACCTAGAAATGTTAATGGTGTCTAGTCGGTCCAACAAAGTGCTTAGTATAGTTCACTCAAATGATATTGGTCGGTTTTTGGCTAATTGTTTGGTCTTTATTTCATGTCGGTAGCATCATCAGAGTTTTCTTTAAGGATTTAGCCCTTAGCAGCTTTCTTCTTAAAATGAATGCAATAGTAAAAGTGGAGCTATAGTAGAGTTCTCAGAGTTCCCTCAGCTCAAGTTTAGAACCGAATCAACAAATGAAATACCAGAATTAAAGGAATTTAAACTGATTGCTGGCAACTACCGTTATCATGTTTGTGAGCACAGAAGTAAATGCAGAAAGAATATAATTTTTGGCTTGTCTTCTGCCTTCTCTTCAGAAGAACTGCCTTGGAGAGCAGTTCAAATTTCCACTCAGTAATTGCAGACTCTCTAATTGGTCTAAAAGGTGGAATTTGTTTTCACTGAATGCAATCGACAATCGTAAGATAATTTCATCTTTTGAAACTGAACTGCTGTATGTCGGATCCATAAGATGGTGCTTCGGATGCTAGCAACTGTGCCTACGCACATAGTAAATACAACAGACGCCTTACCGAGACAGCTTACAAATAAGCCGTTCCAACATACCCATTAGTTGGCTTAAATAAGTGGTAAAAGGTTGATGCACACAGCCTAAGCTTCGTTCAAATTTAGAAGGAGTAAAATGGTGTTGCTTCGTGTATGGATTATCGATTTTGTACTGAGCTATTGACTTTGTGCATTCAATATCCTATCACTTGGCGGTTGCCGGGGTATGAAACTGAATATAAATTAGATTGACGCATTGAAGGAAAGTGGATTTCTTCATCTTCATTCATGTATGTGCTGTATTAGACATCAAGTACTGGCACATTGTATTCTAATCTGACAGAGATATCCTGAAACACACTGCAGGCACTACTGCTCTTCAAAATATCTATCGGCTTTCATGGAAGATAGCCAAAATTCACTTCCCTCCTGAAGGCAACCAAGCTTGCAATTAGAACTTTTTCATGCCCACAAAGTTTTAAAAGATCACGTGGTGTTCGAAGTCGCATACCACAGCTGAATAGCAAAAGTAGATGTCAGCCTGACCGTGTGGCGCATATTAACCAGATATCCGCCTGTTGACGAATTCTGAGTTACTGATTTGCAACCCAATTCTACGTGACGACACTGGCGTTTTCCGTCTTCCCATATGGGAAAACAGTTTTTGTGTGAACGGCTTTTCTTACCCCTAAGCCAATGAAACTTCAGCTATCTCCGTGTGTGACGTCACTTGTTCCAAAGGTTGGACAAATGAGCCAATAAGCCTACGTGCATACTTTTCAGGTTTGGAATCTGGAAAGGTTATGTTTCAACAGGAGGACTATTTCATGTCACTGATGTTGTTTAATTGAATTGAATAGGGTGGGTTCAATCCAATGATCAGGGAAGCATGTATTTGCTTCCGTGTTGATTTTTGGTGAGATTTGGTTCATACACCAATCCCACTGACCCAAACTGGAGCTCATAGGCGTCAGTTGATGTTGCAAATGGAAAAGTTTGCGCCTATTTGTGGAAAATCAGTGGTGCATAACGTGCATATTCGCGGGGATTCGTGGTTAGTTAAAGGTTTTTAAATGAAGGGAACTGGAATAAAAGGAACGGGACCAAACTAGTCCGCATTCCAAGTCTCCGGATTACTGAAAAATTCATGGGCTTTTTCCGCTGTTCTTTGCATTTCTTCCTGTGACCATAAGGTTGTTCTGAATGGAGAATAAAAGGCAACAGTACGAGCCCAACAGACCTGTCCTCTCAATTGTGTGTGTTTGAAGAAAAAATACCAAGGGGAACAGATAAGAGAAGCAAAAAGAGTGACAGCAGAAACCATGGCGAGATACTGTGTTTTATATCATTGGGTACTGTGGAACCAGAAAGCGAGCATGCGTGAATGCTCCGCCGCACAGATATATGTGCGCGCGGGTGCGCGCACAACCTCATCCAGTTTGCGCTGTTTGCTACTCAAGTATTCCGTGACTTTGGTTTGGGGTGACACGTTAGCTGACATGATTGACATGGTCAGTGGAGCCACAAGCTAGCGTTGCTTTGGATACGGTATTCATGCATAGAGCTCACAATGTGTGTACACAAATGGTGCACCATTGTGCGTAGATACGGCCACACACACAACCTCGTGTTTGAGTAACTTCCGACTTTACCGTTATTTCCTCATGCAGTTCCGCCCGGAAAAAACGACGTTTACGGCTTTGAATGGACGAGTGGTCGACAGCCGAAGAAATCAGGAAGCGAAATATTTGGACAATTTTTGCGATGAGAACCTTCTGTAACCTTCTGTTACTCTACAGAAGGTGAAAGTACGTATAAGAGGCAATCGGAATGCCACTAAAGTCTCTTTGTAAGGCAACGTCAGAACTACTGCAGGAATATATGCCCATTTACTTGATTTCTTTCCTTCCATAGTCTTCCTAATTATATCACGGGCTTGTAAGTACTTACGCAGATGACTAGGACCCTTGGGTCTCTGAATGACATTCATCAAAGACACATGCTCATATATTTTAACGTAGAGGGGAAAAGAGAGATAATGTAAGACAGCCCGGTGGCTATTTTCTAATACGAGTAAAGTAGTGGTGGGTTATTCACAACACCGTGTAATAAATGAGCGCCTGAGACAGGTGTCGGGATTATGAAATCATTTTATTTCTATTGGGCTGCATTCCGCAAACACAGGTTGATCCATTGCGCTTTGATAAGATTCTGCAGAAAATTCAAAGGGGGGGGGGCATATATGATACTGTTTGGTTTTGGTTTATCCTTGGGTTCGAATTTTTCACGCTGGTGCATTATGTCCGCCGGGTAAAGGGAGGTGGTTAATTTTCCGGAAGTGATGCTATTTGGTTGCTACCATTTGATGAGCTGCAACAAGAATGGAGCTGATCTTGGGCTGCGGGGAGCTTTCAGCAACCTTATGAGTAGTGCTCAGCCAATAATGCGATATCCCGAATATCGTGCCGAAGTAAATATGAGGCTGCCTTTATCCAGCACATAGAGTTGAACGACGTCATAAACGAAAGCTTCACCTGGGATTCAGTTGAGTTTACCGTTGAAACAGATTGGCTTGCCAATGGATGTATTTCGTGGGGAAGGCGGTAAATTACAGAGAGCACTGCTCGGCTTCAAGTATCCTAAAACTTGTAGTAAATATATCCTGTGAACTTAAATCTGGTAAACTTGCTTGGTCAACTGACATTGGCGTGTAAAAGCAATCCCTATCTACCAGTTCCTTTCTGTTATCTCTCCACAGGCCTCACCACGGCAGTTTGATAAATGCGCTTTGAAATACCTGTAATAGCAACAGCGTTAGCCAGTGTGTTCAATTAGAGGGGACGTTCAATGCATATTTACCTGTATTCTTGGAGAAAATGGTGTCAACAGAACAGGTTAAGGAGGACAAGGGTTTCTCATTTTTGGTTTTAAATCGGATTAGGAGTCTAAGCATACCAAGTAAGACTGACCAGAAATCCTTCGCCATCGACCGGTAAACCATGCTCAGGTTATATTTTGCAAGTTTAACAGTAGGATCTATCAGATTTTGCCAACAGCCTAGTACCGATGCTGTCACTAGATTTTAATCATTTTTTATTTACGACAGGAGCGTTCAAGCTTACTGATGGAAAATCGCATATTCTAAAGCCAGCTTATTAATTCAGTTTAAACCTCCCCTGCATGTCCAGAAGGAACTGAATTAGGTTACCGGTTACATCAAACTGTAAGGTTCTCACTATTCGGACTGAAGGAACGGCAATTATATGAAGGTGCGCAAGATAATTATATCGGCTCCTGAACCTATAGTAAAGGTCAACAAGAGAGTTCACTAATCCTGGATATCGAGGTTTCTCTTGCTGAACCAACCGCAGTTGACCCACGCTGAGCGGATATCTCTGCTTCAAGTAACAACATTCCAGCGAATTGTCGCCAAAACCTGGCGACCAAATTACTAGTGCAGAAAAGTAGCAAATTTTGTATTCCAATTTGGATAATGCATCGCCTTATTCAATAGAAAACCGCATACTTATCTACATCTGGTACAGCTAAGAGAATTTTACAGCCACAAGATAAAAAGCTTTGTGTACCCCCCAAGAAACTATGTTTTCGACATACACTAAACTAGGATGATCCCATGAGAGTAATACAGTAGACAACATGGTTGCCCAGAATCTTGTCGAATCAAGCGAACACTTAATGCTAAAGTTTGTGTATATACTGACACCAAAACGATTCCTAGTTTTTCAAAGATAACCCCTTACTTATCTGATTATTTTAAACATGTATTATGTCCTACTAGTGGGAGCCATGGTAAGGGAATATAAGTTCCCTCGGTAGTTAGCATTTGTTTAAAAGTCTAAAAAAAGTTTTAGAGCACTGCTCTCTACTCATTTTATTTCATATCAACCATTATAGTCATGCGTTTATGTAAGGCTGTACCAGGAATCCATCCGGTTTAATCCAACACAAAACACTGGCAAAAAATTTCTTACCATTTGAGTAGTCGATTAGTCAGTTCCGCCCCCACCGCCAGTTGACGTTTAGTTAATTAAATGAAATGACAGGCCAATTATCTAGAAGAACAAGCCACGAAGTTAGTTTTGTCTTCATTACCTCTTTTCGGCATGGCCTGTGTGTGAGCGTACGTCACGTGGCCATTAGTTTTACTATCAAGTTTAGGAGTTGACGAGGGAACTTCGAAAATGTCAATCAGCGCTTTAGGTCTCTACCATATTTCGTTGCGGCCCGGTCCTTGTGAGAACAAAACGGTAGCAACCATTCCTGTCTAGGAGATGAACACTTTTCTACCCGTTTGCTTATGGTTGCAGGTGAAGTGTTGCAGTCCTTTTGGACAAGCAGTCAGTTCTATGGTTTGCAATGAATGTTCCTATTTTTTCTTCCTCGTGGTTTTCGCTCATCATGCACGTGCCACCTGGTCATTTTCCGTCCAAATATCATCGGATGGCGGTAAAACAATGTCAAGTAGGTTTCATCCCCCATCACGGACAGTAAGCCTATCCAGTGCAACGATATGCGGGTTGTTAACTATGTAAAACGATTGACTGAGTTATCGTGAACAAAACAGTGTCTCATGAACCATCTATGTAGGTGGACAAAGAACGGAACACTGATGCCCGGAGGGGTAGATCATCTGACACTTCATTTCGGCTCAATGTTGTTCGTTCAAGTCAAATGCAGTCCAACGAGTTGATTTACTGTACCAAGCCATGTGGTATTCACAACAACCAGGGCAATTTATTAGGTTCCACCAGGAGCATTGTAACGCTTTCGTTTTAGTCTTTTAGCTCACTTATGAGCTACAATGTACAGTCAGGGCTCAGGTTTATTTCTTCAAGCGAACAACAATTGGAGGCGGGGTGAACAAAATAAATATTGATGTCGATATTAACCTGAAAACATTGGTATGACTTTTGGGAATTACTTGGGTTAGCAAAAAATATTCGAAAGTGATCGTCCCTGGTAACCCTATAAGATCTTTCCTCTGTTCAACACATTGGTCCCTTGAAACAGTTCTCACTTAGCGGACCTGAAGATTGACCCCAATTATAGGAACCGGAGCGAGCAATATCGTGCTGGATCAGGGTTAAGTGGAATCGGGTCAGTAAGCGTTATTGGATCAATGGTATTCCTTATATATTGATCTCCAAATACCACCGCCAGCCCATTCAGTTGAACTGAATACGACTAGTCCACTGCCAAATGGACACGAAGTGCTCTGTCTTTCAGTCACAAGTCCTGCCAGCTAAGATCCAATATGCTTTTCAAAGCGTCGGATACCTTCCAATGTCTAATTTCGTTTCGCGCATCTGGGTTCAAGACTCACTAAATATAGAGGTAAATTATTACTACCACTGGCTACCTGAGTTGCAGTAAACAAATATCGTCAATAAACAATCTGCAAATTTTTTTATCTTTAGACTAATTTCGTGGTACTTGCATGAATAACCCTTTTGCATAAATTCACTAGTGGTTCCCGAACCTAACACTAATAGAGGCTCATAGGAGTTGAATATTGAATGTATAGTTATCCCACCCTACAAGTCTCCTTATGAGGCCTCCTACCAGATAATAACAACGTGCGTGACATCACTGTTGCAAAACAAAGCACACTATTTTGTGTGGTTATGGCGGTCGCTACATGCATCCCGTTTGTGCACATCGTCCATGAGAAACGTACTGATCGAGCATGCCAAGGCTGGTGGCAGAATTCGTATTATAGGTAACCGGGTAGGGATTTGAATTCCTCATGTTACTCAAAACGGTCCCTACACGGTGCTGCTGTGCTTATTTCGCCTGTTTCTCATACAGACGCACAGAAAAAGTCACGCGTTCAAGTAATTCCATGCTGCTTTAGATCCAGCATGTGCATTCAAAGCAGAACGGGATTTGTTTAACGATGGTTGACCGACTGCATTATGCCTCAGATTCCGCTACCATGCCATGGTAGATTATTCGTCGAACTAACTGGCTATCTTTGCCTGTCTCACTCCACACTTTTCCGTGCTGCCGCCTCCGTAAAGTAATAGTAATGAGGTGGTTCAGTCCAAGAGAAGAATTTACTACGGACCTTTTACCGAAAGCTGGTTAATAGAAATACAACTGCCCTAGTACATACTGAACGCATCCTCCAACTTTGTGTCCCAGTGTTCTCATTCGGTCGACGGAGACTCCAACGATGACGATGTGTGCATTTTCATATAGCTCACCTCTTAACGCTGCAAACATGACACTACGTACATTCTACCAAACCATAAACTACGATAAGATAAATGCGCTCTTCGTGGAGTACTTTCTAACCTCTTCACCTCATACACCTGAAGGATAACGTTTTGGGATGCCCAAGACTGACACCATTTGAGGAGGAATGGAGTTTTGTATTGTGTCGAACTTGACCAGTCATCTAAGTTTCCATTCAGCAGAAGTACATCGTCTCAAGTCTCAAAAGACAATACGCATCCTGATTCATACGTCTGGTCTATTAAGCGTTTTATAGAAATCCGCGTAGTTCGTTTCAGTTTATACACAATCTCGAGACAAAGTGTTGATTTGGCCAAAGGAACATGCGCCTGATCTGGTAGCAAGCGCAAATCTCTCTACGCCTTAATTACATTCTTCTAACGAGCTCTACTACGGGACATTGGTCGGTGCGAGTTATATCCATCTTGTTCCCATCTGGGTTTACGCAACACACTAAAATCTCAGACTGCATGTCCTCAAGCGGAGCTGGTAATTAGCAAAATAATCTTGCACCCTAAAGCTTATCCTGTCCCAAAGACTTGATGTTTTGATGATATATGCAACAGTTACCTTAGTAGTGACGCCAAGTCCAAAGTGGATAACGGGAGCTTCACGTAAACCATTATTTTATGTATTGCATATTTATGTGATTTCTCACAGCCTAGTTTGTCTGCCGGGTTTTTCTAGTGTGCGGTACTGGAGCTCCGAATAACTCACCCATACTGTCCAACCGTAGACCTCCTCCTATTTACTTCATAGCTCAACTCAGTCGGTCACTGTTTAATGGGTTCAAGAAAAAGAACAAAGATTTGTGCGACTGTGCTGCTCTCCAAGGTCAAAAGAAATGAGCTATCTGTCGTCATAATGGAATGTTGACTTCGAATTCAGATGCGAATTTATTTAATTTCACTTAGATAACATGGGCAAACTAAATTTCTTTGACCTGTGGCTGATAGATGTGAGAAACGGACCTAGACTGTGGCAGTAAAATTTCTGTATACTATACTGTACTATATCTCATATTTCAACGTAATTCAATGAAACGTACTCGTTAAACCAATGCAAAGTGTGGTAGTGCGGTAATATGTGCATTGTTAGACAGAGTGAAGCCACTCAAAATAGAGAGCGACTTTAGGTTTCGACACTCTTGTTCTTTGCAACTCAAGACCTAGATTCTTGTCAGGACAAGCTCCTTTCCTGTCGACCCCGATGCTAAAGGATAAGGCCTGAATATCATTTGAATACGTCTGTTTGGTACTGTCAAAATGTACGCACAACTTATAATTATTACTAATCCGCCGCACATTTGTCTGAGTTTTTGACCATTTTAATTTCTTTGGAAGTTTCTTCCTCTTTCATCTCAAGGGTTAGAGTAGTGCGTCTGTTCAGCACCATTTAGTACACACAAGCCAAAAACCGATATCATTAGTTGGTTACAGAGATGGATGAGAGTTCTAAGATAGGCTTGAACAAGATCAAATATCTTTTTGGATATCCGCATCGCATTTAGTATGATTGAGGTGTAATAGAAATTTTGTGCGATGCATATGTTTTATCGCTGCACTTGGAATTAGAGCGAGTGAACTTGAAATGAGGATGATATCCTAGCTTTCACATCTTCAAATTTATGAGGGAAATTCACTTTTGAGTGTTTGTAAATTCATTGGCCCTTATTTCGACATAACTGACCTGTTTTTAGGGGTGCATAGTCTACGGTTCAGAGGTGTCTGAGATTTATGAATTTTGTTATCGATTTATTTTGTTCGTCCTCTGGGTGGGATGACGTATCACATCATGAAACAATAATTTACTGAGTTTAGTGAGAATTCGTCCCCATGCTAGTCACTCAGCAACATTATACTGAATGTCAGTGTAAGAAAGCTAGTGCAACTATGTATGGAAACTAAAAATCCACAACACAGCTTAGTGGATTAGAACATTATGATCCGACGCTTAGTGGGCTGTAAACGAGCTTTTCCTAGGACTTTCATTATGAGTTGTGAAAATCAACAAAGTTGTGTACTTTAGAACACAGGCTAGCAGTAGTTCGTTGGGCAGCCTCGCCTTACGTACGTTTTGGTCGCCAGTCGGGAAGTAAATATCGTCAGTCCAATGAAGTTAGGTGACCAACAATAAAACTCATCCACAGGGCTAGTGAATTCGGTGAGGAAAAAATAACATGAGTCACTAGTGTTCTTTTGCATTGTGGAACATTTGGTTAACTGTAAAAGGAGAACACTGGGAAGTGTTTCGAGCTGTTCTCATGGAGAGGAGTATCGTACAATGATAGCTTATGAATTGGTCGGTCAAAATCCGAATCGGACTTACCGGAAGCCTAGAGATATTTACTTATCTATGAATGTCTTGTTCGGACTCGAATATGATCTTACGTGCAGGTCACGTTGTCCGATGTAAACCCCATGGAACGAAGATAAACTAACAGATGCCTCCTATGCACCATCAGTCACCCGAAACATGGCTGCATGAGCACTAGTACAATTACATTGGTGTTCTGGCGTCATTCGTCAGTCCTTTCAAGTTTCATTAGGACATTACTACCCACAAGTCAGATGAACTACTCTAACGGTGTCTTCTGGAAATGCTCGGTTGCTCACCAATTAGTTGGGTGGATAGGGGGAGGTAAACCAGTAGTCGGATGGCTTCTAGCTTTACTATCTTGTAGTATAACAGTAGGGCAAGAAGATATTGCTTAAATATTAATGTAAATGCTCCTCAGGCAACCCACTAAGGATTTCATGGTGGTTTATTTTGAGTACTTTGTCGATTGGTGGTTCAGCTAAGCAGGTCCTTGCTGTTTACCTTGTGGTTTTACCTGTGTCTCTGAAATGCGTTTCGCCAGGCCTCTTAGGTGAACAAACCCAAAACACGGGACACCCCGTCAAGTGTCACCTTTTCCCAAGATCATAAATCTTCAAATTTATCTGAAGGCTGTAACAGTGGCGGAGGGCTTCGTTCCTCAGATGAGTGTGGGTGAGTCGTTTGGGTGTGCTGCTCTCGTCCATCCGTCTTATGTGACTAGTCCGC
The DNA here is from genome assembly GCF_000715545.1 of Opisthorchis viverrini. Taxonomy (NCBI): domain Eukaryota; kingdom Metazoa; phylum Platyhelminthes; class Trematoda; order Opisthorchiida; family Opisthorchiidae; genus Opisthorchis; species Opisthorchis viverrini. The sequence continues at coordinate 2,052,482 of NW_008751697.1, read as the reverse complement.
CCTGGCTGAGTGGCTACCGAGTTGCGCCCACTTCTGATTACTTTAGATGGGCACTTTTCGGTAGTTAGTGTTACCAGTGAATGAAAAGACCTTGCGCAGATGTCGAAAATGTAGTATTGTAAGGTATTCTGGTGTGTTATCGATAAAACATTTATACTTCGCCACGACACACTAGGGAAGACTGAAGTGGGTCTCAGTTTATCGTAGTCCCGATGTCCACACACAGACCGCTCCAAATGTGTTTACACAGGATACTAAATGCGGTGCTTGCATGGCCGCCGTGTGGAAAGTGAGCTACCAGCGTAGCAGAAAGACTCACAGAACGCTGTCACTACAATTGATTTGGATTAGGAGTATCTGCTGTTTTGAACCACGAGCTTTCCATTTTTGTGCTGAGCAGTAGAGACCTAGAAATGCTGGCTTTTTATTTTCGGGACAGCCAGGTTTTTGGCAAAAAAGATTTACGGTTTTCCCTTTTTTTACTGTAACAGAATATTTCGTGAAAAAGACGGACAGGCTGCATAATAGTTGGTGAATTTCTTTATATTATTCTTGCGGATGCTTAACGGCAGTCATAAAGTCACTCGTGCTGTTTTCTCAATGGAATCAACATTTTTTCGGACATCTTTTCTTCAGATCAAACGGAAGGCATGACTGGGTTTCATATCCATTAAATCGATTAAATTCTCGGTAAATGTTCACGCACCATCAGTTTCTAAATCCTTGAGGGTTATACTCACTCTTCCAGATGTCCAAAATGCGCCGAAAGGTTGACCTAAAAGTACGGGCGAAACTAATTTGCACAACACCAGGTTACCCGTTTTCTTCAAGTTGTCCAGTCGAGTTATCACCCGTTGAATTTCGGCCTCCGCAAATAGTTTGAAAGGTACACTTTGGAAGGATTTGTAACGAATGAGCCAAATTGGCACATCGGATGTTCTGTTCGGTGTTGTTTAGAAACCCTCCATCTAGGAGGCTAAATTATCCTCAATTCTAACGAGCATTTGGCCAATTCGGATTTCCTGAATATACTGCAACTGGTGCGTTTTTGGTCCATAGGCCTCGTGACTTTCCCAATATAGACGAGATTGCATCCCGGCTCTTTGTGACCATTTATCCTTCAACCTCTCCGGCTGCTTCAAGATTCTGTTCTTTGTATCGCACAGGTCTACTGAAATTATTGATGGATGCCGGAGCTTCCAGACTGAAGATATGTCCCTCCAACCGGTCAGAGGAGTTAAATTTCTATCATTTTTGGTTGATGAGACACCATACAGGATAACAAAATGAACTATTTTTGTGTACTGAATAAGAGACAGTTGTTCCTCAATGCCAACAGACTGTATACTTACGGTTTGCCAAAGTACTGAGCTCAGTGTTTACGATTTGTAAACCAAGGACAAATAAGTGGTGTAGTAACTCAACAACCAAAAAATGCTTTAACATATGGCGGAAGCGGTTCACACCAGCGTCAACGAACGCCTACAACCATGGGGTCAGTGCCAAAAGTATCACTCAAAAGTATTGTCATAAGGAATGCTCAATGTTTTCTACCGTCTGCACTACTCAGATGTCGACTGCATTGTTCAACCATAACATACTAATCACATTTCCGCTCACGCTTCTCACGACCTTAAGTAGAATTCACAAATATTGGAACACTTGCTTGTTTGTCCGTGTGCATGAAGACTGAAATGGTAGTTGACAGGGTCGAACATGGCAGCAAGAGAGATGAAAGTCAATGGGGCTGATCCCCTCTTCATTATTACTGCTACCAAGGGGTCTGAAGGTTTCATTCTAGCAGTACATTGGATCTGCTTCTTACCATCCATGACAGTATGCCCCATGTAAAACCGTGTTCCAGATTTGGTGGTCACTGCTAGTTCATCCTGCAAGCAACGAAGCCTAAGGTGATACTATGGGTGGGGAAACTCCAGGCATTTCGCTGTTCTAGTTTTTTCAACCGCTGACTGGAACACTGAAAATCTCCGATGCATTGGTTTGCAGTATATCCAAGATGAAAAAATGCGCCTAAGTATATCTGTTTCTCACTGAAAAGCCCCTGAACTACCTTTAACCAGGTTTGTAACCACGTTACATTTGCACCTTGCTCTTCGATCGTTATCGAAGGGAACATCCCTATGGGAAATCTAAATTCCCACAGTGGCATGAAACTAACTCGGAAATAAACTCAAGGCGTAGACAAGAATAGTTTACCTTCTTTAGTCTATAATTTTGACTGTGATTTGTCGTCAGATTACAGTATTCGTAAAGAACCTGAAGAGCAAAGCAATCTGCGTGAGCAATCGTGGTAGAGGTCTCTTTTAACCCAAAAATTTGTCTAACAAACCGACAAGTACAAAGGGTCCAACTAGAATCATCTGAAGGCCCACTACCCGTTTTATCCTTTTTGAGACCCAGTAATTAGCTGTGGTGCTTACAGTCAAGAGCTGTTTGTTTAACTTAACCGACCAGTTGTACATGTGAAGAATAACCATTTATTAGCCGATCGAAATGGTGTGAACTGGAAACTCGAATGATGCCGTTTTCTTTCATTTTGCTCAACCAAAAGCCATCACAATATTCAGCGCAGCCAAAATGCACGAAACCGAAATGCTTTTCTTGACCATTAGTGGTCGTTTGTTAATGGGTTTTGCATGGAATTTGCTTTTCCTTCTAGAGTTTCTGTTGCACAGCTCTGAAACACCAAACGATTGTTTCGTTTTTTTCAAGTCGTATAAAACGAGTACATTACAATTAAACAACTGTGGCTAATCTGAGCAATCAATTTAAATAAGAAGTTGCTCGAGTCACCTTAGCAAAACCAATAATGCGTGACGCAGTTCGAATTTTCTTCCATGAGAAACGAATTTCATTTATGGGCAGGGTGCTTCTTCTTTGTATTTTCACTGATTTGCTGTAGTTTAAAAACCTTATGGCAGTTTGGAAGCTTCCTTATCGCAGAGCAGTCGTCAGTACAAACACTTTGTTTGAATGGACCCTAATGATGTTCTTCCAAATCCCGACTGATTAAATTGCTCAATAAAGCTGTCATCTGGTCCGGTCTGACTCCCGTTTACTTTCCAGTTTGATGCAAACGGGCCGAACTGATCATATACTCACCTCTTCTTGTGATTTTTTGTTCACAGGTAAATCGTTTAACATAACAATCACAATTGAAACGACTCCGTTGATTTTGGCGGTTTACTCTCGTGCCATCAAAGTCACAGTGGATGGACCACGTGTCCCGAGGAACAAATACTGTAAGTTCTGTAGGAAATTTTTTCCGAATCTTAAATGACATTATTTCGTAGACTGCAGTCTGTGGATAAGGATTATCTTTTCCTCTGCTAACTAGAAAACGGCACTTGAAATAAAAAATTCAAGGAGACAAATCAAACAGTTCCTCCCAGGCTTTGGAGATAACGAAAGGCAGTTAAATCTTGGCTTAAAAATGTTTTACTCAAGTAGCCCAAATAAATAGTTTCTAGTGCGGAAGAAAATTAATGAGATTTTTTCAGGTTCTCCGGTGTCCGGGGCACTTAAAGCTCATCGTCATCTTCGAGTCTGAAGGAATTTCAAATCCAGAGAAATGTCACTTTCACAAAATGGGTGCAAATATTAAACTTTTTGGCATTTAATACGGATACCTCACAAGCATGAATGAAAGAGTTTCTATCCGCTTCAACCCCCTTTTAGCGAAAGGTTCGTGAAAGTCAGACCGTTAGACGGCGAAGTGACACAAAAGTGATTACAACTAAGTTGAATGCTGTTGGCTTAGGTTCACGTGCTTCGCCTAAACATGATGGAAACTCCAGGAGATATGAAACGAAGCCGCCATGAGTTGGGATCATGGTCTCACCTTTTAATTGGACTGTCTAGCTAGAGTCTACATGATGTAACCCACCAAGTTTGCTAAGGTTGTTGGGCTGACTGAGTCATACGTGATTCCATACTTTTCAGGGATGGGAGGACCCTGTTGTTGACCATCTTTCTCAAAGCTTAAAGTATGTGATGCAAGTTCATGTATTCTCTCTTTTCACTCCCTACTACAACGTTTTTGTCCCCCACGGCTTTGTGTCAGTAAAATAGGATTATCCCCTTCATAAAGGAAACTACTCTTAAGGTTGTCGAAAACTCTTCGACAGCCCAAGGCCGGTTTTGCTCTTCTTGGGGCTCATCAGGTAGGCGCAGTCCCCGAATTTCCGTCAACATTATGTTCTTCCTGAACCCAAATTGGCCTCATTTGAAAATCAGTCAAGAAGGGCGATACCGGTCGTCGGCCGTCGATGAGTTCTTAGCAACCTTTTAAGTAATTTCCTTTATGAAAATATGCTGCGATATCTCGAATATTGTGCCAAATGAAACATGAGGCAGCCTGTGTGCAGCACATTCAGTTGTAGAATATCATAAACGAGAGAATCGGTTGAGTCCCTCCTGAAAACCAAGTTGATTTGCTAATGAGTGTATTTCTCGAAGATTATTCCTTGTTCGTAGTTCTTTATTAAGGATTGTGGGGATTATGATAATATCGTACGTAACACGAAGTTGTTAAAATATCAGATCGAAAAGGGTTGTAGAGTTACTGAACAAAAAGCAGTGACGTCCGTTTGAAATAGCGGTGAAAGTGACTAAACATAGTTGTTCAACAGCAAGACATTTTGGCTGGGGTACTTTTAGACATCACCGATGTTCGTTTATGACCATCATATTGTTCTCCTTTAACCAACCTCGGTGAATGCATCCGTGCATCTCAAGATGTATGCTGAACCGGAAGCGCAATAAAATGTTCTGGTATTGAAACCCATAAATCAGTTTGGAGAAACACGCGCAAGCACATTCGAGTCCATCGAATCTATGGTTTGTAGGTTCCCAAAAGACACCATTTGAGGCGGTTGTGCGGTCCATTCTCCTCACCAAATGCTCATTTGTTGTCAGTTCTTAATCAGGGTTAACGAATTCGCAATGTATCTGACCGGATACTGTCTGTTTTTTTTTATCGCTGCCAGTTTGTTGTTGTGCTCAAATTCGCAGAGCGACATTTAATACAAATCTACAATCCATGAAAGCTGAACATTGTGTCTGGGCTGAAAGTTCACTTTTCCTGAATGAAAGATAAGGCGGAGATGACTGGGTTCGCACTTTACGAACTGTGTACTGTAATGGGGGAAAGTGGCCAAAGCAAATATGTTTGGCTGTGAACCACTGATAGGCAGTTTTTCCGTACATTATCATTTTCCAGCCTACAGCCGAAAGCACTGTTTTAAGCTGATGGGTGACCATACTGGCTTCAGCGTTCTCACTCCAGTCAGTCGATTGTCACCGGACTTTGGTAGATATATCAGTGTCTGAGCAAGTGTACAGTTTAGTACGTACACTGGTTGGACAAGCCATTCTGACACAGATGTTACCCAAAAAATTTTCATACAAATCCAAAGGGGAAACAATTAATTCAATCCCACCACACCCACATCCACAAGCGCAGAGTCCGGACTGGGCTACTATAGATGTTTTGACAAAAAAGTGGCTGCCACAGACTCCGAAGTGGACACGAAGCATGTGCCCGTTCTGACACTCGACGCCATCTGTCCAAATTTTGACCACCACTTGGTACGAAATAAACCCGGGTATGTAGACTGGCCATCTGTTCTGCCTAGTCCCCAACCCCACCCTTAACGTTGTGCCTCTCCCTGTTTGGTACTTTGATGAATTCAGCTGGAACTCTTACGACCCCACTTGATTTGCCCGCCCCCGACACTTTCAAGCACAAAACCCCACGTGGTTGACCGGTGTGGCAACAGGCTGCATTCACACACTTCGTGGTGTACGCAAAAATTTACATTTTCGCTGACAAGCCATCCGATTAATTCCCAAAAATGATTGTCTACACTGGTGTCTGGCTTCACAAGTTATGTATCTCCACCCAGTTGACTGTTGTTCATGCTTCGTAAATGTCACCGGCAATAGATAATTTATTTCCTAATGTGGCTGCCACATTCCATATTATGTTATGTTAGAAAATATGATTTAACATATAAGTAAAATTCAATCCATACAGTTTATCGCATTAAAAAACAACTGGGCACTAGTATGGTTTTGACCACTTCTTTTAGTAAAAGTCATTCATCCAACTCCCTGAAAATCGTCATCTAAACAAGCTCTCATTTTGGTGAATTTTTTAAATACAAAAAGTTTAGAAGCTCACGGCTGCTCGAGGGTGTCCGTCCAAATAGGACACCACGATGATGAAACCTTGACGTTCAGCCGTACACCACTTTTGCTGCATGACTGCCATGCCACTCGAGAGAATTAGGGAGCTCAGATACTGCCCGATTGCCCAAGTATAGACAGGAGTAGCTGAGAGATGCAGAGGTTGAGTTCGAACCACGAACTTTTCGATCAGTAAGTTCACGAGCTCTCTCTAGCCTAAACGAGATGGCTCCCACAATAAGTCAACCTTCCTTATGAGTAAACATTTATCATGTCATTGAAGACTAGGAATTTTCACAAATGGTTTACTTTGGAGCCAACTGTTTGACAATAAAACCGGAGTGATGATAAGTGGAACAGTCGCTAGAAGCACTGAATTAGGTTGACTGGGCATCATCAACCAGCAAAAGTTGTACAAGGTTGGCCGAGATCCATTTGTACTTCACCGATTCTAGCAAAATATCTGATAAAATTGAATCTCTGGTTTAAGATGGTAAGCTGGTGCATCATGAGATGGTTTTCCATACCTATTTAAGTTTCAGTTTCCATCCAGCTTTCATCCGCCCCTCCAGCTAAGTTTGGTGCCATATTTACATAGATCCATTTCTATGGTGTGTATGCGTTCAAGAGAGAATATGTGCCGGGGACTACTGCGCTCCGAGAATTCAGAGCTTTGTTTGAAAATAGCGCCAAGGCCCTAGAATTTTGATGCCTAACATGTGACTGACTTTTCAGTGCCGTGGTATGTGAAGGAGGCGAAAAACGAAGACAGAAGTAGGGTAGGAAGAAATAGTTTTTGTTAAAGAGGACCTGATAAACGTGAATCACTCGTTGGTAGCATTGAAGTTGTACCTACCCAGTAGAACTTGGAAGACAGTCAGCTGATCAACATCCTGTTCATATTCATTTCATCAGTTTTGGGGAAGTACTAAATAAAGTCAGTATGTTCTTACCATTCTGAAGCTTGTCGAGTGGCTGCTGAATCTACCACCGGCTTCTTGCTGAAGTGTTTGGAAATTTGCGCACACACTACTCAAAGTCAGTGTTTCTCGGCCACGTACGATTAATAAAGGTGGTTAGTAGAATATTACAATATATATATATATAATATTGAGAGAGAGACGGCCCAAGTGGTCAGAGCGAGAATTTACTGACCGGAAGGTTCGTGGTTCGACCTCCTCCCAAATTAACTAACGGAACGTTCGTGGTTCGACCTCCGCCCCTCTATTTCCCCTGTCTAGGCATGAGCAACCTGGCAGTATCCCAGCCCTCGTGCAACCTTCGCGTGGAACGGCAGTTAGGCACCAAAAGATTGCCACAGTTGAACGACTTCGATTGCGATATATAATATTATGATTAATATGATAAAGTTGCGTACTGTTGTGCATATTTCAGTTTTGCTGGAGCTGTACAAAGGGGACATATTAAGTATCTGATTGTCTCATCGATGACTGCTGAAACAGCTTTCTTTCCATTCTGAGTGAGCCACTATCACCATCCCTCCTATTTTTGGAGTCGACTCGTGAAATGAAGATAACTATTTTGAATCGGGTCAATTTGTCTTCTGCCCCACTTTCATCTGATTCATACTTACATTCAGAAATATTTGCCTTTGCACAAACTTGAGCGTCAAAAAATCAAAAACTCAAACGCCTCAGTAGCTCATATTAAGGGTTCGTGGTATATTAACTTGATAAGCATCGCCCATGTGTCATTCCTAGGCTGTGGATAATTCGATCCACTTTACATGCCATCCAACCACGGAATTGATGTCCGACTGCGATTTCACAGTTCGAATTGTATGGGCTTCCCTTTACTATGGCTTCACTGAGATTTTGCGCACAAAGGGCAACTTTAGAATCAGCACTAAGGTTTGTCTTCTGCTGGACAAAATTCCTGTTACCTTGAACAAATGGTTAGTATTCAAAATCTGAAACCTCTGATAAGGTGCAAAACGGTAAAATCCGGAAATAAATGAGTGGCTTCATTGGCATTTGGTTCAATGTATGGCATTGGGTAGAACGGCTCTCAGCGTGCCGGACTTAAATTCAGTACATGGCTGTGAGGATGGCCGTTTAATATTACTTCTTTCACAGGCAGGAATCATGATGTATTGGGGTGTTCGTATTATAAGTTTGAAGAAAATCATTTTTCAACAGGGGTACTGCGTTGTACAGTAGACCTTTCGTCAGCAACAGCAACGATTCTGGTTACTCTGGTTAATTATAGTCTGTAAATTACCCTTTTAAACCAACTACGTGCTGTGTCTGGAGAGTTGCCCAGCTATCTGAACAAAAAAGCGCCATGTTTTTCGAAATGGTTGGATAGAAATCGTCAAATTTCGTCTATAGTGCGGAAGATTCGAGTAGATAACTCCGCAACATGCAGATATGTGAATTTTCAGAGTAGATGCTTAGGATGGATAAACTCTTCAGGAATTACCTTATGTTCTGGTGTTACCTTGCAGCTCAAGCATACTTGTCAGGGTTGAAATAGAGGTCTTTTACAATAAAACAAAATGTTCCTACCAATTAGACTGCAGTCAGTTCGGTTCAAAACAAGTGGCCCCGTTAGACACCAGTCCTTTTGTTCATCTTCAAAAAAACTTATGGGTGTTCATTAAGGGTATCTTGACTCTTCTCCTTTGTAATTATCCTGAGTAAGTGTCCGTATTCAACACTGAGAATATATTTGCACCAAAGTGTTTATTACCTTCGAGGTCTGTGGCTGTCTGTCGATGGCTTGTTACTGAACTGCATTTTCCAAACCAACACATACCTTTGCTAGCCCACCACATGAAGTTTAATCTTGTTCGCTGGAAAAAGCAACACCATTTGAAGCTATTGTTCATCCTTGTCTATGTTGGATACAGGTGTAACAACAAACAGCATCCTATAGGACCGTACAGAAAATGAAAAGGAAGACATTAAACCATCATAACCCTCGTTGTGTGGCTAGCTCGTGGGAATACGGTGCAAATGACTTGGCCACAGTGGTTCGTGGGTGTGTGTGCCTGTGTGCCGTATCGCGCGACATTTAGGCCGCTAACATGCTTGTCGTTCCGTCGAATAAGTGTAAAGTACCACATAGCACACCGTGCCCTCTCTGTAATGGGGCAAGGAGACAAACCTATCGAACCAGCACCGCATCCACCTTGATGACAGGCAGATCATATATGTCGGTGTCCCATACGTTTCAAATGGGCATATGCGTATGTTAACAAATGAGTGGAACGATAGAGTGCCGAGTGTGTTGAGAAGCACACAACTGGGATTCGACGCAATCCCACGCTAATGACCATCTTCACAAGGCGGAATTGTTGCTAGGGTCACATGTACACAATGGATGCGTGTGAACTGTTTTTGTTGTACAGGTCGTTTTTCCTCTGTCTTTTTGTCTTTTATGGACATAGATCATACCACTAGCTGTTGCAGGAAATATTCAAGTGGAACAGTGAAAACACTTGGGAATGAATTGGTGTGTTCGAGACAACGAAACAAGTTGGATTCGACCAAGATGTGGCCTCCTCCGATTGCGACGATAAATTTATGACCAAAATCAGAATTGCTCGTGGAGTTTTGTTTTATCAGCTTGGCATGGTATTCACAACACCGGCTGAGGTGACTGAACAACAGGAGGTCGGCCTGTTTGGGCTGATCTGAAGGCTTTGAAGTTAGCGTGAGCCATGACGTCGTAGAAAGTCGATGGAATATTTACACTTTGATCTTGAGACTTCGTTATTTTTTTCTGATCTTGAAAAATTACTAGCTACTCTTAGCTTAAGGTGAAGCTCAGGGAAATATATTTTCATCCACAAAATATTCTCAACCGTAAATTAGTTTGGTTTTGACGGAGACAGCCGAATTTCAGCTGAAGTTCCGTTTTTTTATTCTTCAAGTGAGCGTGCCACACAAAGGCCGCCTTTTTTAGTTGCTACGATTCTCCAGTTATCGCAGTGTATTTTCTTGATGGGGCACTACTCCTAAGGTTGTTGATTAGACTTGATATCCCTTTGCAGGTTAGTTTACAACCGAGTGTATCTCTCGAAATGAGTAAAATTTGAGATCACACAGAACATATGGTTGACGAAACTCGGGAATTTCACTCACCAGATGAGGACGAAGGACGAAATTTCTCATGGGCTGTCGGACAGTTTTCGGCAACCTTGCGAATAGTTTCTTTCATGAAAGTACACTGCGATATCTCGCATGTCGTACCAACTGAAACATGAGGCGGTTTTTGTACAACATATACAGTTGAAGAATATCGTAAACAAGAGATTTAGTTGAGTCTCTCGTGGGAACCTTATTGATACGTAAATAGGTGTATTTCTCGAAGTGCTCGGGAAAGTTGCACTGGTTTACATAACCTTTTGAAATAATGTTCAGTATGGTCTCACCAAGATTTTCAAATCTTTAGGTGTCCAAAAATAAATGGAGTGAAATATTTAACATAATTGTTGTATGAACTAGCTGGATATGAATCACTGGTGGGAGACAAAATGTCTTCTTAAAAGTGGTTGGTAAGTGATAACTGTGATGAAAGTTGAGAAACATTTGGGTCATCTGTGAGGATTGGCTTACAGTTTAAAGAATTTGTTTGGAATATCCTATAATGTTGATCGCAAACTGAGGCACGCCGAAACTGGATTCTGTAATCCTCACACTTGCTGAAACAATTTGAATGAAAGTAACTGAAAAATGAGACGTTATACAGACCGTCCCCTTAGAAACTGAATAGAACAAATCTGGAATCATAATGTCCATATTCTCACGAACTTAAGACTTGGTTATGTTGGATGACTAAGAAGAACTGGCAACCATTCAGTGAAATTCACTGAGTAGAATTAAATGAATATCATGGTACTGGATAACTTGAAATCCGTAACTGAACCTTTATCCTGCAAGTAAAATCACTGAGCGCCAGAAGGCTAAAGGAAATTTACAGCTGTTTCGTCATTGTATGAAGTCATCCATAAGGCTAATCTCACGAGGCCCTGAGCAAGTGTAAATGCGTAACCTTATCATTCGAAGACTTTGCGAACACCGTGTCACTTGAGGTGAACCATTCAACTGAGCGGTGAATGACACCGTATCTCGTTAAATTGCGAGCCAATCGCACTGAAAGTCAGCTAGTCGTGACCTAATCGTACAAAACTCGGTTATTACTATTTCTGGAAGCTAAAAACACACGTATTAAAACAGACAGGTTACTAACGAATAAGCCAGTATTCCAGTCCGTCGTCTTGAAGCGTTTGATTTTTCATACAGAGCTTCACGTTTTACCGACCCTGGTGGCTATTGGTACTTATCGATTTTTTCTGTTTTCCGGTTTTCATTGTGGGAGTTTGGTTCTAATGCCTATGGACCTGTCAACGCGAGGCTGTCGGTTAGAGTTGGTGGTTCTGCCGGAAGCCGGAGCACGGTAAAAATTAGTTTGTAGTTGAGATTCAAGAAATTTACAACGTGTAGAACCGCAAGCAACCAAAACGGACCAGATGTCCAGTTTGGATGCAAAAAGCAATAATAGTACACGGCGATTTTTGCGACTTTGTTCTCATCGCAAGTTGTTTCTCGGAGTTTAGACGCAGTGGAAACCTTTGTGCCACCTGAGCAGTCTGGGAGGAAAGCTGACCATATTACTATCAGCTACTGACGGCGCGGTTCAGTTCCTGACTGCATGTGGTTGAGCCACATGACGCCCCCGTTCGGTACAAATTCCGGTTATATCTTCGCGGTAACCCAAAGGAGTGAGCTCTACAGCTATTGTCAGATTGGCTTTGTGAGTCATTCGATAAGCCTAAATTGCGCTGCTTCACGTGCGGCCTTCTTGAAGGAAACTAGTCGGAGCTGGGACCATATTAAAACAGCAAATGTGGACATAACAATTCTAGTTGTGGTATTTGCGGCACGGAGACCACAACAGAAGGACGAATATTGGTGCTCCTTGTTGTGGGACGTTTTATACTTTCGCACCCAGAACATAATTCGGTTAGGCCATTGAGAAGATCGTACTTCAATTATGTCCTGTGTTTGGGTAGAGGGACTTTGTAGAACCAAAAGTGTACAGTGGTGGAGAATGCTAGTGCATTTGAACTAACACTATGACCTTCCGTCCTGAAGCACCATCGAGCTATTGGACCTACGCTAGCTAAGTGAATCTTTGTGTTCTGTACTGACTCTAATGTTTGCACGCATTCTGGAAAAAGAAGTTGTGTCTGAGAATGAGGTTTAAGCAGGCTTCATTCCTGTATTCAAAATGAGTATCCGAGCGGAGTGCTCCAACACCATAGGGGTATAAGACCGACGCCTGCCTTTGCGCGGCTGCTAGCTGTTCTACTGTTGTGACACACATCTTCGGCACGCCGGATGCAAGTCCGGAAGCATCCCGCAGATTTCTGATCTGGTGGCAGATGCACTGACCAAATATTATGTCAAGCAGTGTCAGACACGCTGTCAACCTCAAATCGTGGTTTCCTTTGAACTTAAAGGAAACTTAGGCATCGTGGTCCGACAGACTCTTTTAAGCGTACTTGGTCAGAAGCGGGTGAACTTTGCAATTATCGAAATTCCTGATGTCTTGTATTCCACCACCACCGGTCGGGTAAAGTGTACTGTTCAAAGGCTTCTGCACAACTAGTCGATTTATCAAAGCTGTTTACTATATCCTTTTTGTCCGGCTTTTGTCGTGTTCGCTGTGATTGAACGCACACCCCAGTCAAACATGAATTTATGTATAAAAATAATATCTGAGGGGATGTTAATGGAAATGAAGTTTGTGGGTGGCTTCATTGTTTTGTTTGACGATAGTCTGTCCGCACAGATTCCCTATGCGTTTTTTCACATTCAGAGTGCAGTATCACTTCAGCAGTTCCCATCTGAAACCTCAGAATGATGCGCTTTAGTATGCTGATCGGTTCGCATAAGCCGTGACTGTACTACAAATCCAAATCCAAATATACTACAAGTGATACAAATACGTCAATATGCCACTAAGAAAGATGCTACCAACGCCAACCTATCTGCTTTGTCCATGACGTTGGAGACAAAGTCTAAATGACTGTTTATACAAGGAAACTATTTGGGAGGTTTCAATTTATGGTTGGAAAACTCGGTTTCTCAGAGTTCCTGGATCATGATCGACGGTCTCTCGATATCATGCTAGGAGTACGCGACGAGGCAGTGCATAGCAAGTCATTTGCAAGCGAAAGAAAATAGTCAGAGCAACAAATCAAATTTGTCAGATTGAAGCGACTAAGGAATGTACTGCGCGTGACCAACCACCGTCTACAAAAGGGAGAGTTTTACTGTTCCAAGCAACTGTCGGTGAATAGGGATAGGCTATGAAATGAAGATGGCTAAAGCCAGAATAAATGTTCTGGGGGTTTGCGCCTTCCTTAGTGAGACTCAGGTGACCCTCCTCGCATGGGGCTTGAAAACCCTGGTGATATGCAACCAATCTGAGTGATACGCATGCTGTCATTTTCTAGCCGAACTACTTTTGCCTTTCCTTGTACTTTGGGTTTATGTCGGGTGGGGTCCGCGAATGTCGTTTGGTCAATTTTGTCCGTACCTTCTTATTACGAAATGATGCAATTGTTTCAGCGTTGTTTGTTGATGTGCCCATCTCAAGTAGTTAGTACCAAGCCCGCACCGTTCCCTATGTTTCCTCGTCGTTTTATGACGATGATGATGATGATGATGATGATGATGATGATGATGATGATGTGTAAAATGCATGGCACTAGCAGGCCATATTCGATAAGGTAAGCAGACGGTTTTTATCTCAAAAGCCGGTTTCCGTTTCAGGACTTAGTCTTACTAAAAAAGTTAAAAACGTACAACCCTAAAGGAATTAGATCAAAAAGTAACATCAAGCTGAACGAGTTTGTACGGACCAACCAGCCAGCCGTAGATGTCGGCTTAGTGCCTAAATTCCACTTGACTCAGTAAGTGTTTTACTGTCGCTTCTCACAGAATACAGTGTAGGCCATTCAAGGGACATTAGCTTCTTCCAACCTCGACAAAGACGTGTTTGTTCTCTGGCCTCGTTTGTCCACCTTTAGCCTTCCGTATTGCATGCAGTCAGGAATTATCTGTGCGGCTCGTTTGGAGAGACCACATTTGCGTTCATTTTTTGTAACCACACGTCCAAACTCGTAAGCCGACTGGGTTTCATTGGAATTCACACAAGCGGTGACACACAAGATGCAACGTGCGTTGTTTGCGGTGGTACCGTTCATTGATGGAATCAGGGCGAAAAAAACAGCTTTTTATTAGCAACATTTATATCTTTACTTGTCGGCACATCCTGCTGTAGAGACGTATTTTTACTGCAATTTAAACGCAGGTGCGTGCGTGCCTGTGTTGTGTGAATTAGGTCGGCAAGGTTCATCTCCGTTACTGTCAATTGTCAGTTCCTAATCCCGCACAGTTGATGAGTCTGCGGGTGGTCGATTTGTGGTTTATGCTAGTCCATGCGTGCGTGCGGCCGCGGACTGACGACAGAGCTGGCATGCACTGCGACTACCGCTAAGTACACGACACTCCGACAAGCCTGGTAAATTTGCGTGTTCGAAGCGGCTGAGCGACCACACGTCCTAGTTGTTGGATATTGCTCTGTGAGCTTACTCCCACGGTTACTCATTTCCGCAGTTTCCAGAACAGGAGAATCCAGTGCCACTTGAACTGTGGGTTGGACACCTAGGCAAAAAACCCGTCTAGTATGCACGAAGAAAGCCTCGATTCTCCAGGCCATTGAAGCCGTTGCGAGTACCTCCAACAAATTGTGGGACCATGAAGTTATCTAATGCAATTTCAATAAACCACTGCGTGGGTTCTGGTGGGGCTACCATAACACCAACTAGTTGCTGTGATTAACTCGAACCAGTTTGAAATATGATTTCCTTCAGAAAGCATGAGAAGTCGTTTCTTATATAGGTCCACAAGAGGATACCCCTTAAGTCTTCTCCCAGCTCAGCCTATTAGTGGTTAAGTTGGGGGGACCTTCCTGTGAGCAGTTTCGAGTGGAGTGACGAGATTTCTTGAGTTTCGCAGTCCCAATGCCCAACTTTTACCCTGTGACCATTACAAATGCATACTTCGAAGTTGCTTTGAACTTTCAACGTTTTAGTTTTTTTCTAATGTCCTCTGTTCTACAAGACAGTTGCCTAAAATACGAGTGATAAGAATCGCACACAGTGAGTTCCGTCATTTCCCCAGTTCGTTTGTGAATGTGGTGACACAGAGTAGCGAACTACCTAATCGTGATGGCAGAATATTAGCGTGTAATGTGATGTAAAACGGCAAGCCGTACTTTCAACAGAACAGCCATGTGAAACTCACAGAACATTCATTCATAAATTTCCTGGGCTGGACTGTAATGTGTGTGAAGCTATGCACCCTACTACTATCTCGTAAAGCAGCTGGAGATAACTTTTATCTAAGCATTATCTAGGTTCATAATCTTTCCTCTTGTCGTTAAAGATGTGTCTTCCAGCTAATCTTCGGTCCTTATGACTCAGGCTATTTTCAGCTTCTCGTTAGGATGTCCGGATATTTCACCCGCCCTATGCAGTATTATACCTACCAACTTAGTTCAACGATGATGCTTTCAGTGTAACAGCAAAAACTAATACGCACGATAGAAAGCGAACTACGTTCGTACACTGTTTAATCTGATTCCTTACTGCGAGTCACTATCTACTCAACCGATCCAGCAAGCCATTCCAATTTGGAGGACAGGAAGTGGAACGGAAGATTTTTCAGTGCTAGAACGGGAACAAGGGAATGTGACACACAGTAGAAGTTTGACTGGAGACGACAAATTCTCATGTTCCGGATGTGCAGAGTTCAGTTCTAAGCTTTCCTAAGCAGTTTTTAGTGGGGAGTCCCTACTGACGACTCTTCGTGCAGCGGACGCCCCTAGTTGTACTGAATCTTGTTTTCTTCTCAGACACCGCCACATAGCTGAGGCCAACGTAAATGAACAGAATAGAAATTCAAAGGAATG
>NW_008751697.1:2007195-2036214 GCF_000715545.1 Opisthorchis viverrini | reverse complement strand
TTTTAGTGGGGAGTCCCTACTGACGACTCTTCGTGCAGCGGACGCCCCTAGTTGTACTGAATCTTGTTTTCTTCTCAGACACCGCCACATAGCTGAGGCCAACGTAAATGAACAGAATAGAAATTCAAAAGAATGCCGCACTTTATCTTCTTGATCACTCACACATTCGTTCAGAGCAAAGTGATTACTCTTGAAGTAAGTGCATACAAGCAATAGTTAAGTGGGTACTTCACTCAGGAACCATGCACTAATGTATGGAAGAGTTGGTCCAAGTTATACCCGGTAATACAATGCGTACGAGTCGGTAACAACAAGGCCAGCGAACTGCCTAGTTGGTCGTGTGAATTACCACGCCTAACGTGCAGCAGCGATCATCTCGCCGCACAACTTCAATGGTTAAGTGAACCTAAAAGAGGTGATAACTTTGTTTGATGAAGTGGTTGAGCATTGAGGTTAAGTTGAGGTCAAGTGCGTACCAGCTGACTATACAAAACGGATTCTCAAGCCGGTTTTATCTTCGACTGCGTGAAAACTTCAATGGTTAAACCAAGCCACCAGCTTGGTTTGGGAGCATGAAGTCGTCAGCAAATTACCAGCAGAGAGTTGACTTGCACTGACAAGTGTAAGAACCTAAATAGTACGGCTTGGTTGCGCTTGCTTTAGCCAAAATGAGTAATAGAGATTAACAAGTGCAATTTCCTTATGCTTCAGCTACGATTCACAGTGTGTGCTTGCCTAGTTGGTGTTGCTCATATATGAACACCGTTTTCTGTCGAAGCAGCAATCGCAGCTATTCTTTCCACTCCATGACTTGAATGATACTGTACTAAGATCATGGGACCACCCAATAACCACGTGTCACAAACATAGTATTAAAAGGAGACCCAAATGAACACCAAATATCCCTATCGTTTATAGTGCTGAATAATTGAATGTGCGGCTGAAAGTCCACCTCCTATTTCACCTGAAATGATATTGAAGATATCGAAGCACTTTTCTCTCGACTCTACTTGCTAAATTACCACAGAATTTTCGACCAACCGCTGCCCTCTTCGCGCTTCTTGGCACACATCAAGTGGGCGTAATCCACGGGTATCCACTAACTGTATTTTTGCTTGAACACAAAAATGTACGTAATGCACTGAGTTGCACCGGGAAGCCGGACGATATTCAGTTGAATCGCCTGTTACACCTAGTCAATGTATAGCGAATAGAATCAACCCCAGATAACTGTGACTTGCGCCCTTGAAGAAGAGCATGACTCATAAAGTTGCTGGGAGTATTTCACCAGTCGACCTACATTTTTCCCAGCTTTCGCCCAAACAATTCATATCATGCATGCCTTGAGTCCACCAATCAATCAGTCAGTCAATCCTCGCATCACGTCTGCTCATGATTGGACAAGTCTACAGAGCGGATGACTGTTCCGTTCGTACGAATGGTTAGTTTTCCCATTGATTCGTACGGCACTTCTTTACCGTCACCTCTGCCAGTTTTGCAGTGCGGATGCGCTTCCGTTCCGCTCTAAGAAGGTTGTAGTCAGCACTGGAAAGCATTGTAACAGATTGGCGGACCGGCTACCATGGAATTACTATTGCACATCTTGCTGTTTTTTTGGAGTACTTGCAGAAAATGCCGTCCAGCCATCAAGCACATCAGAACGCCTAAAACGCCAGCCACACATATTTTGATGTGGAAAGAAGCTATATATCCGGTAACCTTTACTCCAGACAAGCTAGCATACAGTATGACAGAATTTCTTCACCATCTGCAGAATAAATTACCTGCGAAGTAAGGCTCCAACTCTATGATGACTTGCTGAAGATTGATGAAAGCAGCTCGAAAGATGCGACTAGCGTGTCTCCAGTGTAACTTACCAAACAATATGTTCCTAGATATACTGAACATGCAGTTGGTTCGATTGATGACATTGGAATAGCTTGAATTTGGGGAAGAAATACTAATATGCATCACCGTAGTGACAGCAAGAAAATTTTGTTTACACTGTTCAGATGCATCATACATACTTCCTACTTCATTTAAATGGATGTCGGACAATTTTGTCCACACGAATTTTAGCGTTGGGAGCGTTTGATCAGCCTGTCAACTCAACTTCAGGACAGTGGTTTTGGTTACCGGCTGTCACGCGTAACCTTGGGTTCAGCTAATTTCAGTGAATGCGAGCTACCTGTTTTCCCTCAGTGGTATCAAACGACATCGTCTCAAGTAATGCTACCAATCTAGGAGTTAGTTTTAAACCTACAGGTCGATAGTAGTGGGCAACGCGCAAATGTTAGACGGTACCATGTATTGTAACTCTATCAGAACGTCAATTATCCCACGTTTTGTATTAACAGAAAGAGTTCTTTTGCGTTGTTCAGTTCATCTGTGTGGGACTGGTGTGTCTAAATCTATGGTGAGAGGTTGTCCATGCTTTAGTACTGTCACAAAAAATTGTGTCATTTTTGAATAGTTCACCGCAACAGGATAGCTCAGTGTTTTGAGAAATGCTCGTTAAATGGTAGACGTTTTTGCCCCTTGGTTCATTCTGTTGTTTCAATAGTGGAAGGTTGCTGTGTCCAGTAAGTTTGGTTGGGGATAGTCACTGTAACAATCTACCAGTGAGCAGAGCCTTGTCAGCTTAGTTAGAAACTGGTTCGCCAACTGAGCACACATGACGAATGTAGAGGATCCGTTTTGTTTTCTACGACCGAATAAACCACTGTTTTTTTCTGGTGACACCAACTTGATATTATGTATCTTTATACATGAGGTTCATTCTTCGTTCAATTATATGTTGACAGCAATGTTATGGCCGTTCCTAACTTCAGCGTGGAATAAACTCGTTAAAACAGTACGGACTGGAAATTTTAGCTGGCTTAATTAATTCTGCTTCTCTCCAGAGTCCTGGAATACCTGAAGGTCTCCTTGAATTCCATCTCTGTTCAAGGTTTCTAATGAATTCTACTCGAAAACTAGACTGGGAACGGTATGACCCCATCAGGTAGCAATGCTTCATCCTCTACATCAAACCAATCTTTATTAGATAACGTCTCGATTTTTCTCCCATTTATTTGCTCTAAAGTCAGATAACAATTATTTCTGATGCATTTGATACTCTTTGAGGCTTAACCAGAGTCCCACCTATACTCAATAGGTCTGGCTCGATGAGAACCAACCATCCACTGGAACTTCCGACAAATGCAATATTTCGCTCTTTTGAATGAATCTTTCGTTAGTTGGCCTCACTACGTTACGTACTGAAATTGCGGCATCTCTTGCAGAATCGCACGCCGATAAAGCAACTGAAATCCCTTGTGCTGAAGCTAATTTTTGCCGATTTCTTAATATATTAATGTGCTTCCACATGCCAGAACTGCACTTTGGGGTGTGTCATGAACTCACACAAAGACTAAAAAAGGTTTTTCGCTGTCTATGTTAATTGTAGTTTTGTCCGCAGAGGAAACTCTGATTGATTCCACTGGCAATCAGGTTATATAATTCTCAAAACGCTAGGGCTATTGCAGTTGCACACTCAGTCTGTCCAGTAAATTTCCGATGAGACCATTTGTCACTCACATAAACAAGATTACTGCGATTCTCCGGGCTTCCGATCATACCGAAAGTGTTGGTGCATCGCGCGGGATAAAAGCACTCATTCCTGTACGGCTTGTTTACACATTATTTCCCATGAATTTAGTCACAATTACCAATAACGAGCTGGTTATTTTTAAATGCATTTCAACCAAATAACCAAATGAAACTACTCTTGATCGTTTCTAAGCCGAATACTGATATAGAATAACCATTTATCAAATCGATGAGTGTTGCGGAACGAAAGAAAAGGAATGTGACTTATCAACCAACACACTGAATAAATGCCACAATGCGTTTTTTTGTCTGTAGCAACCTTGCGCTCAGTAAAGCTACACAAGGAAAGCAGACGTCTCGGAAGTAGAGGCTTCTCCAGCATTGATCACGGACGCACTGGAAGACCACCTGGGTCACGCAGTGCATTTTTTCAGCAAGACGCCATGAGGCTCAATTTGAGACGAAGTCTGTTGAATGCGAGGGAATCCCTTCGTGAGTCCAAAGGTGAGAGTTTGTTTCGAATATTCAGTTCATCCCAGATAGTGCGATCATCTGTGTCCCTCTCAACTGGTCCATAATGGTCTTAAATTGTTAGAAGCAACAGATTAAGCTATCAAACCTTGCTCGGCTTAGCGCAAACTGCCTGCCGCTTCTTATCAAGGGGATGGGGTCCAGTGGTTTGACAACTGTTGACCGACAAGTCCAATTTAGATGCCAGTCATTTGATTAGTTTTGGAGTGAACAACAGAAATCAGAAGACACTTGCAGACAGTAATAATAGGGAGCACAGAAGAATGGAAAACACGGAGTAAACCGAGTGAATTCAGGCATCTTGTCTGTCCACATAGATTAGCAACAAACGAAAATGATACCGCACTTGGTTTATCAATCCTTTTCTGAAACAGTGTACGTAGAGTTTTTTTAATTTTGAAATGCAACGGTCTATCAACTTCCTCCAGCTGAATGTGGCTGGGTGTACCTTGAAGAAGACACCGTTTCCCAACTCTTATATGGTGGTGTGCTAGGTGCTCACACCCACGCAAACCAAACAGGAACGGGCTACCCTTCGTTCCTCCAAGTTATGGGATGACATGCTCCTTCAGATCATATCCACAGTTAGGACTTCAATGGAGGACTCAGTGTTGCAGGGGTATCCCTAGGAAACATCGGTTTGCTGACGTTTATTAGCCTGGAAGCCTCATGGGGCAGTAGTAATCCTTAGGCTAAAATTTCTGGGCGAAGTTCTCTTCAACGTTCTTGTAAGGTGCATTTATTTTTACTTATTATTTCTCCTTCTCCCTAGCCCTCGGTGGAAAATTCGAGGTGTGAAGTTTTGATGCACGATCATAGGCTTTTTAATGTTTGTGCCATGTATCGTCCCATTATTTTGAATGTTTTTAACGTATGCAAATCAAGTACAATTAGCGTCTTCTAAGCACTCGTATACTTCGTTTAGAAAAATCAGGGCTGAGCACCGTCTGCTTACAATTCCTCTTAGGTCCTGTTGACGGTAATATACAGCATGCGATAAAAATGTTTTAGGCCATAAAAGTGACGTACCACGACTGAACTGACGTTAACAAATTCCAGGACACTGTATGCCTTCGGTTCAAAAGCAGATGCATCAAATAGAACCTAAGTATTCAATCAGACACCATCCACCGACAAATACCATCTACCACCGATGATAATCTGATTGATAGCGTGTACTCAAGAAATCCCTGTTCTGTTCTTCCGGTTACTCGGTTGAGTCTCATCATTATGCCGTATCCAGAATGATCCAAACTCCTAAGAAATGTCCATCTGGTGGCCCTCCAAAATTCATCCTCATATCACGTAATCTGTGTTACCGGAAGCGCTTTGGAAACTCCGCATTGGAACTATAAGGCCCTCACAAACATATATATTGTTTGAATACAAGGCACTGAGGTTTACTACCGATAATATTACTGTTTCACACCACATGACACCGAGCATTATGGACGGCAGGACGAATTGATACCGAGTGTGTTTCATGGACCCAGCAACATCCATTCAACTGAATATTAGTAATCGATCATTGAGATTGTGGTGTATATATAGACCGACTTCGTCCACTTAACTAATCCATTTACTGTCAATTGGAAAATGTTTGGGACCGATTGGGAAGTCATCGTTTCAGAGGGGTTTGGTAAACAATCGGTGGATTTATTGCTGGGCAACGTTTCGCTTTTGACACAAAAGCTTCGTCAGGCTAAGTGAGTAAGTAAATAGGTTGATTGGGTTTTAAGGCAGTCAGGGAACCAATCCGTGAGATTCCTTATGACGTGATCAGTGCTGGGTGTTCAGTCTGATGTTCCTGTTTGTCGATTAGTGGGAATGACTAAGCTTTAAGATAGATTGGTTAGGGGGGGGGGGTCGTCCTTATGATGAAACCGGATTTTTTCGTCCCTGCTTCTTTAGTCTAGGGCACCTTAATGGAAAATTCCTCTTGGAGTGGTTCACAGATTTCGTTCACCTGTGTTCGTCCAAGGGTGCTGGGACGATTGGTTTGGGGATGGGGATGAGGTGGTTAGTTGGATCTAACGCTACTTGGATTTTTGTACTCTTAGACCCAGGCGATTTCGCTGATAACTGCACACCGCTTCGTGTCATCTCGGCTGATCTAAGACCACTCTCCACACGTTTGCAAGTTCTACTCCCTCTATTCTATTCACACTGGGATGCTTGGCGATTTCCACCGCCTCGACCACCAGTCGCTGTGGTGTATATAATTGAGAATCGTAAAGCCTAGTCATCCCCACTAATCAACAAACACCCAGCACTGATCACCTCACTAGTCATAGGGAATCTCACGGATTGGTTCCCTGACTGCCTTAAAACCCAATCAACCTATTTACTTTCTCACTTGGCCTGACGAAGCTTTTGTGTCAAAAGCGAAACGTTGCCCAGAAATAATCCATTTACTGTTCATATTGGCGAAAAACATCGGAGGCCACTACCACGAATCTTAGCTGACCCTAAGGAGCTGTTTGATTAACGTTTTCACTCCGTCTCCTGCTTAAACCTTGGAGGCAATTGTGCTGTGAACAAGTGTGGTGACGTTATTGATGTCGAAGCATGCTGTACACTAATGAATGCTCACCCAATTCAAGAGTAAACGTGGATTCATAAACTTTCTTCAGGATGTGTCAAACAGAGGGAGGGAAAATTCAAAACAGACCACAAAAGTGCCGCTATACATGTATGTGCAATGACATGCATACAAAATTTTTGTCTTTTCCTATTTGACTCAGGTCTAGATCCATTCTTTATAGCTGAACTTCTAGCCCAAACACCTTATCGAAACGTACCTACTAGGGAGTGAGCTTGAATAGCGTAAATAAATAGGACGAGTGCTGAAATCGACTGATATTGCCCTGGTTGTGGCTCATTAGGTAGACGCGATCTGCGGAAGCTGGGAACTCAAACCCTAACTTGAACAGCAAGTTGGTTCAGTGTTTAATTCTGAACTCACATGCATGATGAAACTGCTGAAATTGGAGACTCGATGAAGTTGCTCGCAGTCGATAACATCGCTATTCATCCACATCATGTGCAGCATAAAAACGCCTCAAGATTTCGTCGCGAAGTTATTCAATGGAGCTACTCTGGACAATATGAGCAGTGCGCAACGATGACTTAGAGTCCACAGAGCAACCACCCGATATTACTCATGTCAAGAAGAAACTTTACTGAATGTCTTCGCAGCGGAATCTCCAGGTAGCCTGTGTGCTGTACTCTATGCGGAAGGATAATTTAAGGGGAAATCCATCCAGTAAATGACTTATTCAGCTGAGGATCACAGTGATGATTTAAGAAATTATCACACTGGTCAGTTGGTATAAATAAGCCAAGAGTGACGAAACTGTTGGGCCCTTCATTGATGTCAGTGGACTCCATGAGTCCTCTAGCAGATGGGAACCAGCTGTTGGATGAGCTAGGACGCCTTTCCACGACAAAAATAAAGGCGCTTTCAGATGACACAATAAGCGGAAACCAATGATTTATCCAAATATCCAGACCATCTCTCTATGAGGATCGCAAATTTAATAATCCAGGGGCGTCGATATAGAAATTCTAGCCACACAAACCCCATGGTAACGCCAACTTGCACATCTCCGAAACCGAGAGTGCATCCAGTTCGAATGAAACCTCCTCAGATTTGAGAAAACAGTACTTATTGTCAGCAAAACCACCAGGCGTTTTAAATATACCACACCACAAACATTTCCGAACTATGAGAAAAGTGAAAATTGTACGGGAACACATGGGTTTGCGTTCGATACCTCTTATACTGAAGTAAACCTCAGGAAACCCGGAGCCAGCGCCAACCTAAACATCCATTAGAGTTTAAGAAAATTAGACAAAAGTGTTACCTGTAAGAAAGAAGAGGGTTTCAGTCAGATACCGCTGGTTGAACTTGTCTTCCCATCTTGAACACTGATATGGGGTTACTGAAACTCCAATCCCCCACATCCAGATGTTGGTACAATTATGTCACTCGATCTCATGACTGAATATCCCGGTGGGGTATTCGGGCAAGGTAACACATCAGTTCCAAAATCTCACATCATCATACAACTTTCTGTTCCGCTTCCTGAAGATGCCGGAATGACCAGCTTATACTCCTTTTTTCTGCTTGATTGGGACCCAGGGTTGACCAGCACATCGAATGTGCATATATATGTAAACTCTATGGTAGCAAGACGAAATCTAGGGTCTTTCTGGGAAAGGACCAAGTAGATGCCAGTCGGGAAAACGATTAATGAAGATTTTGAGTGCGAAAATTCCATCAAAATCTGAATGAGACAGCACTACTGGATGGTCCTACATTTTTGACAAATCTCGTGTACTCACGCCAGTGGATAAATGTGACATTTCCGTAAATTGTGAACTGTTAAACTTGTCATTTACTGAACAGAAACATAAAATTTCATTTATTAGAAACGATATCGCAATAAACACCGTAAGGGTCCAGTAATTTTGGCGCGGTGTATATGGATTTTTTTCTTCACCGTACAAACCTACAATTCCGTCGGCCCTTCTGCATCTTGTTTTTTATTTGCTTCTGTGTTTTGCAATATATGATTGAACGTCACAAGTAGACCGCTTGTCCTAAAAATACGCCGGTAATATCAAATAAAAATTGCTTGTTTTGTGAAACAGTTTGAGACTGATTCATCCAAGAGAACAGTTGGAAGAAGTACTTATCTAAACTGCTGAATGCGACGCAAATACGGAAGGTAGAATTTCAGTCTTCGAAAGACCTACATGGGTAAGAGCTTGCAGAGCGGGTAGTGGCCTTTTTTGTCAACTTATTTTAGTCAGCAACCGGAAAACGCCCAGTTTGATGGAAAGTATACTAAGTGCACTTTCCAGCTTCGGCTACTTCATGTTTGCCTTTATGAAGATATCCTCACGGAAATTTTCGTAATATTCAATGTTGCCTCCTTTTGTTATTCGTACAGACCAGCTGAACGGTCGTTTTCGAAATCCAGGTTCCGCATTCAGCCCCGCATTACCAACCGGCAAATCAAATGTTCAACAGTTACACAGTCCCACAGTGAGCGAACCTGCTGGACATAATTTCCTCCCACACGGACAGCAACCAACACCAGGCGAAAAGTCCCCAGCCTCCAGTGAAACTTCATTACCATCGTTTAGCACAGGCTCGGAATCCAGATTGCCTTTCGCTCCTTTGGAATCGGCTTACCTTTTATCTTTCATCAATGATGCCTATGCAAGATTATTAGCACGTCAGTTGCAAATACCAACAAGCAAATACAAAAACGCAGATCGTACTGAAGATAATCAGGCTAGAAACAAAATTCCAGTGCATGGTCCTGTTTCCAGTCCTAACGTTGATCCTCAGAAGTTTGCTTCAACTAATGGAGACATGAAACCAGATTTCTGGAGAAACATAAACTCCGTGTTGTTTGACCGAACTGGATCTGGAAACGTTCATTCGTCTTTCTGTACCGCAACACAAGATTTTCCAGGACTGCCTCCACTATTCAGCCTTTCATCTGCAGTCCGAAATGTATCCAAGCAAGCAGAAATGCGTACTTCACGAAACTCTGTGGGAAACGGTTGCAGCTCACCTAACCCTGAATGGTGTAGTTTTCTACAACAGCGCGATTTCCGAATAAACAAAGTAAATCAGTTTGCCGCTTCCAATCCTGGAGCACTCCCTAATCCTATACTACCAACTGGTTTCAACCAAACAGGTTCCTTGTACGGTCAGGTTAGAAACACGGACGCGATATCACCGCCTTTTGCTCCGACACCCAGCAACCCAACATTTCCCGCTTACGATCCTACCTTCTACAGCATCCTCGGTTCAGTGTTTGCAAGCATGTTTCAGCAGACTTCTTTCACGCCGGGGGGCTGTGCGGAAAAAGCTGGGCTGTTGTCAGTACAAAATCTCACGGGGAATGGTGTGTCCCCCGATGACGATTCATTGCAAAATTCTGACCCTATTAACTTGAAGCTTAGGAATCAAGATCCACTTCCCAACATGAACGGAACGGGGGATTCGTGTCCCAAAAACCCAAACAACGCGATTTTGAGCATCGAAAGGCTTCTTGAGGTTACAAACAACAACAACAACAGACAGCCCGAACCCCAGTTACACAACCGAAATGGACTCGGTTCACCCTCCACCATGCAGCGACTTGAAGTTGCATGCAATCTATCTCAACGATCGAACATGTCACGGACCTCTCCTAGTTTTTCGAAACACGGGTTTACTGGTCATAGTTTTCTACTCTAAAGACCATTGTTTTAAACCGCACAGTACATTCAAATCAGAGCCACACAACAACAAACGTACCTCCCAAGACGAATGGCAGAAAAGTCCTTCAGGAATGATACGTCGACTCCCTGTGTGGATTTAATTACATTTGCACCACAGCGCACCAAATGGTTTTCTGTACAAAGCCGTGTAAATATACAGAATGCACAGAGTGACTTGTGACTGCTTTGTTCCGATACGAAGGCACATGTACAGTGGAAGGTTGTTTTGAGATCTGGATCGAGATTTTACAAGTCAAGTGACTCATACAGTAGTCCTTTCAGAATAGTAAACACAAAGTTCGTTGGGTTTATTCCAAAGTCAAGATTGAACCGAATTACTCACTCGTCTGAGAGAAACATATCGAAAGAATTAACAAACGTTTTCCTTGAAACACCTTTCTCCTCGTTTTTTGTGAGGCGTTACAGCAGTAGGATTATCCCTTTTTCCAGGCCTGACATATGGAAACGTACGTGTCATCTGGTATTCTAATCAGGAGGGTACTTGTAAACTAGAACTAGCAGAAAACGAGGCAAATACTTCAGACGGTTTCGTTACGCGCAACCTCGCTCTAAAATAGCGCAAAGAGCCTACGCATTTCCTAGTTGTCATCATATTGAAAGTACAAAACCAGTCGAAGTAAGGGAGGCGATCGGCCTTCGGTCCAGCAGTAAGTAAACGTGATTACGCTGACCACATCTTGTGCAGTGTTGACGATGACGACAAAACAAGTGACTCCCAGTAGCCATTGAACCAGCCGACAGAATTTCAAAAAAATTATGCACTAGAAAACTGTGTTTGTTTGGTTAAAAAGAAAAACAGCGCGCGAAAATGGGAGAATTTTTTCTTCGGCCAAATTGACCTGAAATGCCAAGAAAGACAGAAATCTTCTAGGGCCTTACCACATTGACGTCTGGTCGCTGGCTTGTTCGCTGAGCTGGGCAGTTTGACAGCAAACGTTTCATCACCAATCGAGGTGATATCATCAGTGCGCTATTGGGGAGCGTAGCGATGGATTAGTGGTTGTGCCACTAACAACATGATCAGATCAAACGTCAAATAAGTAATATTTGCATTCAATTACCATTTCAGTCCAATCTGTAAGAAACGAAAAGCCCAGTTGGTTTACCACTTCAAAAAATCTTGTCATGATAAGGCGAAACATGGGCACCTATCAAAATAACATTTAATGCTTCACACAGATAAGACATAAAAAGGTTACATATTGACAACCGCGGAAATCACAAAACACTTTCGGACGAGGAGATGAAAAAAACATAGGTAAGGCGGACAGCGATGAGGCGAATCAGGACCCATGAACAATGGTAATGAAGATGGCGTAATGTACGGACATTAGCCGTAATGCGACAGAGATTGAGCAACCTGAATTTATGAATGAAAGTTGGATATGTAGCATCAATGAGTACGCAAACGTGTCATGGTCTCCCATCCGTGACAGACAGCATGAGCGTTTGGATGAGCATTCGCATCCTGATAGACTGGACATGAACACCGGAGCAAGATAAAAGGAAATAGTGCGAATAAGCTTTGGGCGCGCATCAAGGAGCTAAAAATGAGCGTATATTCTGATACAGCTAGTATCACAGCATGAGAATGGATCTGAGAGTGAACAGTCCGTTCAAGCCACCCGCTTGAGTGCGAATAGAACAACCAGGAGCACGCTGAGGAATGCAAGAACTCCACCAGTAGTACTGGTACCCGGTCCGCACGCTTGAATAACAGCAAACTGCAAAATTTGAAAAGGTAGACGAGTTAGAGCGACACCATGGTTATCTCGGCACATGTGAGTGGAGCTCACACTCGTGTAAGTTAGTTTAAGGAACAACTGCGTGGCGAAACAAGTCGTATTACAGCATCGCGTGCTAACGACCAGATAAAGATTTATTTCGTCAGAGAACGGATAGACTAGGAAAAAGGATCCACTTTGACCTAACTGGACGGTCAAATTAGATAAGGGTTAACGCGTTAGAACCCAAGCGTAATCCAAAAAAGACCACTCCGCCGGTGAAATTAAGGGATGAAACTAGTTTTTGAAACTATCACACCGTTGGCAGGGCGAGCCAATTCTACTGTTGAATTACGGTAGTAGATTTAACAAGCACCTAAGCTTACGTAGGCATACGCAGCCAGATTGAAGATTACGATAGGCCCCGTCTAATGAAGATACCACTTTCAGTCGATCTACCCAGGAAGTAGGAGGGAAAATGTACACACTAAAAAAACAATTACAACATATAGTAATATAAACGTTAATATGAGATGGCGCAAAGTCCTTTTTCTTTTTTTTTCTGGGGATATATATGAGAGGTTATGAGAAACTTTGCTGTACTGAGAAATGCACATCAAGTGAGTGCTTCGACGCTCCAAACAGTTAATTTGAAAGATCGCACACGCCTTTCTTGTAGTGATTCATTATCACAACTAGTTGTGGATGACACTAGCAATACCTGTTATATCTCTGTTCGGGAAGGTGGTAGTTTGTGCTTTTCGGTGTGGCCTGTGCAATGGTGCCGGGCGGGATTACTTGTCAATCCGAACCACTGATGCTTTAGGATTGACTTCAGTCGCTTGGCTAGAAGACTCATTCGTGTTGGATGTTGGTTCAGCTGTACATACGCGTTTTTCGGCATGACAATGGATATCGGCATCAGTTACCGATTTATCAACGGAGTACCAGAGTCATCCATCAGTTCCTTTAAGTTTCAGCGCAATACCGCACCTCCCCCAATACAGCACCACACAAGTGACACCGGGAACCTCCCATTAATGACAAGGTGTTAATGGCGGTATTAACCCAAGCATTTTGGTGCGTGATTTCATTCGCTGGATGACAATGTCGAAGAAGCAAATGTGAAACGGTATAAAGAGTAGCCAACTGACCGGCGCAACCAATATAAACAATGCCATTTTGAGAGCCATCGAAGGCAATAAAACGCGTTTGACAACTTCTCAGAACGACGGCACATTTTTCAGTACTATGGCACCAACGACAAGTACGCAACTCGGTCAGTAATCGGTTGTAATGATAGGGGCTTAGAGTTGTGTAAAAATCTCTAGAAAGTCTTTTGGAAGTCAACTGTATTGCTCAAGCCAAAAATGAGTGATACCCTCACGTATTAGATATAAGTTTTCAATCCTTGCACGCATTCTGAAGAAGGGTCAGTGTCTTCAGGTGTAGCTCCTAGTTTCCATGACAGGGACCACATCAAAACAAACCTAGATGTACACATGTCTTCCAGGGAGGGTTAGATCGTTAAAAAATAAGACATGGGGCGAAAGTGCGAAAGGTAAGGGAGCGTTTCCCTTACAGTAGAACTCACCCAACCACCTCGAGCCTGAATCCAATTATAGACACCATGCAACACGATAAATTTTGTCGCGAACCGGATCACATCACAGGCCAGCGCACTGAGGTTACGAGCAAACGCATTCAATATCACTTTGACAGCAAACATAAAGAGGACCACAATACGAGACAAGCTGACTTGCCCATCGGCAAATACCCTGAAAAATAAAATGGGGGGCAGTAGTGTTATGCACGAAACAGACCACACGACTGGAGAACAACAAAAGAACATACTTGGATGAAGATACACAGATTAAAAAAAACTCGGGATCTTGATGAACAAGAGTGGATGAAGAGAAGGAACTGATGTGGTGTAAGACGGAAAGCGAATGCAACCACACGCTCATTCGGGGAATAGTTTGAAATGGAGGGATAATGACGAACCCAGCAGGTTATACGTGCATTGAAAAGCGGAAGATAACTGGTTACAACAAGACTTTAGTTTGGATGCGCGTGAACCAAACACAAGTTTAATAAGCCTCTACCAATCAGCCAGTACGCGTAAAATAAAGCCGGAAGGCATTGCCACGAACAATCAAACGGCGACCGGAAGAGTAGGAGAGTTCACGTAAATTGTTCAAGTGACAAATGGTGATGCCGCTACAGAACGAGGTGTTTTAAATCCTGTGTGCTGCTAACAGTTCCTATGACAGAGGACATTAGGACCAGTGAAATTCACTGGTGAAATCATCCGGTGGTCGACCAGCAAACAGAAAGTCTATATGTAAGTTTGAACAAGTGAAACCCTTCGAAACCGAATCGGTCACCACCAACTCTCAAATCACCATAGACAAGACAACTTGGAATTCTCTCCGTGAAGAGTGACGATGCACTCGGTCAGGGCAGTCTTATTCTGAAGGTTTGAAAGTGAGAGACAAATCGATAGTATCCAGTTCAATAGTTGGGCCTAGTGGAAGGAAACGGAGAAACGGTGGCTTTTCTCTGTAGAGAGATTGCTCTCACTGGATGAGGAACAAATTTTGGTTAGTGTTTTGAAAGTTTTGTATTGGTTAGGTCCCTTTTTAAAGGAATTGCTTCGATTCAGAGAGGTTTGGCAAACAACCGGTATTTATTGCTGGAGTTTGGACACTTCACCGTAATACAGAAGTTTTGGTCAGGACAGAGCCGAAGTTAGCGCCAAGTTAGAATAAATCTCATGATGGGTGAAAAAAACATCAAATGGTCGCCCCGCTTTACTTGTGGCATCTTTACCAATCACATGTGGCGTAGGCGTGACACCACCTTAACCGTCAAGGGTCGAATTTAAAATGCTGCGGTGCGCTCCATATTACTGTTTGGATCAGAAAACTAGCCGTTGCGCGCCGATGACGTCAAAAGACTTTCAGTGCTTGACCTTCGATGTCTTCGGAGCATTGCTCGAGTCTGGTGGGAACACCGGATCAGCAATGCTGAAGTAAGTCGAATAGTATCCGGAAGAAATAACTCAAGGGTCGAATTAAAATGCTGCGGTGCGCTCCATATTACTGTTTGGATCAGAAAACTAGCCGTTGCGCGCCGATGACGTCAAAAGACTTTCAGTGCTTGACCTTCGATGTCTTCGGAGCATTGCTCGAGTCTGGTGGGAACACCGGATCAGCAATGCTGAAGTAAGTCGAATAGTATCCGGAAGAAATAACTCACCCCCGCTAGATGGACTGATCACACTGAATAGGTTGCACTGGCTTGGCCACGTGCTCCGTATGCCGGTCGACTGACTCCCTCCAGAGGTTATTTCTGCAGAACTACGCGAAGGGTGGAAATGAGCCAGAGGAGGTCAATGACTTGGCAGCGAAGTGCAGGAGCCATTACCAGCGAACTCAGCTACACTGGTCATTGCCGTCTTTCTGGATGGAGACCCAGAGACGGGCCACATCAATGGTTAGAGACATTGCCAAACATGGCCCAGTTACGCCCTCAATTGCGCTCGTGCATCCAGGCTATTACCTTCAATGCATAGCTCCCTTTCCTATTTTCCCACTCAACAGCCTACTGACAGTCCTGTATTTAAGCACAATTTATCAGCTCCCGCCTCCAATGCGCAACTACCTACCCCACCTCCCCAAATCATCGGTGGACAAAACTGTGAAAGCTGCGACCACTGTACGACACGTGCACGGTTCTTAAAGCTGATAATGATGATGAGTACCTATCACGTGTAAAATGCACTTGACGAAATAACAGTATACATTATCATTTGATCTTCATATGGGTTTGGAAATACGAAAGGGAGTGTTAACTAATGCGACTGTTTTCGTCAGTGTCTTGGCGTTGTGAGATTGCCACGAACAAAATCTCGGTTGCGCTTTAATAGGGTGACGAAATTTTAGAGCGTGCTCAGCGGAAGTTTGTCGTGCATCATGCTGTCTTGCCAGATGTAAAGCAGAATACGACGTACAAAGATACACAGGTACCTTGCAATTGCGTTAGAAAGTCCAACCTGATGATGGGCTGTTTGACACTTCGTGACGTCTTAAAAATCACCGGTACAAGAGTATCAGGAAACCACATGAAATCCTATAAGATACAACCACGGGTCTGTTCATCCACATACAGAAGATGGCCGTCTTGCTAATCAGGATATACACATTTCCCTACATGTTGAAGGGGGAAACATTATATGGGTTCCAAGTAAAATCNTTGCCAATCAGGATCTACACATTTCCCTTCATGTTGAAGGGGGAATCATTATATGGGTTCCAAGTAAAATCAGTAAAGATGCGATAAAGGCTGGAACCAGCACGTAGTCATGTCAGGTTATTTAAAAAGTCCAATAGTGAAAAAGGGAAATCATAAAATGTCGCCCAGTCGAGGAATTCGATTGACCCTAGACAACGCGCAAAATTGTCCGGATCAGTTGGTATTTACGTCATAAGGCCTTGGGTTAACACTCAAAAGACAAGCAGGGTACACAGACTCGAAGGGTAATCGGTTCGTCCACGGTTCTGAGGATCACCGGTCTCATGCAACCCGTCACCTGCAAATAATGAGACCCAGTCGACCATTCGTATGCCCCTTGAGTCTATTTGAAAATATCGTGGCAGCTTTACTGATTCAAGAGCTAATTATTAGCAACTCAATGGAACCTTTTAAGGAGGAACGTTTTTGAGGGGGGGGGAGACAGACCATAATAGATGACTCGGTTAGATACACGTATAACGGCGAAATTACAGGCAACACACTCCCTCAAGAAATGTACTGCGCTTTGACAAGGGATGAGTTTTGGAATGAAAACCTATGGATCCACACCGGAGCCGGAGCAAACACCGGATGATAACTTACCTCAGGTCGCTATTTTCTGGAGAAAGCAGTCAGGATAGGCGATGGTTACCAAGATGTTGAGGTAGGTATGCTAGTATTATTCGCAAGTCATACACGGTTAATCGTAAAACTCGGAACCATTCACCATGGTTTCTCGGGAAATACCACTGATATTTGGCATAGAATACGTTCACTGTAAGGCACCTTTGATGTTTGTGGTAGACTTGCTCTATGTCCATATCCCTATCCCTTTTTCTTTCCATTGCAAATAAATTGATACTGTTGTGTGGCTGTCAAGCACCAATTTTCTCCTCTGGTATTGCTGTCAATGATGATGATGATGATGACGATGATGTAAATTTCTGGTATACCAAGTAACGGAGCACAGGTCGAATACCGTGCACAACGAGTTGTTAGTACCTAAGTAGATGTGCGTTTGCAGAGTACTGCAGTTGGTTCAGAAATCACCTAGCTACAAGTTACTTATGAGTAGGCAGAAATATAAAAAGTAATCTTCCTACATGATTGAGGCGCGGGAGAAACAGACTTGCTTAGCTATTTTCTGCTCGTCAAAAAATCATAAACCTATTTGGGTGCATAGCTTTGAATAGTGGCACTACTTCTACTTAGGTATCTGCAGAAGTAATGGAAGATGGGGGATCAAGAAGTTCTCCCTTGCCCCCGGAGGGACTTTTCTGAACTGGACCATAAGAAAGCACGAAGAACCAACTGCCTTTTGCACGACGGTTCCAACGAATCCTGTTTAGCCGGTTAGTTCATCCGGAAAATACCCGTACCGAGCACACGAAAGTTTCGCATTCGGAAACGCAATCATACATACATCAACTAGGATTAGGGAAAATCAAATAAATGAGGAGTTCATGGAACCAATTATTGGGAACAGAGTAGGGCACTAAATTTTGAGTATCTCCCCCCTGAAAGTGTTTAAGAGGAGCTAACAGCTTTTCTGAGTCCAGATGACTCGTTTTAAGCCGTGGTATAACATGCTTCTCACCATTCGTAAACTCGGAATAACGTGACTCACGATTATTGCCTGGTTTTAGAGGAACTGGAGAGGTGAATTTGTAACAGTACAACAATAAAGACGTGCATTTAGAGCTTCATCTAGGGAAAAAGATATCAGATGACCGGAGATCAATCATTCATTAAAAAGCAAGTTGAGATTGGGTTAAATCCTTATTTTCTGACATCTGTTCCTTGACTGACTTCTGGGGGTTCCAAGTTCTATTCCCATGAAGGGAGCGAATAATCGGAAAGTTGGCCAGCGAAAATCCACCGGTCTGTCTACCAGGGTTTTGTTTCGACCAGACACTTCGAGCACTCACTAGTATCCGAACGAATGTATGCCTGTGGACTAACTAGCTGAACCAGTACAGTAGCAATCAGCTACCGTCATATGGATTGCTATAGGTGAGCAATCGACATGTCACTGAGCCGCACTCTAATGAATGTGAGCGAAAGTAATTTTAACTGGAGGACAGTGTTCGGTATATGCTTTCATCAGGAATCTGGTAAATATCGAATTAGCTCAGATCACAAAACCCCACCTTACGACTGTACTGCCTTCGCTCAGCGTTGAAACCGTATACGTTGCAACAAACACTTCTATATACTTATCCCAGGCTAAGCTACGGTTGAGAGCCTGCTGATATCGTGTGGTCGTGGGTCAAATATACCAGTGATATATAAGTTTGAGTCGACTGAAAAATCGGATCACTAGTAAAGGCTATGGTGTTTCTGTTCTGGATTAACCGAACACACCGGTACCCAGGGTAACGCTTGTGTGGAACTAGGTTGGCTCTGAATATATGCCTCCTCTGGGGCATATATTCAATTCTGAAAACAAGAGCATCCGGTGGTAATGCGTACTAATAACAGACGGGAAATTCTGCTTCAGTCAAAGTGCTCACGCGTTGAGGAGCGAAAAACACTGCAATGTGTAGGAGGAATCACCAAAGCCTAACATTTAAGTAATTAATCGGGATATGGTTCAGTAGTTTTACAAGGAAATACTAGTCCACCAACTTACCCTTTGGCAATCTGGACAAACTTTTCAAAGGTGG
The DNA here is from genome assembly GCF_000715545.1 of Opisthorchis viverrini. Taxonomy (NCBI): domain Eukaryota; kingdom Metazoa; phylum Platyhelminthes; class Trematoda; order Opisthorchiida; family Opisthorchiidae; genus Opisthorchis; species Opisthorchis viverrini. The sequence continues at coordinate 2,017,100 of NW_008751697.1, read as the reverse complement.
CAGCCTTTATCCAGCGTTCAGCATCTCGATTGAGCTGATCACCATACCGCTCTTCCAATTCATTTGAGATGTCAAGCAATCGGCTGACCAGGACCTGAGTTCTTCAGATTGAGAAAAACTCAGCATTAGCATATCAAAAGAACCACTTACTCCATATCGGCCGGAACACTGTGACGATGTAACATTCTACCTTTTGAGCGAAGTTTGCATTGTACGAACTCCTCGATGATTGTCTGTGTTTGGTAGTCATCGACCTCAACATCGTTGTCGACCTGGTCTCCATCTGAAGGAGAGTAGTCACCAGCAGCCAGTGTTGCAGCCATTCAGCTAAAAAAGACAATTATAGACATCCCCTTCTTATCTTGACCACTATGCTAACTGCACGCAGGAAAGCCGCTAAATTCAAAAGGAAGGTTTACAAAAAAGGAAACAATGTATAGCCTCTAACGAGGAACAGCCGCAGTTTGGAGGCCTCACGCGGAAATAACTGTATGGACCGGTGGACACGTCAGAACCAACGAGGATTTGTGGTGAGCTATTTTTCAAATCCGAAACCAGAGTTGATAGTATTCTTTTGATCTTAGGTGACTCCAAAGCCATCCTTCCTTCCGGTCTGAATGATCTCTTCCATCAATCAAATGGAAGCTGTGACTAACTCGATCGAAGTTCCAACTTTTTAAAACCTTCAGGCTATAGAGTTAGTGTCGTTTTCTCGAACATCAACCCCTGTATTGCAACTATTCTCAACAATATCAATAAGTTCCCTGATGGCATCATATGCTGACAAAAAACTTTGTTAGGCGAGAGGATTGCAGACCATCTTTGAATATCGGGCGAGATCGCTCAGTGGTTAGAAGGCGAATTTACTGACCGGAAGGTCCGTGGTTCGAACCCGACCTCTGCCTCACGACTTCTGTCTAAGCTTGGACAACCTGGAAGTAGCCCAGCCCTCGTGCTTCCTTCGAGTGGCATGGCAGTTAGGCACCAAAAGGGTGTTACAGCTGAACGATGTTTTTGAATATCACTGGTTGTTCAATCGTATAGCACAAGTATCCAAAAGCTGGTATCATTGCCAATGATGATCATCAACAGCGGGTAAGAAAAAGCCGGCTGGGTGCATTGCAGAGAATGGGGGGCAACACCGACATACGAGAAAAAATGTCTCTTACTGTCAGCGTTTGGTCTGAATTTGACACCAGAAAGCTGTCTTACCATACGTTACAATCGACAACTACAGCTTCCAAAAGCTATCCTGATTCCAAAGCAGAGCTCGATTTGGTGCGACAGACGTTGAACTAAGTCTTGCTAAATCGTCCAGCTGTAACGCCCTTTCGATGCCCAGCTGCCATGCCACCCAAAGGAGACACGAAGGCTGGGATACTGCACGGTTGCCCAAGTCTAGACGGGGGAAGTCGAGACGAAAAGGTTGGGTTCGAATAATTTAAGCACGCATGTACGCATGTAAGCACATCCATTCTAAATGCGAACGGTTATGCTTAGCACAAGGTACGGTGGTGAGACTGATGCGTCAACTTTAGTAGTGTAGACCGGTTGTGACATCAGTGGACTTACCCATTGACTCGACTCTAAATGGCGTGCAAAACAGGGGACCAGAATTTCTTCACAACACGACGAATTACAGGTTCAGTGGTGGAGAATGATGAAATAACAATGGAGTTACTCTAGTGGAAGGCATTCAACGGTTGGTTGGACTGGTGTTGGAACGAATGGAGAAAGCTATTGGTCTCACCGGTGACCAGTCGCCATTTGACAGCCCAATGCGGCATTGACAAGATGAATCTGCATTTTTACAAGGACTACCATGGTCCGCAGAGCTTGCAGTGCTGTCCTCTCGTCTTCCTGAAAGCGGTCACTGACAGCACCAGATTGATCTTGTTCGACAACAGGGTAGTTACATGTAGATAATCTTTCGCCCGGGTTGTTCATAAGAAGACCCCAGAGAATGAGCAGCATTTCGACCAGTGCAAGAGAGTACTAAAATTACGTGTTGTAGGTTCATTGACCTCGAATTATTCTGTTTGTCCAATAGGCAGGGGTTGAGAGCTACACAGTAAAGGCAATAGCCTTGAAACAAGGCCGCCGTTGGCCGCGTGACAGTCATATCTGCCAGGGTCACAAACCACTGATTCGTCTCGTCCCGTATTTCCCATCCCGGGAAATGGCAGTTACCAACGCGGCTGACTTGACTAGTAAGGTCTTCATGCTACGTTGACAAGTCATGGGCTGACATCCCATGACTGCCGGAACCTATGCAGCCGCCCGGAGAGACGAAGTTATCCGTCACGTCGACCAATTCGTCTGAAAGCATGAAGTTTGAATTTGATATCACCCAATCTTGCAGCAGCATTGTTTTGTTTATAAAAAGTTGTACTTCTAGGGAGCATAATTTAAGAAGGGCAATTTCATCGGTGTACTCAATGGCCTTGAGCGTACGGTTCACTCCGGTCCCGGGGGTGTTGGAGGCAGATAAAAAGACTCCATAGACATATCGATTACAAACTTAAAGAGAAAAAGCTACAAAGGACACCCTTGAATGGCCCCACTAGATTTGGTGAACTCAGTAACGCATTTGCTGCTGGCGCGTGCTCGCTACTAAAAGAAACATAAAGAGCTTTTATAAGAGAAAAGAAATCAGAAAGAATACCTCTGTTCGCCAGACACTACCATTTCATGATGATCAAGAGAGTGAAAGCAGGTCTGAAATCGAAAAAAAAACTATCACTGTCGGTCGTTGGAAGGAGGCTCATAGTTTCAACATTTGTCACAAAGTGAAGAACACACAATCCTGCTCAGTGCGAAACCCGGCTTGATGCCCGCGAATCTGAATCTCAAGTATAGGATAACATAAGGGAGTGTCTTGGAAGCTGTGGCTCCTAAACTGATGCCCGAATGGGTTTCGCACGATGTTTTCGCACCGTTTTTTGAATACAGGAATTACCGTCGAGGGGCTCCATTCTGTCGGCACTCTTCCCTCAAGGTAGATATTTTGAAACAAAGTCGTGGCTCTAGGAGCAGAGAGAGACTAGACGCTTTCTCTGGAGAGAAGGATGCAAGCCACCAAGGCCAGGTGCTCCGTTGCGAGGGAGAAATGAAATTGCATGCTGAACTCCCAAAGAAAACGGCCGACCGGTACATACGTTCCACTCAGGTTCAGTTAGTCGCTCCAGAGATATTGGGAGCCAGTTGATCTGTCCTGAAAGTCCAATCCACTGTTTATGATGTCGTTTCTGTAGAGAGATGGGTTTACTAACATCCGCCATCCTGGGACCAGTTGATCGGGCTAACTTGAACCACATCCGATTGTTCCCCGTTGCAAAAGTTTTTATTTCTTCGGCTTTTACGATCCAATAACGCAATCTACCAATCCTTGAGTTCCCCATTATTTGGCGTTTTATGAATCTGCGCGCACCATTATAGTCGTTCGTTGGTACAGTTTTCCTGGCTTCAGTGACACCTGCTGAGCGTGAAGAGATCCAGTGTTCATTAAGGTGCGTTGGCAACCTCGGGAAGACGGTTTCAAAAGTATGTGCTGGCTAGAGGCGAATGATTTTCAGCATACGACTGAAGAATTTGCTCTCTATTAGCTGTGCGATGAGGATCAATGATGAGCCGACCACCAAGAGAGCCTTCCTCGGACTTAGACAGGCGACCTATACATTCAAATCACCTGTCAGATTCGCGGTATATGTACTCCACACTGACCCAAACAACTGTGACAAATCTCGACAGAATCCGCCTTTTTCAGCCTGAGTGCTACCGTATGTAGGAGGAGTGTGCTGATATAACACACAAGTACTACCGCAATGAGATGCATTGATCCTAGCTGGACCAGCCAGCGAACGGAGCAAAGACTAGTTGCTGGGGTCCCTTCCAGAATTTCTTAGCTGATAGTGTACAGAAGGCGAAGTTGCCACATGCCCAGTTGTTGTATCTGAATCCCCTACTCAGGCTTCGGATGAAGTAACTAAATTGCGAACATGAACAGCTTATTGGCCAAGTTACTTGAAACTCTGCACCTTAAAGGCTGTGACAAAGATAGGGCAGCAATGTTTGAGTAGCGGACAGGATGCAGCAAATATAAACGAATATGAACGATCTTAAAGGGAATCTGATTGAGCTGGAACCCAGAGAAATGCCAAATAAGTAATGTAACGGCGGAGGGCTTGAACCAAGGCATCTGGTTCAAAGACCCAACCGCAAGGAATGGGGTTTGGTGTGAGAGTACCAAAGTCGTCTAGCTTTGAAGGAGCAGAATAGCATGCGCGTTTCAACCATCGAGACTACGCCTATGGGGACGTCAGTCATTGATCAACTTAGGCAGCAGAAACACTAATGATGCTGCGCTGACATCTGATACAGCTCAACGGTTGCTGAGTTCCACAGACCCTCTCACCGCAATGAGTCCTAGTCTCTCCGCAACTGCTCGAAAACAATGGCAGTCCATCATCATCATCATCGACAGCATGACGTCGGTGCTCAAAACTGATGCTTCGCTGCCATACAACCAAGCCTTGTGAAAATAATAAGTCTGGATGGGGAAGGGACTTAATGCTAGTCTATCATAGGCAATCCGAGGTGCCTACACCCCCACACACTCACTCAAGAAATTCAGATAGAAACGGGAAACAACGCCACTCACATCGATTAGCGGTCGCTTTGTGTAGGGGAGCTTTTAGAGGTGCGTCACTTTTACGTATAACGTTGTTCTACCAGTTCATGAAGCGTGGAGATTTTGTCAACGTGCCTACCAGGCCAGAATCCCGATTGCTGTTATTGAATAGTGTTTTACAAGCCACCATAAAGTGACGAAGCACAAGTGACGCCAACGGTCTCATTACGACCGGGGTCAAGCTGACCCCCTGTGATTACCGCACAAACTACGAGTACCTTTTCTTGGAAATGTACTATCAACGACTCTCCCCAGTTGTTCTGGATAGTCTTCTTTTCCCAAATGCAGCTAAACAGAACACGCTAGCGATGGCTGAGGACCGTTTTGAACAATGATGGCAGGTTATCCGCACCAGAAGCTAGATGGCACTTGAGAGAACATATGCAGTTATAAATCTCCGAGGCCGTAGGGAGTTCCACGTTCACCGTTCGGGGTTCTACGTCGGTTGTGGGCTCCAGATGAGTGACAGCTGGTGGCCATGATAACTGATATTCAAAGTATTCGACCCAATGGTTGAGGGCTTTTTATTCAAGGTGGTCGCTCCATTCTGATTCTCGATGGCTTCGCTCATGAGTGGTTTCCAGGGGCCGGCCTCACGGATCAACTGAAATAACCTTCGGACATTTCGGCTTTCCGCGTCCACCAGACTACACGATGGGCTCGCAAATATGATGATTCGTCGGGTCGGGTTATGTTCGGGATCGCCTGGGATAATTCCAGATTTAAGCAGTGCCGCTGTTCTGACTGATATCCAGTGCTTGAGTGGGCCTATTAGCGCCGTGCCACAGGTAAAACTCCAAGCACTGTGCAAAGAGGGGGCGACATCGTCCCAGTATGAATTCACATATGGGGGCGAGATGGCCCAAGTAGTAAAAGCGCAAATTTACCGACCGGAAGGTTCGTGGTTCGAATCCCACCTCCGCCTCTCGACTTCCCCTGTCTAGACTTGAGCAACCTGGCATGGCAGCTAGGCACCAGAAGAGTGCTACAGCTTTTTGAATTCACGCATGATGGTGGGGCGATTGGAAAAGATTCTAGAATATAATTCCGGCGAATTCGTCTAACATCCGGATCTGTCAGTCTCTCAGTTGCTAACCGATTTTTCCGCACCGTACGCGGCCCTGGAAAACGAAGGGAGAAGCGACTCCGGACGAGGGCGTGGTCGGAATCCACAAATGTGTTACAAAGCCAGCGGCAGCCAGTTATTGATCCATGCCATCGGTAACTGATGGTCATTTGACTGATTTGAGTTCGTAATCTGCACGCCGCTGGAGGACAGCATGCGGCCAGACGACTCCGGCTACTTCGAAGGTTAGTACTGCATAAAAACAGCCTGCGGTTAGCATACAGCTGAAGAAATCGTCCGCCACTGCCTGTACGTACCGAGTCTAATCGATGTCGACCACCAAATTGAATCTCAGACGCGCTAAGCCTGCCCACTTCTGAAGTCATTTCTCAAGCAACCACAACGATATCTGAGCCTTCACGTGCCGCAACAGCGCGTTCAGGGCGTCTTAAAAATTCTTTGAGGATGTCAGAACTATAGTTAGTTGGGGCGTAAGTAGATACGACAGACAGACATCAATGGACTTCTCGCTTGTGGAACTCCTTCACGGACGTCGCCATACGAATCGCACACAGGCGACTATCACCGGGTAGCCAATCAAGCAAACATCATTCAGACCAGAGATTTACGAAGATACCAACATCTGTACATCCAGCAGAAGCAGCCTCTGGGTCACCAGACGTGCGTAGCCGAGAGCGAGGGGAAAGTGGTGGGGCAGTAAGCTCAATCATTGTGCTCAAATCTTGAATTCTTGTTTCTGAGACACAGCACACATCAAGGTCAAGCGAGTCTGGTGTGAGGGCAGGAGCAAATTGTTGTCTTACTTGCTTCAAACACTAAAGGCGACCAGATAGACTGGGCGTCGAGGCATTAAGATCGATATCGAGATGCCTAAGGGTGTCGGCGCCGGATGACACGCAGATGTTGCCTGCAAAACCAATCCATGGAGAACGGAGTCATCAGTCGTATGTGCTCGGCCTACAAGGAGAGTTAATAATAATGAGAAGGCGAGGGGGGAGAAAAAGTACCTAAAATAGAAATAAGGGAGGCGTCAGAAGTAGTCTGTTTTCGCTTACCTGCCATGCTGTATGCAGCAAGGGGACCCGGATGATGACAACACGCGATGGCCTATGTGGTATGACAGTATTATTAATTGTGAGGGTCATGGTTGTACGTGGGTAGGGATACTGTCAGGGTTCTCACACCTAGATAGAACGATCTTGGTCCTCAACCAAAGCCGTTGGCTCAAACGCCTGATGGGAAGGTAGTCGTATTTGGCGGGAAATGTAAATGCATTTCAATCCCTATGAAACAAGTCGCCATACATGTTCCAAGCCCCAACCTGGAGGACCAGGAGACTGTCTTCGTCAGGCTTATAACCAATGGCCAACCTGGTATGACACCCAGTGTCGCACGGACACTACCCAGTAAACCTGAATAAGTCATGTAGGCACGCCATCACACCATGGTAAGGTCCAGTCTGTTCGCGACGGAAAATACTTTCAACACCTAAGGGCATAAAGCTGTTCAAACAGCTTATGCTGCGCGCACTGGTGGAAAACGGCTGTCAAGCTGTGACACAGATAATGCGCAACCGGAAACACAAGGGATGAGACCATCAGGTTGTCCAGGCCCAGAGAGGAGCAAAAAAGCTACGCTTGGGTTCGTAGCTAACAAAAATAATCACTACGGAACAAGTCGCCACATGTTCCAACCCCCAACCTGGATGGCCAGGAGACTGTGTTCGTCAGACCTCTAACCATTGACCAACCTGGTATGAGAGACTCTGTGAGTGTCGCGGGACACTCTCCAGTATAGCTCAATGGATCTTTGAGGTGCGCAAACCGTCACACCACGGTAAGATCCAGTCTCTTCGTGACGATATTCATGGTTGTACGTGGGCTGGGGTACTGCCAGGGCGCCCACACCTAGACAGGAAGCATCGGTGTTGAACACTGATGTCATGCTGTCGATGATGATGATGAAAATAATCACTAAGTTGTAACACTCTTTCGGTGCCTAGATGCTGTACTACACGAAGGAGGCATGACTGCTGAGATACTGCCAACTTCCCAAGCCTGGACAGTAGTCAGGATATAGAGACTAGGTTCGAAACACGGATCCTCCGGTCAGTAAGTCTGCGCATTAACTACCATTTCGGAATCAGGAAATGATACTCAACCGATATGTTTCTTTCTGGATTAACCCACTGGGAGTTTGGATGTTTACGCGTTCCAAAATGTTAGAGGTAGGCTAGAACTGTGTCCTTTCCCTGTAAGCTCATTTTCGCAATTTGAAGTTTAGAATATAATTAAGTAAACTTTGTAACCCAAAATATTTTGAATGGTGTCCTCGTTGAAAATCCGAATCAAGGGCCTTCTGTTAAAGGCTAGCACCCAGCGAAGCGCTTGATAAATCGGTGCAGTGGCTGAGGCAAGTTAAAATCGTCGATCACTAAGCAATAACCTCGGAAGAAGAGTACAGGAAGACTGCATCATCACCGTCATAATCATCACTATCAAAAGCAGCAGTATCAAAGACAGCAACATTTGTGTTGGCAATCACGCCTCACTGTCGTACAACCGGAAAGCCCAAGTGATTATAATTGAGGACTTGAGCTGAAAAAAACAGTGGGTGAAAGAAGACAGTGGTCAAACTTCCAAGCGCTCGGTTATACAAACTGAATAGAAACTGACAGTACGAACGTCACTAGCCGCCATTTCCTGCAATATCTCCAACAAAGCGCGGGGGTACGGGTACCACGCCAACAGCCAAACTCTTCATCCCCTTCACCCTTCTACCAAGTCACACGCTATTCACCTCGCAGTTTGCGCCACTCTGAATGGGAAACGAAGAACAACACTCGTCTCACTAGACGCTATTTGGACATACCGATGGTCATATAAGCATTCCTGACTTTCATATGATAGCTCACGCACTCATGTGAATCATCATTGGATCAGCAGGCTTAAAAGAAATACGAGTTTCAGTCATGCCTGACTTAGAGCACCACTGCGCCACTGGTATGAAGCGCACATCGCGAAGAGGAGCTCCTCGGATTTCATGAAGCAGTTGCTGTTTCAGGTCCAAAGAGTATATTGCCGGCCTAATAGATCGTCACACTGACAAGGAAAGAAGAGACTGGAGAGTTAGCACGTTGAACTTTGTCCATGAGGAGGGCCTATATTAGGGTTTCCACGGAACTTCACCCCAAGTGCAAGAAGGACATAAGTGATCCTAATCACACGGTGTTCACTGATGGCAAAGCGCTTGCTTAAAGAAGAGATTATTTAAGCGGCTCGGTGTGGTCGTGTTATCTACTGCGGATGACATACCAGCATATATGTAGGTCTTTAGCTTTCCAGTCTGCGTACCACGGTACATCGGAATGCACGATCGCTTGAGACATCTAATGACGATAAAGTAAAGTCGTTACACCCACATTTACAAGACTACTACGCAATTTTTCAAAAGACCCATACGGAATTTCCGTGATGGGGCGAGGAGCGCCGAACTGAAGACGCCCTATCCTGATTGGCCCATACTTTGACCAACCGGTGTGTGGTTTCACTCGGCCATAGATTTCATGCGACGTAGAAGTGATGCTTGATCGTCCAGAGAGGCACACCTCCAGGAACCCACAACCTGAGGATGTAGAGTGTCTAACCGATCATGACTCGTGATGGTTAGCGCAGCTGTTACCGCTTATCGGTCACGGATTCACGGATTCACGGATTCACGGATTGATACACAGGATCGGGGCTTTGCCCAAGTCCCCCGATCGGTTTTGTTCTTGTCGGTCAGTGGCTGTCGTTCACCTGAAAGGCACAAGTGAAAAAAGGGTGTAGCACTGCTCTTTATGTTCTCAGCGCGGGGCAGTATGCTCGCCAGCGCGAGGATTCGCATAAATAAATTCACGGATTGATACACAGGATCGGGGCTTTGCCCAAGTCTCCCGGGTCACTTCTGTACCTGTCGGTCAGTGGCTGTCGTTCACCTGAAAAAAGGGTGTAGCACTACTCTTTATGTTCTCAGCGCGGGGCAGTATGCTCGCCAGCGCGAGGATTCGCATAAATAAATGTCTAATAGTGCTTTAAATTGGGTTCGAGAAGGAGCGTGTACAACCGCCGGAGGAAGGTCATTCCACGC
>NW_008751697.1:2003558-2004609 GCF_000715545.1 Opisthorchis viverrini | reverse complement strand
CTTGGTCATGAGTTTGGGGTCGTCTGGTTTAGTGCCCGGTGGAAGCCTGTTTCGTGCTTCCACTCCTGACCTGTTGTGACCAAGCTTGCGCGCGTCTAGAGGACGATCCTCAGATTGATAAACAGGATCGGGGCTTTCGCCCGAGCATTTCGAGACAGGCTCATTATTATCGTTCGGCGGATTCTGCCCAAATGAAGGACACAAACGAAAAAGGTTTTAGAGCTGCTCTTTAAATCCTCAGCTTCAGCCGGAGAACTCTACTAAAGTGGATTTCAACTGGGTACTGGATACAGCGTGAATAACCGTCAGAGCAGGGTGTGGTGTTTTGTACTTTTATTTTACTTCCATTATAACACTACGTATTTCACCAGTTGGCTAACCGGATTTTTGAATACGAAAAACTACAAAAACGCGCGCTTGTATTCTGTAAAATAGTACAAGACCACTAGCACCAGGCGACTAGTGCGAGGAGGGCCGCAGACAGTCGTTGCCGTCACTGACTGGCCGGGGTTTTTAAAGGGGTGTTGGAACCCGGCTTGAGGGAACAAGGTGGTTGATGCTTGCGTGCTTTTGGGCCATAATATTGGGGATATCAGCACCAAGAGGGACCGGCACGGGACAACGATCTGGATCGTGAACGTGGTCGATGCCTGTTGATCTCTACCCGTTGTAGGCGATCGGTCAAAGCATCAAACTTGGCTTGTAGGTGCGAGATAGTGGCAAGAAGCGGATCGGAATCTGTAGTAGTGGGCGCAGGGCGGTGAACGTGGTGCCTGTTGATCTCTACCCGTTGTAGGCGATCGGTCAAAGCATCAAACTTGGCTTGTAGGTGCGAGATAGTGGCAAGAAGCAAGCGGGAATCTGTAGTAGTGGGCGAAGGGCGGGAGACGGACTTTATGGGGTCACTGGGGTAAGTTTTGTGGATCTTATCCGCCATTTGGGCTAACTGCTCCAAGCTGTGGTCATCAACGAAAGCGCTGATGACGTGGGACATGGAGGGTGGAAGTTTGTCGAGCCATAGTTGGGCCATGATTTCCACCGCTAGCTTACG
>NW_008751697.1:1994048-2003522 GCF_000715545.1 Opisthorchis viverrini | reverse complement strand
AGGCCTGAGGACTGGGGAAGTGGTGCGTCGGGTGTTAAAAACGGCCCTCCACCTGTGAAACCATACCCTGGGGTTGCATGGATTGTAGTCTGGTAAACGTATACTAATCGCATTCTTGACTAAAGCCGCTGAATCCAAGTGTGCCTCCATGATTACCGGGCAAAAGAAGTAAAATTACGACTATTTGAAAGGAAAAGTTTTCAAAAAAAATATCTAGAAATACTCGGGCTCACCAAATTTGTAGTGGTCTGGCTACCCAATAAGTCAGTTTACCAGGAGTGTGTGGCAAAGAAATCGTGCTTCCACTCCTGACCTGTTGTGACCAAGCTTGCGCGCGTCTAGAGGACGATCCTCAGATTGATAAACAGGATCGGGGCTTTCGCCCGAGCATTTCGAGACAGGCTCATTATTATCGTTCGGCGGATTCTGCCCAAATGAAGGACACAAACGAAAAAGGTTTTAGAGCTGCTCTTTAAATCCTCAGCTTCAGCCGGAGAACTCTACTAAAGTGGATTTCAACTGGGTACTGGATACAGCGTGAATAACCGTCAGAGCAGGGTGTGGTGTTTTGTACTTTTATTTTACTTCCATTATAACACTACGTATTTCACCAGTTGGCTAACCGGATTTTTGAATACGAAAAACTACAAAAACGCGCGCTTGTATTCTGTAAAATAGTACAAGACCACTAGCACCAGGCGACTAGTGCGAGGAGGGCCGCAGACAGTCGTTGCCGTCACTGACTGGCCGGGGTTTTTAAAGGGGGGTTGGAAGCCGGCTTGAGGGAACGAGGTGGTTGATGCTTGCGTGCTTTTGGGCCATAATATTGGGGATATCAGCACCAAGAGGGACCGGCACGGGACAACGATCTGGATCGTGAACGTGGTCGATGCCTGTTGATCTCTACCCGTTGTAGGCGATCGGTCAAAGCATCAAACTTGGCTTGTAGGTGCGAGATAGTGGCAAGAAGCGGATCGGAATCTGTAGTAGTGGGCGCAGGGCGGGAGACGAAGTTTATGGGGTTACTGGGGTAAGTTTCGTGGATCTTATCCGCCATTTGGGCCAACTGTCCCATGCTGTGGTCATCAACGAAAGTGCTGATGACGTGGGACATGGAGTGCGGAAGTTTGTCGAGCCATAGTTGGGCCATGATTTCCACCGCTAGTTTACGGCCGCAGAGGAGACTGCGCATATGGTGAAGCAGTTGTGATGGCGATCTGTCGACAGTGGTGAATAGATCCCGTAGAATTTTTTTCCGACTTTCCTGTCCTACTAATGACGGCCGCTCGAAGGGCGTCATACGGATTTTCCTTGGGAATATCTTCCACTTCTGTTGTTACATCACAAGGAAGATGCTGGACAACATAGGAAAATCGCGTTGCCTGAGGAGTGATGCGTCGGGTGGTAAAAATGGCCTCCACCTGGTGAAACCATACCCTGGGGTTGCATGGATTGTAGTCTGGTAAACGTATACTAATCGCATTCTTGACTAAAGCCGCTGAATCAAAGTGTGCCTCCATAATTACCGGGCAAAAGAAACAAAAATACGATGGCTTAAACGGAAATCTTCCAAAAAATATCCAGAAATACTCGGGTTCAGCAAATCTGTACGGTCCACTACAAAGGCTATTCATCCCACCAACTATTCGAGTTGAGAAAAACTGTTTCATGATAAAATTGTGCACTCTGATCTTGAAAACCTTCTTACTGTCATCGCCGTGTGCTGATTAGGGCAACAGTGAAAAACTCGTTGACAACATTTCTCAGGTTTCCTCTGAGACAACAATACTTCAGGAGAAAGCTCAAGCACCCCGAGACGTGTTTCACAATCCACGGGTCTAAGACCGGTAATCATTTTTGTAGAGGCTCCCCGGACACGCTCAGTGATGGTTTTAGTTTACGTTGCTCAAGGGACCTACTTATGTCTGGAAATTCTGCACGGTGGAAGTTCCGAATCCGTGTCTGAGTTTCGGATTTCTGTTTCGGTAGCAGATTAAATCAAACGTCAGCACACAGTGGTCACTATGTCCTAGTGATTAACGCTTGACCAGCGAAGGTTCTCGCGTTAGAGATAACCAAATCAAGTAGGGGCGGTGGTTGGCCTGCTCGGCACCTGGTGATGTCTGGTGTTTTGTATCTTACTTTTGCCTCCATTACAACATTACGTATTTTGCCAATTACATAAATAATTTCCGTATGAATACGAAAAACTACAAAAATGCACACTTGTACAATTTCACGCAATACACACGTAGTCATGTGCTTCGAATATCTCTTTTGATTTCACTCGCGCTTACTCCGGTCATTCGCGAGTTTCATGTGCTAGCTCCGGTATCAAAACGCTTCAGACTAACCTAAGAATCACTTATATATGGGAACTGTTCAGAAGATGACCCCTGGAAAACCATGGTTGAATCATCGTTTATTCGTTGATCTGGGCCAACGACGGACCATTTCAGAGAGAACAATTCCTCGTGAGTCTGTTCCATCCGATCTCATTATTATGCACTAAAACTAGCGCTATCGTTTTTATTTCTTTGCCACACCCTCCTCTTAATATATCTTTTTTCGTAGCCAGACCACTACGGTTGTGAAAATGTGTTCAGTCCACTTGTTCTGTTAATCAGCGTCGATACAGTGTGTCTACTATAAAAATTGTGCAAAGGATTCCCATCCAGGAGGTTTTCGGAGCGTTTAAATCACCTACCAGCAAGGGATATGTGGAGTGGTAGCTGGAGGAACGTTGCTCAAGGATTTGTGTGAAGCACTGATTATCTTCTGGCGAACTAGAGGAGCAATGGTAGGACATGCCTTGAAGAAGATAGACGCGCACCACGTAGCGGAATTTTAATCCACGATGCATGACAAAGAGGTGCAGGAGGTTTCAGAAAAGACAACCTGGGTGGGCGAAGCCACGTATGCGTAGAAAGCAATCCAAAGTGTTCTCCTGCGTTCCTTGTCAGCTCGGAAATTGAAGTAACCATCTGTTGAGATCTCTGCGTCGTGACATCTAATGTGAGCTGTCTCTGTAAGTACGATTATGGACGGGTGTTCAAGGCACGCTTGCCGTTTACTGTCACGGAATTTGTCAAAAAGAATAAAACAGTTTATGGATAACCTCTTCAGCACCAATCTTGCCACATCCAAAGGCGTGGAGCTGGGAGATGTATTGCCAGATAGGTTAGCAGATTTATTAGTTGTTTAAGGCTCCAAAGTGGCTCGTGAGGCGTAATTGTCTGTTTCCTCTCTCGGTTCTTCCAATAACCGTCTTTCGCTTGCAGGAGGGAACCCCAAGGGTTCGGTATGCACGATAATTTTGCCTCTGGAGTAGCTATTCCCCTCGTTGAAATGTTCGATGGCCTCCCATCGCAGCCCATGCAACACCAACCTTAGGAGGCCTGCATTTGTTGTTGTTCAAGGTTTTGCAATAGACATGCGTCCATTTGGTTTATTAGGCTCCTTCGAGCGGTTTGACCTGTAAGGTTCCCTTATCAAGTCGGTTATGTGTTATGGCACCCCCAAAAGGGGTGTTCCCAAAGGTGGTACTCCAAAGAGGCTCGTTTTCGCAGAGGACACCACATTATATCTAGCCAGGAACTTTTTGATAATGCGAGGTTTTCCGCGGCCAATTCCTTTGCCTTCCACTTGTGTTATTGCGGACTCTCAGAGTGTCCGAGATTAGCGTGACCAGCTCGATGGGGCTTTGGATATAGTGGTCTTGATGCGGGATGTTGTGTATATGGCTCTGGCTGTGACTTTTGTTTCGGAGATACGTTATGGCCCACCATGTCTCTATGCAGCATGCTCCGATTATGGGACTGCGACCTGTTATCTGTAGCTCGCCTGGCAAATCTGTCATTTCAGACCCGGCTTGGGTCACGCACACCACGTACAATTTGGTTAGGTACACAGTGTGACCAGTGTTTTCAACGTTCTAAATCCCACACCCGACCCTCAAGACGCTGCTGCCATACCCCTTCTTCCAGTCTCTCCTTCAACTATCGGATAGTGGTGGAACAAGCTAATTGTACTTCAATATCGTATGTTAGCAAACACAACCCTTGGTCGCTAGTCTGCTAAGTATAAATTCATCCTTATCCTATCTCACATAATCACTAATTGTTGTGAACCTTATCGCGGTGGACATCAAGTTTCTCTTTCC
This sequence comes from Opisthorchis viverrini, assembly GCF_000715545.1. Taxonomy (NCBI): domain Eukaryota; kingdom Metazoa; phylum Platyhelminthes; class Trematoda; order Opisthorchiida; family Opisthorchiidae; genus Opisthorchis; species Opisthorchis viverrini. Next base: position 1,999,360 of record NW_008751697.1, on the reverse strand, counting down.
ATGTATAATAGTGCACATCATCCCGTTTGATGTCTCCTCAAACTCACCATGCATTACTTTTCTCGTCTTCTCCCGTCATTTTCACAAGCTTCAAACTTTGACAATACTCGGTTTGGACGACATGGTCAGCTGTTATCCACTCCACCTAGCCTGTGATCTACATCTTCAGCATCCGCAAGCAGACCAAAAACTTGCGATCCCTTATCGGCTTCGTTCAACCTTGTTTCCTTGGCCAGCCTGAAAAGAATCCCAGCCTAATGACCTTAAATGTAACGTCCCTTGCAGAGCTGTCCGAAAACTGGTATGTCAGGTCAATGATTGCACGGAACTGCCATGCCCAGTTTCGTAGCTCACTCGCGACTATTCCCTCTCTACCTTCGACCGTACCCTCTCGCCCGCTCGTTCCATTACCTGCAAATACGAACGAGCTCCCCACCTGACCCCAGCTGCCTCCATGACATGTTCATTCAAATCTGCTAAACCTTTTGTTTGAATTGAACCATTTATGTGGGTCTTTGCTCCCCGCAAAATTCAACAGCTCCCTTATCGCGTTCAACCTTGTTTCCTTGGCCAGCCTGAAAAGAATCCTAGCCTAATGACCTTAAATGTAACGTCCCTTGCAGAGCTGTCCGAAAACTGGTATGTCAGGTCAATGATTGCACGGAACTGCCATGCCCAGTTTCGTAGCTCACTCGCGACTATTCCCTCTCTACCTTCGACCGTACCCTCTCGCCCGCTCGTTCCATTACCTGCAAATACGAACGAGCTCCCCACCTGACCCCAGCTGCCTCCCTCCATTGATCTGCTAAACCTTTTGTTTGAATTGAACCATTTATGTGGGTCTTTGCTCCCCGCAAAATTCAACAGCTTTCTACAAGGTTAATGTTCCGGTCCGTCTGTTGCCATCATTCCACCCTTCCAAGGAACAACAATAACCGACTCCCCAACAGCTACATCAGTGAATCTCTGCAGATTCACCGTGTATCATTTCTGAGATTCCTGTCACCACTTATCCGCTTTGTTAATCCCTCCAGTTCATCATCCACATTTACGCTCTTTGTGACATTGGCCATGAGCCAAAAAGTCTAAGGACACGAGACCTTATCGGTAGTTTCAAGTTTTAGTTCAGTATGACCGGCAGGATGAGGCCAACTCTGTCGCTCTACCGGATAGATATTCTGGTTCCTAATTTATCACCTTCCTCATTTACACCTTTCTTGTCATGTCTGAGCCAGGAAGACTCTTGTTTTGTCCTCCCTCGCTTTGTCTTTTTGCCCGCCACCTTCAAATCCTAGCGATCCTATCTTGCACGATAATCTCTTTAAAAACGCATAATAACTGTGCTTCCATGTGCATGCGAAATCGGTGATGACCACGCTTATATTGGATAATGCTCACCGCCTATGACGTTGTCCCTTTCCATTAGCTCCTTGTGCTTACAAGCCCCGCCAGTCGTGCTCTTATTCTGACTGTAACATTATGATCATGCCCAACGTTATGCCACCCGCAATTCGGGAATAAACATTATCATCAGTATCTCGGACCGTGGATCAAATGATGGCTACCGAGGGTTGATTTTGCATGATGTTACCACTATACGTTAAGAGAACTGAAGCGCGTGAGCTGCCAGTGTCTGACCAGGCAGCCCCTACGTCACGCACGATTCGACCGGCCTTCAAACCAGCTCCAACTGTAGCGGCCGCGAAATCTTCAGAAAGCAGTTTTTCGGTGAATACACTGCCGCCTTCAGTTGCCTGTATACCAACGGCCTTGTGGGGCTGCCCGAGGGTTGACGCTTATCGCTCAAATGGAAGCGTAAGAAACTGAGGGCGATATATTTGGTGAGGAGGCCAGCTCAGCACTTTAACACCACTGAACGCCGTTGAGAACTTAAATTTCCTGGTCATCTTGGGGTTCCCACCACGTGTATTACGAATGGCGCACTCGCCATTTACCTGGTGACCTTCCAATCAGATTCTCTTAAAAACCACAATGGAGCCGACACCTGTGTCAACTTGTCGGGTAGCCGGTGTACCATTGGCAAATTTCCCCAAAAAATTTAATATACGGTGAATGAAGCGGCCGCATCCGTTGAGTGTCCTCTTCTGTAAGGCACATATTCTTTGGGGTTCCTGGCGTGTCTACAACATTTCTCTTTTTGACCTCTTTGATTGCAGCTGCTGCGCCTGGGGTTGCAATATGTCCATTTGAGCTCACAAGCCTAAATACTCGACTTAGAATAAGCTGGTGACATCGTTTTGTCGAATTTTGTTTTGAAAGATCCCAATCTCTCCCGGAAGATCAAATTCACCCTGCAGCACATACAGAATTGGGAAACATTGCCTTGAAGAACAATTTGTTACTACTACAAACCGACATGTCTCTTCAGTCTCTCAACATAGGGTAAAACTACCCAGCAGGCTGCCCCCTTCAAATACATTAGTTCTCTCAATTTACACGACGAACGTTATAAGGAAAAAATGTAGCTGCATACAAAAAGCGTCCCACAACATTCCATACCTTCAAACTCCGTCTTTTGGAAAAGAGGGTAGGCCAGTTTACACCCAAATATCCGGGTGTTTTTCACAGCTATCCGACCATATATATTTGACAAGCACAGGCAAGACATCCCCGAAAGATGAACGTTTTTGACAACTGAAGTGACAGATTGTGATTCAGAAAAGGAGTCCAGTGCAGTGGTCTTCAGACGCTGTCGTGATGAAGCCAGGGCGGAAAAGGATGTATCTGCAGGGAGAAAATCTGCAATATTTCATCGGTTTGGCTGCCCGAGTCTCCATTTCTAGCCAAGTTCATTCAGAATTTTATCTAGCTATCGGGACTGCAAAAATGGGGTTCTGGCATTTTGCCCTGAGCCCGGTTCACAGAATTACTCGCACATCAGTCGCTGGATTGTATGGTCTTGTGACTTCAAGAATGATCACAAAGCGAAAAACCTGCCCTAGAAAACCCAAAACACTTGCTAAATTCTATTTGAGTAGACAGGAAACTTACCCTAGGGCTATGATCTGGCCCTGAGTTGGTTCTCGTAGTAGCCTTCGGGACTGAACATAACACTTGTTTTCTTAGCGTTTCAAGGCTAATCAGTAAACTGTGTACTGTACGCTGCGATTATCTGGAGACCTAAGCTGCTTTGTTCAGGTTCGTATGAGCACTAATAAAATCCGGTAAGTTTATCCTTACGACATTGAGGGGCTCATGGTTAGGGAACCGGAGGCCTCAACAAATAACAGCGGATTTAAGTTTTCACAACACTAATGCGTCGGCAGCGCTAACACTCAATTACAGCCTAGCAATATGGCCAGCCTATTTGGAAGATATCTATAACCTTTGTTTGGAACATGAACGGTCCGAAAAACAATTCTTGGCGATATCTCAAGTTCAGTTAAGTCAAAATAGTTCGGTTTTTGTCGAGGTTCATTCCAGTCCAACATGCCACGGGACGTAAGATAACTTTGCATATGGATCAGGCTACTACGGCTGCACACGTCGTACGCTGTGAAAAAGGTGAATGCGAGGCCTATCTGGAGCCTGGTTGAGGCGTCGTGAATGAGGAAGCACTGGATACTGAAGTCAGCATGTCTAATAAGTCGAAAGTGAAACCAGTTTGAAAATGATCATTTTGAGGTCGGGTGACCCTGGGTGTTTGAAATATCATCCGAAAATTCAAACTAAAAGCTGTGAATGGTGGACCAGCCAGCCACATTTGCAAAAACGACAAATTCCACATAGGAAATGCTGTATATTCCGCTAGAAAACGAACTTGATGATTTTCGCAAAAGCGGTAATTCCTTGCTCAGAATCATTTGGATGAGCGTGCTGCTGAAAGAAGCATATGATCATTGTGATGGAATTGGTTAAAGTGGTGTACGGTACTAGCTGAACACACGTCGGAGGCAGTAGAAATCTTGGGCTGAGACAGTGCGAAAATATAATGAATATGTATTGGGCCAGAACGATAAGGGGTGAGGTGCTTGGAAGTGAAAAGAAAGAAATGGGAATGCACTTGCTAAGTTACTGCAAAAAAGGGCCGGGGACCCGACTAGAGTTGGGGGTCGCGGTATCACGCAGTTATTCGGGGATATTCAATAAACGAATGAATCTGTCAGAGCAGTTAAGTGCAGTGAGATCAACCCTACATAGCCGATCGCCAATCGATCATGCCCACTCTTTTGTTCGTCAGTCTTCATGTGAACTCACCCATAGAAGCAGTGCTGCTGCCTTCTCTTGAAAAAGGACGGGAAAAGAAAGGTCGACCCTAAAATCCGCACATCCCGATCACAAAACGGCTGAACGTGACATCAGTGCATTTTCAAATACGATCGAAATACTTTTCAAACCAAAGAGTCTGGTACTGCCAAAAATGCATCCGCTGAGCGCAGCCGCACCAGGAATGGGACACTAATACCTTACACTCTATGCCCTCAGATTAGACCAGCACCTACAGTCCAGAAGATCGAACTGTTTCACGGATTCACTGATTCACGGATTGAAGACCAGCACAGTCCAGAAGATCGAACTGTTTCACGGATTCACTGATTCACGGATTGATACACAGGATTGAAGCTTTTGCCCAAGATTCCTTCCCGGTTCAGCGGCTGCCGTCCACCTGAAAAACACAAGCAAAAAGGGTGTAGCACTGCTTCTTAAGTTCTCAGCGCGAGACAACATGCTTGCCAGCTCGAGGACACGTATAAATAAGGGTTAATTGGTGATGTGAACAGGGTTCTAGAAATAGCGTAGACAATCGTCGGGGAAAGTTCATTGCACACAGTTACTACCCGAAATAAGAAAAATTTTTGCCTAATAAAAGTGTGCGTTCTGAAACTAAAAATCTTCTCACCATGTCCTCGCCGTGTGTTTTCTGCATCAACCGTTCAAAACCTGTTGGCCAAGCACTGTTTCAACACGGTGGCGTTTTGTACATTTATTTTAGTTACATTATAACACTACGTAGTTCATCAATTGCATAATCGTTTTTTGTTTGAATACGAAAAACTACGAAAACGCGCACTTGTACAGTTTCACAGAATACAGCCGTGGTCACGTGCTTCGACTCTCTCTTCTGATTTCGCTCGCGCTTGTAGCGGTCATTCGCGAGTCTCATGTACTAACTCTGGTACCGAAACATTTCAGACCATCTTCAGAATCTATTACATGTGGGAACTGTTCAGAAGAAGACCTCCGGACCAACATAATTGGATTATTGTTTATTCGCTGGCCTGGGCCAACGACGAACTATTTTAAAGAGAACAGTTATTAGTGAGTCTGTTCCTTCTGACCTCTTTATTTTT
>NW_008751697.1:1961008-1993089 GCF_000715545.1 Opisthorchis viverrini | reverse complement strand
CCAGCTCATCTTCTGTGCCCCCTGTGGTCAACATTTTGAAAAAAGGTTGGGATCTTTTTTCCAGAAGTCGTCGAATCCTTTTTGGCAGCCTGCGGTTCACCCGAGTGCGTGCCGGTTTTCTTGGGACGAATGTCGCGTCAGCCTCGTGGACTTTCTGGACAATGGTCCTATATAGTTCTTCCACCGGAGCTGGTCTCAGTGTGACTTGTTCAAGGAAGATGCGCATTCCTGAGAAGTCTGCACGGCAGAAGTCTCGAAACCATGTTTGAGGTTTGGGATTTCTGGCCCAATAGCAGATGAAATCAAAGGTCAGCACACAGTGGTCGCTATTTCCCAGTGGAGCGTTAATTGTTACCTGATCAACGAAGTGTCTTTCGTTGGTGATGACCTAATCCTGATCAAATCGTCGGCCTCGCGAAGAGTCTTTAGAGAGAACCCTACTATTCACTACGTCGCCTGTCAGATTTTCTGAGTCAGGACATAGAGGCATGGCTTCGTAAGAAACCCCACACACTCCAACTGCCCTGTGGGTCAGACTTTTGAGTCAAAGCCTCGAGCTGCACGAGCCACCTTGCTGACCAGATGCTCCGAAATGGAAGGTGCATATCATCAGTTTCTGCAGACCAATCCTTCTGCTTTGTGATTAGATTCGACCGGTCACTTTGCACCGTCATTGCTAAACCCCGTCAGGCGAGCACAAGTCATTATGTACATCAATACCACAAGTTTGGGCACCTTGCTTCTTAAAATTTTTGCCCTCTGGTATGCGTGGCTGTCCTTCTAGAACGGTGACCACATGGCTGTGAAGCCGGACTTCATTTCGAGGTTTGGTTGCATAATTTTTTCTTCATAGTGCGATTAAATTTGTGGAAACCTTAAATTTCAGTAATATTTATCATCCAGCAGTGGCTGCCTGGTTGACTAGCAAAGCCAAACTACTACAGGCGCTTCGCTGAAACGCCATCTGTATTTCCAGGAGGAATGAACCAAAAGTAAGTTTTTTCGACATCCAAATGATATCAAACTGACTCTTATCATAGACTGACGGCAGGTTTTAGCATTTGAAATGAGTCACTACGGGTAAAGCTGATGAGATCACTAAACGTTGATTCTACAGAGGACCTAAATGGTTGAGTCAGGGTATGTGCTACCCCAGTTTTTCAAATGAAGCGAAAATATAACAGTGTCCAAAATATCTCACGAGCACACTAGCTTTATTCCAGCTAGGCCAGAAGTCATCACACAAAAGCCGGTGTAAAACGGAAGCCGTCCAAAATACAGTAAACAAAGTCTTTCAACAGTGCCATGACATCCACAAATTCGGTCTCTACGTTATTTCCATTCTAAAAAAACAGAAAACTTTGATCCTGTCACTTAAAATGTCATAAATAGTCGTACACGCCCGAATAGTTGTCCAAACTGAAAGGAAATAAACCTGTTGGAGAAAAGTTACGTTGTGTATCAGTGTGCATGCAACTGTATAGTGGGTTGCATAGACGATGTCAAGTCTAGTCACGTTTGTCTCGTCACCACTGTTGCAATTTAAGAATAAAACTAGTTAAGACGTTTCCAGAATTTTACGTATAAAGGAATATCTGGGAGTTTTTCAGAAATGCTGCAAAATGCCCATTTTTATAGGCATCGTTCCGTTTATAGTGGAAGCACATCATCACTTACGCTGCTACATGTCGCATTTCCCAACTCAAACTTAAAATATAGAACTATTAGAAGGCCATTCAATTTTCTAGTGCGTTAGTTAAATAGACCTTAGTTGATTTTCTGCGTAAGCAGCGTAGAACGATTCACATATACACTCAAAGGGGGATATCTATTCTAACGCATATTTCGGCAAAGTCACGAATTCACCTAATTCTTCACTTGAGAAAAAAGATGCCTTGGATTCACAATTGTAGTCACTCATCATCTGTACTAAAAACCCAAGAAATCTGCTAAGCAATCCCCAAAATTTACTTCCGAATGTTCCATGCTGACTGCTCAGTCTGGGTCAATCACGGTAAAATAAATTTGAGAATTTCGGATATTGGTAAACACCATGTTATTGGCATCTACATTTGCAGGTTTTGGCTGATATCTACGATCATGTAGTCCCGACAGTCACCGCTATCATTTTGTGGACTGACATTAGTCAGCGGTCTTGCTGCAGCTTGGGCAGTCCGGCAGGTATGAAGCCGATGGAGATGTCATGCGCGCAATATTAATTCCAGTTGTTGTTTATATTTCTGAGTAGTTTTGTGGCGTTTCAGAAGGACCAAGTTGATAAAGTAGGGAAGCTGTACTCAGTGTTTTTTTCTGATTTTAACCTTTTCGAACGTCTCAATTCAAACGGAACGATTCCAGCAGGCGAACAGAACGTACTACGACCACCAAATTTTTAGAACTCAAAGACGATTCACCTAACCGAAAAGATGTTCCAAAAAACATTTTCCAAGATACTGAGATATCATTTAAGTGTATACGGGTGTAGCGTTGATACTACTGATGGGAGTGGCATGCGAGTAGTGTGTTTTCTCGTAAATCCGCTTTGCGTCTCTTGAAAAGTGAGATCTATTACGAAAGTTGTGGAGTCGCTCTATAGCTTTGCTTGCAACTGAGGAACAGTCAATGAATACCAAGGAAAGTTCAGGATGGATGGAAGATGGATATTCAGTTTTTGTGAACAAGATGCATATGAGAGTTTTGCTCCCCTGTCCAATAGTCTGTAAATGTTCAGTTGGCATTTTCTAATAAATAACTCCACAGGAAAGTCATTGTTTCTTTCACAGGTAAGGGTAGGTGACGGCTACAGCAAAAACAAGTGCCCCTAGATTCCATAACCTAACCATATTATAGGCACTTCCAGAAACTTAAGGGAACTGGCTTCAGCGCCTTAAAGAGGGGTCTCATAAATAGCCACCTTTAAACAGTTCAAGCCCGGCCCTTTCAGTGAGGTACTTACCCGTGAAATCGAGCTTTGAATTCAAGCGACGTACGGGACTGAACTTCTCTTGGTCATGCAGTCGTGAAAAACCGATAGTAATAATAATGATAGTGAGATGGACACCGCCGATGATTCCCAATACGGATGAAACAGCTGCACAATGCTTCTCGGCTTTTCAGCGTAGACTGGCTTCACTGACAGGACAACATCACAAAAAGTATCAAATCTTCTTACACTACGAATGATGGTAATAACAGAAATAATACTTTTTTCAACTACTGTGTTATCATCATCATCATGGACATCAGTGTTCAACACCGATGTTTCACTGCCGTACAACCATCAACTACTATGTAGCATGCCATGAAGATGATTAAAGCGGTACAATGAGAGTGATGAACATAACAGTCGCCAGGCGTGAGCATATTGAATCTTAATAGGCATCACTGACGATACTTGAGGAAACAAGTCAACAATCTACATGGTCAAGTCACTGAAATTTAAGGACGAAAGGTATCGAAATCCCGGTGAGAACAGAACTCATCGGACATGGCAATAACATGGTTAGCAGTTGTGATTGATGGAGAATTGAACACAGGGATAATAAAATTAGCATGACTGAAGCGTACTAGAATAGAACTTGGTAGTTTTAAAGACTAACAATTCAACTTTTTATAAATATCGGCCAAAGAGCTCCTAATCGCTACAGATCAAAACAACCAATCTTGTGTTCGCTTTTGCACCATACCTAAATGGGTTATCTCGAAGTAAGACCCACTTCTCTCACTGTCTCATCTGCTGTTTATCAGAGTCTCGTTGGCTGTGCCAGTACTCGCGTCTTGACTACACATTTCCTTACAAATCCCTTGAAAATTTCAAGTCCACTTAAGGTCAAATAACAGCGGAAGTCAGCTCTATAAAATTCGTCAGACTGCTGTGAACTCTGCGTTTCAAAAATTGTATTGCTCCCAGCGTCTTCTTACGTGGTCTTCACCGTAAGCAGAAGATATGTGACAAAGAAGCTGGGAATTATAAACCCACTCGAGTACTACGCGACATCTTCAAATACTTTTCTGTTACCTTCACTGTATCGTGAAATATATCCCAGACGGGTTAAATACTACTATTCCTCGACTGGTAACACTATTAGGTACGCCACGAAGCGGACAGAAATACAAGAAAGTGTGAGCTGATCATTCAGAACGACTGTAGTGAAACATTGTTTTTCCACATGTTTCTGGAGTTCATCAGATCAGTGACATTTAACGGCAGAAAGAGCCAGGCGGGTAGTAACTAACTGTTCACAGTTTGTGCTGCAATTAATGTCGCATCATGGCACTGACTCAATACCACCTAAATCAAGTCGCACGCTTGTCATCGCGCATGTCAGAACGTGCAAACCGCATAGCTATCAGTTGTTAATTCCCTCATCTGATGAGAACAAGCAAGTGGACCATGTCAAGTGAGGAATAGTCACCCACCTGTTTCGATCGTGCAGGCTTAGCTTTTGCCGCCTGATCGCGAGCATTTTAGTCACTACTTGACCTGGTATCTTACTGCGTAGCAGTTCTACGCTCTACACTGGCCCTAAGAGAATGGAATTGGTCAGCAGCTTGAAACTCATTCGTCGGTTACCTCCTGAATACATAGACTTCTGAAGATCTGCCTAGCAGAAAAATGATTGCTTGGTGCTTAGATTTCGAAGTCATCAGTAATTTTTTGGCCTAATGCTCTCTTAGGTGGGTACTCGTTAGTTGTTTACTGAGGTCCTTATTTAATTAACGATCGGCAATAACCAGGCGTAGCTGGTGACATGTCTGACCCAGGTGCAGTTCCAGTTCATCCTGCCTGCTCTTAGTCCGTGATGAGCACAATAATCTAGTGCTCAGCATGGAAACCGCTGGAGAAGCAGATACGTTATTCAGCCGAAGAGGAATAATTCGGACATCATTATTCAGTGAGTTCAACTCCCGCGACAGCGGAAAGTAACAGCGCACCTGGATGTGCAACCATTGTAGGACATACCAGCAACCTGTTGACCCACCTGCCTGAATGTGCCAGCTCAGCGAATAACAGTGGTGCATGTGAAGGCTGTGACAAAGGATGACCCCCAGAGACGAACTGTCAAATTGGTGCCACTGGTGGATGCCTTAACTGTTTTGTATGTTGTTCAGAAGAGACAATCCGTTTGGAGTTCTGAATGCAGCTCTTTATGGGAAAGTCCTGTGTGAAGAGCCTATGGATGGCGAGAAAAACCCGTTTCCAAAAGAAGTCCAAACCAAGATATTCGAGCGACTGACAGTTTTCACTTGTGACGCCAGTATCCTACCAAGCTTTTAAAAGTATCCTTGGAAGACCTCAGTTAAAGTGTGTTCCACTTCTATGTTCCACTTCTATTTTCTTCAATATCATAAACTTGGCTTGGTCCGCAAAATCGTACCTAGTCTACGGCTACAAATAATGTGTTGACATGTTCCACAAGCAGTTTTCAGTTAGAAAGCACCGGCTTCTATGAATTTCGGATGTCACATTCTGCTGCTTTAAACCAGACATCTTGGAAAACCTCCTCTTTTAAGCCTGAAGGGATAGTGAGCTTGAAATATATATATATGGTGCTATTTACACAAGAGTAAGCAAATGTGTACAACAAACCTCAATTGTTCACGTTTGTAGCGTCAACACGTTCACAGGTCTGTCACTGACCGGCACAGTGCAGTGTCAACGTCCGCACACCAAACAACGGCGAGCGGGATGATGGCTCCGTAGCGTGGGTTGTGGTGATCCATTTTGACGACGGTCTTGTAATTCCCATTGGACATTAGAAAACAGGTCAAGGCAGGCTCATCAAACGGGACATGAACGTGCATGGGTAAGTAGGACAGCAGCGCACATTCACACAGACACACATGTCAATACACAAGTATCGGAAAGGACGGCCTCTGCGGCAAGGTGGGTGGGGGTACGGATAAGCAAAACAACTGGAGATAAAAAGTACACAGGCGGAGTAAGCAGACGAATGGGGGAATTATCAGAAGGTCAAGTTAGACTCAACATATTCTGTCATGCTATAATCAACCGCCCACTCAACAGTGCATACTTGTTGGCTGAGGTAAGGCTAAATATCTTCACACAACTGAGGTTGTTGAACTGCTGTCTGCATTCGGTGAACAACAGTACTCTCAAGATTGAAGAAGTTATGGGGCGAGCAACAAAACAAGGAGACGTATCTTGATAAGCGATGTATAACAGAATGTGTCAAATGTTAGGAATCATAAAGACACTACCTGATGGGCAAGAAGGCAAAGCACCTATTGGTTTAAAGAAGACGTTACCTTTAGCAGGTTGATCTACTCCCAGATAGTTCACATGCTTAAAAGCTCATCTCCTTATGTAAATGCGGTTACTCGCTTCTTTATACAAATTATGTAATTCCTACAGAGAAAAAGATTGTCATTTTCTGAGGGCCCATGAAAGCAAAATGTTCAGGCAGAAATTTTCATGTAGTGTAGGTAATGTGAGATTTCCTCCAAGCAATGCAGATGGCTTTTGTGCTTGACGAAAACCAACATAAAGCGGTGCAAAGCACTGAAGCACGACACAGGTAAATGCGGTCACTCTGAGGACTAGATGGACGTTGATCCTTTTAAGGGGATGACAAAAACCTACTTACGGCAAAATCTGCTCGTGAGGAGTAGTTTTGTGACACTCGCGTGAAAAGTCGTTCACCAAGCCTGTCAATAAGTAAAATCAAGCCTGCGGGTTCGGTGTGCTTACGAGTACCAGTCGGTGAAACGTGTCAAGAAAAATACAAATTGTTCAGATGTAACACACTATCGGTGCCCAGCTGCCATGCCACTCAAAAAGAGGACTAGGGCTGGGATACTACCAGGTTACTCAAGCCTAGATAGGGGAAGTCTGGAGGTAGGAGTCGGGTTCTAACCACGGGACTTCTGGTCAGTGCATTCGCGCTCTAACCACTTGAGCGATCTCGCCCTTGTGTGTCAAGACAGACTGCATGCATGCGATTTTCCAGATCAAGTTCAAATAAACATTAGACACCAGGGAATCAACTTTTATCTAGCTAAACTGTTAACCGGTCTAATTTCTTGACTTTCTCTTCGAAGACAAATCTACACATTTTCTGGAATGCTTTAAAAATGCGATCATGTCGGACTCGAAAACAGTTACCATCAATGAAGCTAACCATCGTTAGAAGGCTGGACTAAGGGATTCTAAGGAGAGACGTGGAAATCAGGTAATCAGAAAGGGTATAAAATTTCAGAGGAGTAGCAAAGTTCAAAAGAAGTTGATAACTTCACAAAGGAAACTACTCACAAGGTTGCTGAAAACTCTTCGACTGCCCACGACCGGTTTCGCCCTTCTTGGGGCTCATCAGGTAGGCGCAGTCCCCGAGTTTGCGTCAACCTCATGTTCTACTTGAACTCAAATTGCAAGAAGGGCGAAACCGGTCGTGGGCTGTCGAGGAGTTTTCAGCAACCTTGTGAGTAGTTTCCTTTACGAAAATATACTGCGACATTTCGAATATCGTGCCAACTGAATCACGAGGCGGCCTGTGTGCAGCACATTCATTTGTAGAATATCATAAACGAGAGATTCAGTCGAGTCTCTCGTGAGAACAAAATTGAGTTGCAAATGAGTGTACTTCTCGAAAAAGTTGATAACTTCACCTGAGATCCAATACTCTCAAAGACTAGTGCTGTCTTTCAGTGATAAACTGAAAAAATAGACGTTTAGGTAAGTGAGGTCTCGCTTCTGAGCCGTTATGGTGTGTCGGCCATTGGTGTCAGTTTGTTCAAATTTCATGACTTTAATTATCTTGATGTCTACATCTCAGTGTCGGACTCGTAGCTGGTTCACCTTGTTGACGGTAAGAGCCCACAAAATCTTACATGCACTCACCGGTCCTGTGAGAACTTGCCTACCGTAGCTGATGTAGCACAGTCAGCGCGGAATCGATACTGCCCCCATTAAGCTGGTAAATGCAGAAACGCATGTGGCACTGAGCCCAGACATGACACTGCCTTTCATCTTAACGAGAGGTATCCGGATATTTCGCTCAAATTAACTTGAGTCTATGTTGCGCGGCTACTGTGCGCTCCACGCAACATCAGGACACAACAAACATCGTTGTGTTCCAGTGAGTGACCATTGGAATAAACGTAGCGTACTTGAACGAACATATCAGTGGGGTCAAGTCACCTGTTCCGACAGGCGTGGTCACATGAGCAGATGTGACTACCCAAACCACCTGAGAAGCAAGAAGATAGGTAGGGTTGGTAAATAATCGGTGGATTTATTGTTTACCAAACTTCTCTGAGACGATGACTTCCCAATCCGTCCCAAACATTTTCCAATCGATAGGTAAGGTTGCTTATCAAGGGTCGCTTGCACTAATTGACCAGACCCAGAGCGTAAAATGGTGGAGAAAAGCAAACATCTGACGGCTGTTGCTGAAACCAACCTACAGTCACAACACGCACCAAGTAGTGTGGTAATAACGACACTGGGGATAAAATAACCAAACGATTTCCGTGACAGCTGATGCTTCGCCCGATTTTCAGTCTATCTTTCCGGCATATTAAAAGCTGCAGTATGCGAAAAGCCTGAGATTCACATGACAAATGTGATTAGATAAAGTTGTTAGTGAATACCACTCATCAGCTACGTTCGCTACAACAGAATGGTATTTTGCCCACCCCCCAGTTTCGGGGACTTTTGTGGGAATCGTTTGGGAGGCCTAAATTCTCTGGTCTTACCAACCCTCTCCATGAGAAGAACCGATGATGCATTGAGAAGAATGCAGCTGGTGAACAGTTCTATTGAACTAATCCAGATGAAGGATGAAGGGACATTAGATGAAACTGTATCCGATACCTTAGATGGGCAGAGTTAAACGTGGGATGAAAAACAGCACTGTTCAAAATCCAGAAAGATATCCACTCCTGTAACCTATGTTCGACATGATCATATGGTGAACGAAAAACTATTTCCTGTGTTTTTCCAACCCTAGTTCCTTTGAATTCTCACAATCTTTAATGTTTGCAAACTCGTGTACTATGTACTGTGCTTACAGTATAAGGTGCACAACTGACTGAAAAAGTGCCATACGCCCAGTTCTTCAAGCGCGGTTTTTTGTAAACCACACACTGGCGAAAGAAACATTAAACTGTGAACTGGTTCCAGTGGTCCTTTGCGAGTACCCCCGATTTGTTCCGCTGATGAATGAGCCACCAGATGTGCGGCTGAATCGGTTTATTGCATAAAACCCTGATGGTCAGATGCCAGATTCAGTTTGGTGAAAGCATACTTGGAAGGGATGCTACACTTATTAGTCCACCTTTGTCCCAAATTCTCACAAGTGTAGGTTAGTGAGTAACTTTTCCCATCGCGTGGGACCAGTTCGCAAGCATGATCCACTAAAGAGGCTGTTTTGAAGGCAATACCATCAAGAAATGGCCAACCGAAGAAGTCTATCGAGTTAAACCATAAACCAAAGTATTTTTCTTACTTCATTGTTGTAATGGAGAAAACAGCTTATTTATTGTTGCTGTCTGACCAGTTGAACAGTGATGTAAGGCCCCAGTTGACAGTCTTGATCAGTCAGGCTCACTCAGTCAAAGAACTAAGACAAATGCCGTCTACTCACTCAGTGCTGAGTCATCCACACACTCTACGCTCACCTAATTAATGGTTGTCGTGTAATTAACCGGTTGATTTGAAGACGCGGCAACCCTACCGTGTCTGTAAATAATAACGTAGCACAATGCAAATGGTCTTATGTGAGCAGTTGAAAACAATCGATTGTTTCCAATATGTGTGCAATAAACGTTTTTCAGCTGGTAGCCTACGAGTGATTTCTGACAAGAAGTTTATTTAATTGTTAGACTTAATGTAGTCTATATCTGGTCAAATTTTGGTAGTGCAATATAGAGAAGCGGTTTGGGTAAAACTTGCCCATATTATTATAGAAGGTGTAGTTTACCGGAGGAAAAAGTGCTAAAGAGTAAATCCAACAATAGTTTGGATACACTGGGTGCATTACTTTGAGCCATGATCACCATATTGTGACCCTGGCGAATTTTGGGATATCGGAGCAACTACAAGTAGTCAGAAAAATACTAGTCTCATCGTGTTTGGATCCGCTTTTTCGTTGTCCTTTCTACTCACGGTTTGGATTCGTTCAGATTGTGTGGTCCCGTTTCGGGTTCAGCGGAAGCCAAATAATGTGAGTGTGCATGGGCTTAACCAGACGTGTTCGACCGCTCAGACGTTAGGTGGCGCGGGCGCCTTGGTGTTTGTTCAAGCAATGAGAGTGGCAGCCCGTGTGCTTCCATAGCTCAGTGGATAGAGCACTGGTCTAGTAAACCAGGGGTCGGGAGTTCGATCCTCCCTGGAAGCAGCGCTTTTTGGCAGCATTCCTCCTAGCAAATGGTTTGTTTCTGCTTATATCAGATGCAAGTGTAAGCCAGGATCGATAAAAATTCTCAAGACAAAACCTTCGAAATGAAGTCACTTGAAGCGTTCTGGAAGTGGCGTCAGGATTTCGTTTCTGTCTGTAAGACAGTCTTCGGTTACCAACAGTTGATGCACTGTTTTGATGTACATGTATAAGTCATTCCAACTATTGGTTGTTAGATCACGCATGATAATGAACGACACCCAAAAGATTAAAGTCGTTTTTGAGAGCAACATCAATGAATTTACTGTAGGCTACCGAGGATGAAAGCCAGAATTTAGACCAGAAGAGGCAACAACAACTCAATTGAAGTCGAAAGCAACATGGAAATACATATGAAATGGCCGCCAATAAACGCATATAAGTTGAGGGTTGGTCAAAACCAGAAAGAGAGACGGTCAGCTGTGCACTTCACAAGGGGTACCTGTACAAGCTGGAAAAACACAGACATTTCTCTGCAAGTAGATCTTTTGGCAGATCGTTGGCCAAGGGTGGCACGTTACGCTTGCCACCGGTGCGAATAATAACTCGCATATTTGTTTAGATGGTAGAAAGTAGCGCAGTAAATAAGGTCTCGCAAGCTCTGGTGTACACGCGCTACGCTGGTGATAACTTTTGTCATCGGTACTGAACAATCTGGTCACCCACATATACATCATCCTCTGAAAAGTGAACGTAGGCCGCTCACCACTGAAGGCCACAAGGAAGAGGGCATTAGGTTTCCGCATGAATTTATTTATTTTCGCTCATTCATTTACTTCATTGAATGTTTTATTGGGCCTCTTCGCACCAAACTACTTGTATTTTCAAAGTACAGGTACGTCAAAACATTCCGTGAGTCTTCGTTCTACCGCAGTGCCAACAAACAGCACTTTTGTATTTAAGACGATACCCTAGCAAGGCATCCAACATGTACAGTCCAAAGCGAAAATCCATCCATCCGCCTTACTAAGCGTAACGAGTCTACGTATCAGTTGTACAAGCCACACTTGGAGATCCGTTTCCCTTGGGTAACCCTACTGTTGAAATGAACCGACTGAAGTATGGGGCCTATATATTGCCTTCCAAGAGTGGTTCTGCTAAAACCCTGTTTTATAAAACCAGACGAATCTGTAAACGACCTAATCGCAGAGAAAACGAAACGTCGTTGAGGAAGGCCTCTGTCTAATGTTTTTCGACGTATTTCATCGAGTTTTAAGGTTAAAAAACTTCAGCAAGTAGTTCAGGAAGCCGAGAGCAAAGTCGCCTATACATTCATGCAGTTCAAAGTGTATACCTCGCTTAACATGTGAAGAAGACTTTGCAGAGATGCATCTGGGTAGTTGTTCTTCAACAGCCCGAACGTATTTCGTCCAACTAGTCTGTCGCCCATGTGGTCGGTCAGTTCCCTTGAAGTTGAGAAGGTAGCTAGCCGACAGGACAGACTGGCATATACCGGACCCCTTAACTGTGTACTCATCTTTATTCGTTCTAGAGCATATCCTAATCTTTGATATACTTTGGTTTTACATTGTTCCACCCATATCTATTTGAAATTCATCAGCCAATACACAGAAATAACATTAATGGCTATTTCATATCGGCATCCTGTGATGATGATTGTCATTGGATGCTAGGCTTTCCTTTGGTGTTTTTTTAAATATCTTTTCTACATATGCCTTCAAATTCGGTTACCAAAGGTGTGACAAGATAAACTCTGGGCAGAAATTTGACCGCAGGCGACAGGAACACAAACAGTGACGCGGAGAAGAGAAATGTGTGCAACAGCCGGTTCGCTAGGTGATACCGTCGCTACGATCATGGTCCAATAGTGGTAAGATTTTGATAGGCCTAAAAGCGGTATGCTCAAACTAGCAATTTACTCTTATCTGAAGGTGTATTTGATAAAGGTCATCCGTATTCATTATTGCATTTCAAGAGAGCACTGAAGACTAAGGTGTATAAGCGAGCAATCTGTTTACCAACAGATGACTACTTGAAATTCACTCAATGAAAACACGCAAGGTGGGCGTGTTTTTGTGAGAAAAACGTGGCCTATCAATGTTAATCAGCAGTCGAGCATTCTGATGGTATGCATTTACATTATCGGAAACCTCATTGAAAAATCGAAAAACGACAACCTTCTGTCAAGAGCAGAAGTAAGGTTTTCAGTCATAGTGGTCTCAAACATCAGACAAATTATCAGGCGCAGAAACTGAACTACATACTGCAAGACTGCCACGAAATACTTAGTTACGTTATACATCAAATCGGTAAACTGAGTGTGCATAATGTGTTCCATTGCTCCAGAATTACTCGAATACCGGTGAGAATAGTAAAAACTCTGAGACTATCGAATACAGTGAGGAATTTGTGGAGGTCTTCGTCACTAATTAATATGTAAGCTGGTTTATATTTGTAATGCACTACTCATTAGGTTGCTGAAAATCGACAGCCCACGACCGGTTTCGCCCTTTTTGGAACTCATCAGGTAGGCGCAATCCCCGGGTTTCCGTCAACCCTATGTTCTACTTGAGACCAAACCGCACGAAATTAGCGAAACCGGTAGTGGACTGTCAATGGATTTTCAGCAACCTTATGAGTAGTGCATTACAAATATATACATGTATCGCGATACCTCGAATAGTGTAGCGACTGAAACATGAGGCGGCCTGGTGCAGCACCTTCAGTTGCCTGGAAACATCACAAACGGGGACATTCACCTGAGTTCCAGTTGAGTCTCTCGAAAAGCCACATTAGTTCGCTAATGTAAGCTGGTTGTTTTCTAGATTTGTATCAGGATTTCTATCCTAATTAGAACTCATTTGTTGTACATGTACTTGAACACACCTTGAGTTTTTTTTTACCCATACATGACACGTCAGGCATGCAATAGAAGTAGAAGATTTGATCAGTCGGAAGCCCAAGCACTGACTGACTGAGCGCCAGAAAATTAATACGAGCTATTTGTTTCCCGCCCGGTGTTGAACCAGCCAGGCTACCGATGTCACCTGAAATTCACTTCCTTCGCCTCACATTTACCAGACACTAGTGGACAACTTGGATTATCTGCACAACAGGCGTGCTGTTGATATCGATCAGACATCAGAAGAGTTCGGTTGTTAATTGGTAGAGAGTAAAACTAAATTCAAAGGCTCCTCAAAAGAGACTGAGTTCGGTAGCGTGAGTGAAAGCAGAGGCCACCATCAAACATTTCTTATCTCAATTTTTCGTGTGCTCAGATTTCAGCCAACTGATAATGATTAGGTGAAGTGAGGCTCATCTACGTGGTAGTCAGGTTATTTAGACTACATTGTTTAGATGAAGTGATCAGCCGGATAAACGTCTCATTTCGACTCACGGGAGATGCATAAATGAATCAAACCTAAATAGAGTTTACACTCGTGTTAGCAGCTGCCACCTTTCCATTGAAAAGAATATTTAAGGTAAGCCAATGGAGAGAGGGGTTTTACGGTTACTTAGTGGCATATTAACTAATCTGTGCACAACACATCATCAGCCTATTCACAAAAAATACTACGAATGTTTACCACAGGATTCGGACTCTTCAACAGCTGTGCAATGGTAAGACGTTCGGCGAGCATTGTGCCGTGGCAGGTAGGACTATCAGATTGCTTGAACCCGTGGTTTATGAATGACATAAATGCTAAGTGGCACAATGACTGCATCGTTGGTGAATCTAGACACAACTATTATGGATAGGGGAGCAGAAAAGTTTCCATTTTGGTTGACTAAATTTCTAACGCCACGCTTGTCATAGGTCTGTACGGGTGAATTTGTCAACTTGATTGGCGGACGGATGTTCCAAATCGGCTATTGCAACAATCATCGTGATCCGCAACAATTTTATGTGACTTACACCCTAAGTTATCATCAGTGTAGAGGAAAGTCACCTTGCGCACCAAATCCAGGATTGAACAGACCAAAACGAGGGGACATGTAATTCCAATCACTCAACGACACACGCAAAAACCACTTGAACATGGCTTGTCTATTAACGTACACTGCCAAACTGCCAAAATTACCTCAACTCTATTTTTCAGCCTTATCCATTAACATAGAAATCCATCCATCGGGCGAGAAAACCAAATTACAAAGTGTATATTGAACATATATACATATATACTAACCGCAGTCAGAGCTAAACCAGAGTGCCTGCAACGCTCATCTGTCGGTTAAAAGTTCACTAACATTGTATTTCCGATAGAGGTCAAAGTTTTCAAGTAAACTGATGCATGCAACCGTTCGGAGCACATTGACATAAATAATCACAGACGGAGTGTTTGGATTAATTCGCCATGAAGAGTCCACACTCTGAACAGCGGATACCGTTGCCTCGATTGCATTATCTCTAGAAAGCAAATTGTAGTTTCGCGCCTTAAACATGACAAGAAACGTTTTTGGACCTTTCATAGTCTGTTCTTTAGCACGCTGGGGCGGCACATTTGGACACAATCGATGAACGGAGGGACTGGGATCCGGAGAAGAAGAGTTATTGGTAACTTCGATCCCTGCAGCATCAGAAGTATCTGGAGCTTGGGTGACAGTTACCGGCGTCGCAGTGTTCACGGACACAGTACCCAGGAATGCAGCCCATAGCTTACGAATGCACTGTTTAATTTCTACACAGTTTGCTTGGCAAGTGGCGGCAACTGGCAATAGACGCAAAACATATCTGGATTGGGGCTCTTTGGTGTCCAAAAGATGCTGAAATATAGAATGCACAATATCACCAGCACTAGCACTCTCCGAAAGATGAAGTAGAAACAGGCAGTTAGAAACTCCGCAACGTATAGAGTAAAAACTGAAGCGGGTACTTGAACCTGACCCAACTGGTTTATCAGTATCGTTGTTTTCGCGCCTAAGCTCTGACAGAATATCATCATCTTCATCATTACCATCACAAGGGGTAGTTTGCGGAGGTTTCGGACAATACTGAAGCCGGGGGCAGTCTGAAGTTTGTGTCCCGGGGGGAAAAATGATGGGTGACGACGTTATTTTTGACAGGGCATCATTCAGCAGACGGAAAGATTCAAGCATGGCTGAACGTTCTTTCCGGTTGCAAGTGATGAGATACCCAGTCATGCCAGACTCCAGACTCTTTGGGATGTTCTGAGCTGGTCGATCGGGATCCTCAACACTGGCCATCTTTTGACGCTTACATGCAGCAGCACTTTTCCTATAGTAGGCTTTTCTCTTTTTCCGGTCTACGTTTGTTTTATGCGGCGCCATCTAAAAGAGGAAGGAAGTACAATGAACGAAGAGTCAAGGACACATATTAAGTAACTAGCCCGCACTAGTTCAGCATTGAGGACGAATCACCTCAGATAACAAGTCGAGCGGAACCCCCTAAGAGAAGACGCTCACACAACCGACCCATAGCAGTTCTTGCTGCGATATTAATTCCCTACAGGACCTTGAAAATTGGCGCTCGTCTGAGCACAGATGCATACTGTTAGTGTGCTAGAGACCACTTTAGCGGCAGTGTTCTTCCACAATAACTCCCATACAGGAGATAAATTCGACTCCTAAAAAGAAATATTCACAAGGGCAGTATGCTGGGTTTACCAGCCTAAAAGTACTCGATATTCAGATGTGGTGCCCTCCAGGTGCATATTACATAACCCTCGATAATTTTGGTGCTAACAATGGAGCCAATTTAAGCCAAGTAAGTCACCGCGAACGGGTTGAGCAGTGCAGACACCAGACACAGTGACTGTATCGCCATCAGGCTTAATGTATGGTGAATGCCCTCATCTTTCTTGCGAGCATTTTGAAACTCAAAAGCAAATGCACCGAAAAACAGATCTCTGCAGAATTAGCCATAACGTGATTCGGCACTTGAAGCAAGTTACGTAAGCAGAGCTTGAAGGCACCTGGATCAGACGTCTCTGTGATCCAATTCAGCGTGCTAATAATAACGGATAGATTTCGAAGAATACTAGCCATTCACAACCAACCTCATACTTTGTCATTGGACCTCATGCGTACTGGATACCGCCGACGTCATTGCAATCAATGAATCTTGAATGAGTCAAGGTCTTACTCGCCACCTATCCTGTTAGTATTCAAATGACTAATCCTTCCTTCGGCTCTTTTTCAGCTCATTGGCCGTGATATTGACGAAGAAATACGAAACAATAGTCAGACTTAGACTTGAGCGGTAGGGAGGAGATAGCGAGGAAGGTTAACCGCATCAGCCACGTCAGTTCACAACGGACTAGACTGGGAATAGAACACGTTTGACCTTCACGTGAGCTCTCAGCCTCACATTGTTGATGTGTGAGTGAATAGTCGTATAACAAGCAAAGCGACAAGGACATTTTGGTTGGTCCTAAGGAGATAAGTAGCGCGTAATCTAAGACTGCTTTTGGTTCGCATCTAGTGTGGAAACAGGTTTATTGCTCTCATATGCAAACTAATTTGGTTTTCAGCAACCTTATGAGTAGTGCGTAATTTGGTTTCAGCAACCTTATGAGGAAGGCCGTTCAAATATACGGGTTTAATGCTCATTAATGGATCAGACCACGCTCACCATTGAATGAACATTGGCAGACGTTTACTATTTTCTATTACTCACACGCATGATAAGAGAGGACCGATTGCCGGAAACTCCCCGTAAGGATAACGGAAATGCAGAGGCCTGGAAACCACATCGGCACTTGAAAGACATGTGCAAAACGGGCTATCGCACGCATTAGAGTGCTAACTAGGGTTTAACGGGAGAGCGCTAGTCTAAGTCATGAGTAATTGAAGTTCGAAAGTAGCTGGAAAAACAGATTCTTCGTTTCTAAGGAAATGGAGATTTGAATGCGTGGACGAATGAGCCGCTTTTCATCTATGATCTTGTGTGAATGAATGGAGGGCTTGCAACTAAACCAAGTAAAGCTCCTAAAGTTCAGATGGTGGCTCTTCCCCATACCGTAACATTAGCTACCTACCACTTGATCAACTAACTGCTCCGCTAGGGCAATAAATTACGCCGAACGTTAAACTTGCATCACTGGGTATTATATAACATCTCAACTGAGGAAAATTCAGGTGGGGTGAAGAAACCAGGCCGCCTCATGTTTCAGTTGCTACGATATTCGAGATATCATGATACATTTACATTCGCAATGTACTACTTATAGGGTTGTCGAAGAATTTTCAGCAACCTTATGAGTAGCCCACCGTACTGCTTGATGGTGCCGCTTGATAGACCGTAATAACTAAGTGAGAAAACTAAGCCTTCCAAGTCCTCAGCGGTTCCTTTTGAATCTCGATGCTTATTGTCCCTACTAAGATGGTAAAAACGTGGGGTGAACTGGCGGAAATTAGTTACCCTTTTAGACGCCTATCTCAAGCGTAGCTTAATAAGCTCCTATCACTCACGTGAAACCGAGTTCAAAGCCAGTAATAATAATAGTAACAATAATAGTTCAGCTGCAATATCCTTTAGGCGCATGGTTGTCACCTCATCCCCCAGAAGGAAGCAAGGGGGCTGAGATACCACCAGGTTACCAGGGCCTAAACAGGAGCCAGCGAGGTTCAGAGATCATATTCGAACCAGGAACCTTCAAGTCAGTATTTTTGCACTGTGACCACTGAGCTATCTCCCACAATCCAGCATCCGATGTTCTAGTATCCATATGGCCCAAGTGCATATTCCCAGAATACTAATGGGAAAAAAGAAAAGCAAAAATTAGACGAGACGGAACAATTTCCAGTCACATCAAACAGAAACAAAACATCATCCAAAATATGTATATTATCACATAGCACTATAGACTATGAAAAAAGGTCTCAAAAGCAATAAAAAAGACTAGCTGCTTCAAAATCTACAAGGGGAGTGAGAAAATAAATTCGGGTCAACTTCAATTTTTGAGTATGTTTTCCTCCCACTTATGCGAAGAAAAACAACGGCATGAATATTATTTCGTGACGGAAGAAGTAGCCACATTTGTCTTGCTTGCAGTCAGTGTTTGAGATCGAATCTCCTCGAGAATACGTGAAGCTCCGGAGGCGAGTAACTTCTCTGCTAAGATTCTACCAACTCGTTTTGAACGTGCCATTCGAAGCCGGGCAACCGAACAGATAGGGCTAACATGAACACCCATAAAGACAGCAGAGGGGTCGTCGGCCGACTGCAGTTCTTCCTAAGAAAAAAGGGTGAAGACAAATTGCATGACAAGAGAGTCCTAGGAGTGAGCAATCAAGTAAGTTTGATTAGGATGTAAAGTGATAATATGGGACACAGTGAATGAACCGAAATGGATGATTTCAACCCAAATTCTATCCTTCAAGTGAAGCTGGAAAGTAACGCTGAAAGATAGAGGATTGCCCAGTTGTTTCATTCTTGTTGATAAAGGATTTTCAGTTTAGCTTGATTACGAAGCTTTGGCTCTGACAACGGCGACCCCAAAGCAAAACTCAATGATTTCAAGTGAAAGCATCTTTCAGTGCGAGAAACTGTAATCGCTTCGTCGCCAAATTTGCTGGATATTGTTCGCCAGCATGGGAGTTAGTTTGGAAACGTCAATCATGATGAAAACTGAGGGCCTTAAGTGGACACACAGAAGATGCCACTGCGGCCAGACTGGTAGGCCGTCCCGATGAATAGTTCAAAACGTATAGAGTCAATTGCACCTGGGTAGAGGGGGTTTGTCAAACTGCAAAGTATGAACATTGCTTGCGCTATTGCGGAGGACAGGGATTAGCCTATTAACAGTAACTGGGTGACTGGACGCTTGCTTGTGATAACATAAATGGTTTGCGTGGGGCCGGATGCGCCATGGGTGAGTTTGTAAACCCATTGGAGACCCGAAGGATTCAGATCGGCAGGCAAATACTCACGGGTCCGCTGATAACCATCAATCGGCCCGAACATAACAGAATTACGACGAATTTCGACTATGCATTAAACACTGAGGTGACAGTATCATCCATCAACTATTTTATCTTTCGCTACGATACCATACTTCACACCTACCTGGGATGGCCCAGAATAAATCCTTTCGGTTGCCATGGCTAAACGAAGGTATAGGTGGGGCACAGACAGTTCCCCCTGGTGGGAATTGGAGCAAACTTACCCCGATTTACGCGTCGGAGCTTCGTGATTGACAGCATATGAGAGCACTGGCGTTCTGCAGACCTGGTTTCGTTGATGCAGCTGAGCACACAGGCTAAACAGCTCCAGAAGTTTACCGGCGTTGGTGTTCGTACGCTCATCGCTTACGAGTGTCTGTGGCGTATTTTCTGTCCTCCTCTGCCATACAGACCATTCTACAGCTGTCCATACAGCAGATGTTTGGAAACGCGATCCGATGTCATGCGTTTCGCATGGCATAATGAGCACTGGCATCATTTCTATTAGACAAAGATGCGAAGTCGTCCGTCAGTTTCTCCAGATTTCCGTGAGATACCATAAATCCCCAGACAATTTGTCACACACTGTCTTCTGCGGAACTTCTATCGCTGAGTCATCTAAATCTGAGGTGTATAAAGAGGTGGCAAACCCCTAGTCGGATGACCACTGGTACTGTCATCGAGTACTGTGACAGTGATCGGGCACGTGTTGATTAGAAACTGGAGCAGATTTGTCCATGACAGATGTTGACGACAAATGGAACAAACGATTCGCGGGTGCTTCCGCGATGCTTAGAGTGAGTGCGCCGGTGACTGGAAAGTCTCATTCTACTCAGGCGTAAGCGTCCACAAGTTGAACGAGTCTTCTCCGAACTGCAGTCTAAATCTTTTTGCGCATTCCACTCAACCGAACGACGGCTAACAGTTTGAAATAGAATAACCAGAATAACCATAACCTGAATAACCATGAGGATTCGGAAGCGATGCGCATCGGCCGAAGGAAACATTCATGGATTCAACGAAAGAATTTAACCCCCTGAACGGGCAGGAGCTATTGGTCGTTGTCACGAAGCTCGGCTGTTCCGGAAAACTACCAACACTATCGAATCCCTTCAATACTACTGTCATTTGTTTTTGAAGAGCATAGTCACAAACATAAAGGTGAATACAAGCGACGAATGCGAAAGGGTAACAGGAGAATATGAGGTAAAAGAGAGAAACGTCTCATTCGAATTCATGCCACCAACAGTTCCAGTCAGATGAGATGAATCCCAACGTATGTAAAAATTTTGGTATGGAAACACGCATGTAAAGACCAACAACCTAAGAAGGGACAATGTTGAATGCTCTTCAAGGCGCGGTAAGCGCTAGCACAATCAAGACTCGCACATCAGGCACAGTGTCCATCATACTGGGTCTGGTGTGAGATTAAATGACAAAAACGTACATGAAACGCCATGTGCCACGCATAAATGTGTCATAAGTACACAAAGAGCCCACAATGGTATGAAGGCCTTAGTATACTGTTGTGAAATCAAGTTTGAAGAGCATTTCTGTCCTGGTTTATACTATATTCGATCATATTTGACTTCGATTTGGCGGAAGGCTTTTCGTGATCCCGGAGACGGTGTATCTATCCAATACCGTCCGGTTGGTCATCTCTTCAGGTGGAGACGTTTTACGTCCAAAAAGAAGCTGAAAAAGTGGAGTTCGAGCTACTTTTGGATATGCTGCACCTAAATGCGCAGCCAAGGACAAAATTGCAGCAACCACCCACATTTATCTCAGTAATACCTTCCCTTATTCTAAACATAAACGTTTTTAAAACAATTGTCTTTTACCAGCCTGCCCTAGGCTCCCAAGAACAATTTGTATTTAAATCAATAGATGTGGCACCGCGTGCTACGCAACCTGAACAGTAGTCAGACTATAGGCTTGACAGTCGATGCTGTACAAAGATCTTGGAGTTTCAAGGCAAACGTTACATACGGCCGCGTATACGTGTTTGAACCAAACATAATCTGAACGTGGACATTAAGAATGTGTACCAGGCTGTACGGGGGTTAGGGTTAACCGTTGATGCCCCACTGACAGAACGTTGGAATATTTTAGTCTTTTACGATACATGTGCAAAGCCATGCTAATTTCCTAGTCAAACTAAACAACAAACACCAGCACAACATGAACTCTTACCTACACTTGTTTGAAGGGCTCTGTATTTCAATGTTCCGAAGTTAGCGGACCATTTGAAATGGACGAGATATGTTGAATATAACTATATCCACATAGACCCATGGAACTGGCGGGCGCTTATGCGCTTGCCACCAACGTGCTCATTGGAAACCAACAAGGAGATACCATCAATTCGCTTGCCCTTGCTCCTAATCAAAAACCGCTTTATTGCGCTGTTACGCTACGAGATGATAGTGCAAGCAGCCATCCAATCGTTGGTTTCACATCTGGACCATTGTTAGGTCAGTTTGCTTAGGGAAGTGCGACATTCCACTGGAGTTTAAAGGACCTGAGGTATAGCACCAGCGCTCATGGCTTGATGGGATAGTGGTTGCTACTGGGCCTCCTTGGTTGAGTGCTGACCTCACTCTGTCGGGCTTATATGGGTATTAGCGGTTTGAAGTACTCAGTGCACGTGTCGCGCTAAAGTTAGGATATTTCGGTGTCTTTCACTCGCATAACCTTATGTCTTTATTTCGTTGGACAAGTGGACTGGAAACGGCACGATGGAATCTGGAGTCAGCGTTCAATTTATTCACTAAGTAAACTTGATGAGGGGCTAGAAGGAGCTAGGTGACCAATCATCAGAGTCACAGTAATGCCCCGTAAGCTCAGAATGGACTGGTCACAACTTGTCGTTTGTATCCAGCCATGCTTCCAGACAGGCAGGTTCTATTCATCAAGTGGGTACACGTGAGATCTGGGAATGCGATCTTTTTAGAATATCAAACTTCACCAGTGAGTGCAGAGTAGTCCGTCGTGAAGGACAATCGGTTTCTGAGAGGACTTCCCATCAGAGGCAGTTCGTTAGTTTTTTTTCGGTTCTGTCCTGCACCACATTGGTACTATACAGAGCAAGGTCTTCAGGTCTCAAAAAAAAATCCAAGAATACGCTCGTACACGACATGTATGGTGCTTTTTGAAGGAAAGTCCGGTAGAGGAGCTACTCTCCTGTATTTGACTACACGATTAGCAGGTAAGCAAAATGTTGAAACCAAACCTGACGGATGTGAATAGACGACCTCTGTAAGATGGCCACTATCAGGAAAGAACCTGAATTGATAGCAGCTAAAAAGACCTCACTTTAGTGAGACCATTAAGGGTAAAAACGGGTCTGTTCAAGAACAGTGAGTAATTTCATATCATCTGCATGGCGGACAGAAGTGCCAAAACCATGTCGGTAAAACTGTTCTAAAAAATGCCCCGTCCTATTGTGTATGACCACAGTTTCCCCCTTGACCGAAGTTGCGGTCATGTTTTGTCTGACAAGGAATTGAGAAATAATACGGACATGTAAACTGACCTCACTGCAACTCAAATTCAAATGGGTGATTTCGGAAGTTGGAGGATGTCCTGCTCTGGGATCTGAACCTGAAATCCGTGGTTGTTTGGGCAATAAGGAGTGTATCTCTTCGACATCATTTTCACACACGGATAATGGTCGTTTTGAACCTCTTGGTATAAGATGCGGAAATTCGGCGGATACGGACGCCTCAACATACTGAGCGCCGTCCACACTGAGAACGTTAGCTTCTAGTACTAGGTGGTGTGGATGGCCAACAGAAGGGATAAGTTGGTGCCGGACACCAATGGGTGTTGAGCATCCTCCGTCCAAGTGTTGCATAAGACTCCGTTCTGCTATCGCACTGAGACACGCTGACTCGTTATGGAGATCGGCGAGCACGGAAAGGATGAATGTATCATTCTTGCGGCATTCACAAGCCAAGGCTCCTTGACTCACGGCATGGAAGCAGTTATCCAGGACCTGAAGTCACAAACAAACAGAGTGATTCAGTGGGAGTTTAGCAGCTGATGAAAACCTAACAAGTGATTAAGTAACCGCGCGTGCAATCTGAGACGGTTCTCCTCGGCAGCAATCAATCGCAATTGCAAGGCACAACTGAGGAACTGGCAAAGCAGTACGTCCGAAAAGCGACATGATACAACCTAAGAGAATTACCAGGAGAGGTGCGCGATCCTTTCAGTCAGAGTACTTAAAATAAGATCTGCCACCTCCCAGTTGCGGAACTGTTCCATCCACGAAGTCTCCAAATCCGAAGCTGCGTTGTTTGGCGTTCATTTCCAAGCATGCACTATTAGCACCAATGAATCTGTTTTACATGAGTATCCCTAGTGCCCAAACTTTGCGTCACACGGGTCATCAGATATTTCCTCTGTTGTAACAGAAGAAACGCACATATGACTCTACTACAGTAATGCACATCAACATGGTTCCAACCAACTCAGCTTCCTCATGTCTTATTGTTCTGGTGTCCAGAAGTGCCATGGTGCTGACACTGCATGAAGAACGACTGCCAGAAACTAGACACAATGGACCCTTGCGAACGACCGTCTGTGTAGTTCGACAGTGTGAAAAGGACTGCGCGAGATCCAGCAGACAGAAGCAGCGATGAAAATGGCACGGGCTTCTCTAGAGTGAAAGGTCCCGCGGGTAGTACTATTTTACTGGTAACTTGAAAACTCACGTAAAAATGCCCTCAGAACCAACAACGGTGAGCGCTCCATTTGACTGTAAGCTGGTCACTATGAGCAACAAAGGTGCGTATGGCGGCTCCCGGCCATAAGCAATGGAAAAATTCAAATCAACTACATGGCGAATAGTTATCCATGACAATCTTGTGATGAGGGTCGTTGACCTTTGTGAGACATATACGTATACCTATTCGCATCGCGGCTCGTTCTCCTGCGAGCTAGAACAAAAACGGCACATGTATGACGTTCAGTGCTTTCAAAATACCACACCTGTTTAGGTAACGCTCGAATACCCGAACCCTAGCCTCATGTTTCGGGATGAGCCGTTTGAGGTTCCAGACAAATTCGTCTACCTAGGCAACTGTATCATTTCAATTGGTCTCGCGAAAGGTGATATTTCCATCCGGATCGGGAAGGCCAGAGCAGCTTTTGTGAACCTGTGCCACCTGTGGTGTAGGCGTGACGTCAGCTTAGCCATCAAGGGTCCCGTGTACAATGCTACTCAGCGCGATCCATATTGCTATACGGGTCAGAGACCCTTTCAAAGAGCATAGAGGACGTCAGAAGACTTTCAGCGTTTGACCGTTGATGTCTTCGGGGCATCGCCTAATCTGGTAAGATGAACAACGTTTAAATACGTTGGATAGCATTCAGAATGAATAACTCACTAACGGTAGATGAACTGGTCACACTGCATAGGTTGCGCCAGCTTGGCCATGTGCTCCGTACGCCAGTCGACCAAGATCCTCTGTTTGCAGAGCCACGCGAAGGGCGGAAACGAGCTAGAGGTCAAACAATGACTTGACAGCGAAGTATAAGAGCCAGTACCAGAAAGCTCAGCTGCGCTGGTCACTACTATCTTTCTGGATGGGGACCTGGACCTGGACCATCAATGGTTACAGACACTGTCTGACATCCCTAGTCACGCCCACAACGGTGCTCGTGTATCTAAGGTATTGCCTTCAATGCACGGCTCCCTTCCGAATCCCCCGACTTCAAAGTCCACTACCTAATCCACAACCCAAATCATCGGTGGACGAAAATGTGGCAACTACAACCACTGTACGACAAGTACGCGGTCCTTAGAGCTGATAATGATGATGGTGATGAATCCCCGAACACCGATTGACTGGATGGAAGTGGAAATAACGTGAATCCGAAGCTCGACTCTGAATACTAAGGGGGGGGGGTAATTCAAATTGGCTCCCACAATGCTCGACGTATTTAATCACCAATAAAGTGATTGTTGGAATAAATGCACCAAGCTTCACTATAATATACATTCGGCTTAGACGAAACATTAGGAAGTACGGCAGCACATTTAGTGTTTCTTTACGGTTACGAAGCCAGACACTGCGTGCAAGACCTAAAAACCGTTTGGACTTGACCACTTGTGTGTTCGAAACACAATACACACATAACAAGAATTCCGAATTAGCGAAACTGAGCGTCTTTCATCGACAAATCAAGTGTTACTCTATTCGATAACCTAATTTAGCTGTATCAAAGAAGGCGACTTGAGAATATGCTACGTCCGCCAAGTTCTCGATTGGTTTACCACACACTGCCTAGTATAGGTTCAAATAAGAAAATACTGCTTGGCCACAAAGGACCACGAAAAACACGGAAGGTATCAAGCTTCGGCTGCACGGTACATGCCTTCTGTGAGGTTTGTGTACCGGGGACCAGACCACGCAACTGTTGAACGTATGACAGTGTTACATAGCTGGTGATGCTGCTATGTCCGCTCACTTGCTCCCAGTCGATATTTTGGACTGATTTATTCGTTTACCGTGCCCAAAATATCATCCTACAACAATTCAGATGGCGACCGGCTACCTTAAGTCCCGACTGTCGACCTTCAGCAGAAAGATGGAGTGTGAACATGGAACCATCCTCCTCAACCTCAGAAGTGTCCGAATGTAGATTTCTACTCAAGCGTTATCATGCTCCTGGGGCTGAATATCTGTTCAAGAATGACGGCGAATTCCTCAGTCCGTGCTTGTCTAGCCTGTTTGTGTTTGTTCGGAAGAAAGAGACCGTCCCAGATAACTGGGATGAGTCGATCGCAGTAACCACTTTAAAAAGAGGTGCTCACAGTGAATGTGGTGACCAGAGCGGTATTAGGTTGACTCCCGTTGTAACAAGGTTTCAGGCGTCACCGATTCTTCAGTGTCTTACGGCAGCACGCGATTCCTTGACCCATAATAACGACAATATCTTCCTTACCTGGAACTACATTCCACTACGCGCTAAGGTGATCTGAGCTGCAATTGTCAAATTGAATCATATTTGATTATCACCAACCACCCATTATTCCAAATATCACCAAGTAAATAGCTGACTAACTACCCCATAGATAAAACTAGCAAGTGCAGCAAAAGAGCCTTTAGCAAGCCAGTTCAGAACGGAAAAAAGAATACAGCCCTAAGGTAATAAAACCAACTACACACGCAATACTGCACGTGAAAACAAAGCTCAAACAAGGACCTACCTCATCAATACGATCTGCCCAGCCCAGCCGCTCAATCCCAGCTTTCGCTAGCACAATCGCATCATATCTGACAGTGTGTACAGCGCTATCATCCTCCTTTGTCTTCGTTTCGCTCTCCAGATCCAGCTTGTTCAGACGGGTATTGAGGTTCCCTCGGATGGAAATGAAGTTGAGGTGGGGATACAAACGTTTTAAGGTTGCACTGCGACGAAGGGCGCTTGTACCAACAACGGATCCCTCGGGGAGATCACGGAGCTTCCGACCACGATTTTTGGGAGACATTAGCACGACGTCCTCTGGGGAAGTTCGGTCAAACACGCAGCCTAACACAAGTCCCTCAGGCATAGATGTAGGCACATCCTTGAGAGAGTGCACCACAAAGTCCACTTCGTTGTCTTCAAGAGCTCTCTCCAGTTCCTTTGTGAAAAGACTTTTATCTCCAATTTTTGAAAGCGCAACATCTAAGATTTTATCGCCTACGGTGGCAATTTTGACAACCTCAAATTCCAATAAGTTGTTCTTGGCCCGTAGCATATCAATAGCCAAGTGAGTTTGCACCAGTGCCAATTGGCTTCGACGTGATCCGACGCGTATGGTCCTTACATTTTTTCCAGACATGTAAAGGCCGAAATTGTGCTATGGTAGCTGAAATACAAAGCACAAACAGGATTCACACGTGACCAAAAGACGGATGCACAGAGGAGCATGGGGTTTATGACCTAGCAGACGCTTTAATTGATTTAACCCTGATGCCTGAAATACTCAAACCAAATGGATAAAGTGATCCTGCGCTGTCGTAATGTGGATTATGTTATGCAATCAATCAATCAATTTATGAGCTATAAACCGTGTGCCATAGGTACACTGATTCCGGCTGCTAGAGTTTCGATCAGCGGAAGGTGGGAGAGTGTGGGACATAGCGCCAAAACTTGGAGGCGAAGGCATTTTCAGTTAGTTCGGGAACTGACTAGCTACGAATTGAACAGGATAGCTTTGATGCACAAGCGCCACTGAGGCGCACGGAGGCCACGTATCTGATCTCTAAAGCAGCCTGGACTGCATTGCCACAGTGTGAATTCTGCCCTTGACGTCTTTGCCGCTATCACGTCAGCGTCAGATGTCGAAGGTTGACAAAAGCTGTCCTAACCTTCCAAACTCGAGAGGTGAACTTGTCGCCAGCTGGTACAGTGAAACTTATACAACTGCCCATATAAACCGAGTCGATTGGCTCGTCTGCAACCATGACGTTCGGGTTTGATCCAACCCAGTCTTGTAGCTGCACTTTAAAATTTGCAGGTGTGAAGCGCATGCTAAAGCATGCGGCAGTTATTTGGGTTATATAAAATGGCCTTCATTTTTCAAGGATCTGAACCAAGAGAGAAATATCATCCGCATACTCAGTGTCTGTGAGCAGACGTCTAGGGAGCATTTAGACCCCTAAGTTCTCAGAGGTGAGCGAGAACGTTTTAAGAGGCACAATTGGAAGGGAAAAGCGAAACGACGCAGCCTTGCCCCACATCACTGGACTTAGGCGAAATCTTGCAGCACACTCGTGACCATTCACAGGAGTTCGCATACAGAACTCTCACAAGTAACATTCATTTGGAAGCGATACGCTGAATCGCCGGACACCACCAAAGTTACTCACACTCGAAAGTCGTTATCATTAAAATCGACAGAATGACATCAGTGTTCAACACTGATGCCTTGCTACCGTACGATCGACAGAGCCGAAAGTAACTTCCAGATCAGGAAGACTAATGTTGGACGTTTCAAGGAATGGCGCTCTCCAAGAATTTGTGGATGCATCCTTGGCCAGAGAGAAACCCATCTTGATTCTCACGAATCTGTCTCTCCTGATAATTGATCAACCTATGCAAAATAACGCCGGAGAGCACAGCAGATACGGGGGGTACCAGGCTGAGGCCACGTATGAGGTGCTTGTGTCTTTTTTGTCAGTTGGGCGGACAGTCAAGGAACTGCATTCGACTGGCATTCTGTTTTAGTTCCAAGCCTTCTACAATATGGTTGTGGGACCGTTCTTCAGGACCTCAATATCTTCTATGAAGAGTGCGAAATATCTGGTCAGGTGCTTAGTTGAGTTAGGGGGTTGACATCCCAAGCTAGGTTTTTGTTGTTGATGGCGAGATGGTGGCGATGAGCAATTCAGGTCCGCTGGGCTCTTCCAGCGGTTGTATTGAAGGAAACCAGAGGAACTGTTTTTCCAAGTGTTCCATCCATCACTCAAGACAACGACTTTGTGAGTGGATTCTCGTTCCGTCCTTTTCGCATATTGTTTCGCTGACAATTGTCTTCCTTCGACCAGTTGATCAAATCAGCTGAACTAGGGCCAGGCTGTTGTTTGCCCCAAAAGACTTCTCCATCTCCTAGGCTTTCGTAATCCACCAGTTTTATCAGTCACTCCTTCAGCTTTTGAGTATCCGGTGTTTGAGGGATCTGAGTACGCCATCACAGTTGCTTGCATGGCCTTTTTAGCAGCAATAAGATCTTCCGATGCGGTCGACAAGTTACACAGACTGGACCTTAAAAAGTGCACTCAGTTGGCTGGATCTGTCTGCGGTCGCTAGGGAATTATCAAGTCCAGTCAAATTACGACAGAAATTCAACATCTGCTAAGCAAACAGTTCCAAGAGCAAGAACGATCGTAATAATGCTGTACAGATAGACCGCTGAGTCACTGGCTTCGGACATGGACCCTCAAAGGTTCTAACACTCGCCGTTCCGGTCAGGCTTCTAAATCAAACACTACGAGTGAAGTTTGAGGTTTTCTCAGTAACTTGTACGTGGGATTTCGGAGCAAAAGGCTCTGACCGACCGGGAGGTACTTTTACTCTCGCACAACTGGCCAAATCACCGGTGCTGCAGCTTATTTAAACGTTTCTTCTGAACACAGTGTTCTTGCAAATATTCCTACTTGACCTCTTGTTCGACCGAGGATGAGAACGAGGAAAATACAAACAAGCGTCCAAAATGATGGACAAATCTGCGCACCTAACCGTTCGACATTCGACAACAACACCGATGACCGGTTCCTAAATCAGCAGCGAAGAGTAGAGACACCATCCTAGACGTCGCTCGGAAAAACAAAAACATACTGTTCAAATACATGAGAACTCGCCGCAGAAACAAGCCATCCGCGTTTTCCTTGAGGAACGGTGAACCCACGAGTGACCCAACAGTGGTATCTGAGGTTTACAGAGAACGCTATGCAGGTCTGTATTCAGCCCCAGCGTCCTCGTCACATCCACTCTTGTCAAGGCAGCCTCTAACTGAATTGGTCTTCACTGTGGAGAACATCGTCAACTCTTGCACAAGATCAACCCATTCTGCGCGTTGGGGCCCGACGAGGTCCATCCAAGGATCCTGAGGGAAACGTCGTCTACACTGGCAAATCATTTATACCTGATGTTTTGTCAGTCGCTTGACGAAGGTCGCCTTCCCTCTGCTTGGAAGGAAGCGATTGTCACGTCAATCTACAAAACTATCGCCTGGCAGCTACAGGTCTATGAGCCCCACTAGCGTGCCGTGCAAGGTGATGGAACGCATTCTGAAGCGAGCCATCCTAGATCCCCTTACTTCCAGCAACAGGATATCTCCAGCTAAACACAGCTCCCAAACCGTTCTTGCGTGACAAACATGCTCGTGTTTATAGACAGCGTAACTCAAACCAAGGACGAAGGACTCATACTGCATGCCATATTTTTTCGAATTCTCAAAAGCATTTGATAGGGTCCCACACGTCCCGCTGCTCCTTACGGAATTCTTGGAAGAACCCTACACTGAATCAAGACATTCCTATCAGACAGATCATCCCGAGTGAGAATAGGCTCGACCTACTCTTCTCCAGCGCCGGTCTCCATTGGAGTTCCTCAAGGCTCCGTCCCGGGGCCACTGCTGTTTTTGATCTACGTCAACCACCTTCCAGATGTTCTTGCAAGTCCACGTCTACTCTCTGCAGACGACTTGAAATCCTGGAGTTCCAATGCCAGTGCCCTCCAGATGGGCATAGACGCTGTAAGGCAGTGGTCGTTGGAATGGGACCTTCCAATGAATGACGAAAAGCGCGCCCATATGTCATTTGGAGGAGACTCAGTAAATGCCTTTGTTATGCATGGTGAGAAAGGACCATAAAACATCATGAAGACAGGCGCCAAAAAGGTCTTGGGTATCTGCGTCCCCTCAAACTTGTCCTTCTCACTGCACCATGAGAAATCAGCTCAAAAGGCAATCGCCATTTTACGGATGATCCGACGCACCTTCTCCCGTATCACTCGCACGGACTTCCAGATACCCTATGGGGCCTACGTCAGGCCGCTCCTCGAATACGTCAACCAAACAGTCTACACAGGATGCACAAAAAATGGCACTCTTACTGAGCGTGTCCAGCGAGCCGCTACAAGAATGGTTGCCGGCCTCAAATCCGTGGACTACGAAACGCGTCTCGCGATGCTTGATCTCCCTCCCCTGGAGTATCGTCGCATCCGAGGGGACCTAATTCTTACTTATGCCCTGTTTGAACAAAGCTTGGCAAACAGGTTTTTCACCGTTGACCCAGCAAACACACGGCGGGGACATGGTAAGATTTTCAAGCTCACAGCGCACACATTCATTAGGCGAAATTTTTTCTCATTTCGAGTAGTAGCTGCGTGAAATGACCTTCCTCCGACGCTTTCTTTAACCCAGTTCAAAGCACTACTAGAAATTTCTTTATGCGAATCCTCGCGCTGGCAAGCATACTGCCCCGCACTCAGAACATAAAGAGCAGTGCTAAACCCTTTTTTCACTTGTGCCTTTCAGGTGAACGACAGCCGCTGAATGACAAGAGCAACACCGACCCGGGAAACCTGGGCAAAAGCCTCGATCCTCTGTATCAATCCTGAATTCGTGAATCCGTGACAAAGAGATGTACCGCATACAAGACCATATAAATGCAGCATGAACTGAATGCCACAAGCAGAAAAACAAACTAACCCACGTTCATCCGTGAGTGACGCGAAAATTCATGGTTTCGCTTTTAAGAACAACCCACAGAAACTTCGACGAACTGACGTAGTATTCGAACGCAGCTCTGGTCTATGAAACCCTCGCTAGCCAAGAATAAAGGCGAGCAACCATCCAGTGGGTGAACCCTGAGCGAGTTCGAGTATACTACTCCTCAGATAAAAACGACATAAGAACACTCTTCCAAGGAAGAAAAGTTGTGTTCTACTCCTCCAGGCTTCCCTCTTAGGAAAACAAGGTGAGAAAGGATACAGCGAAGGTCATTAAGCACATGCGTTAGGTGCGGGCTACGGACCGAACGTAGCTACGCCCTGATTGGTCATAATGCTAGTCAGTCTGGAGCGAGCATCTCTATCTGGAAGCTTCTCGTCCCCTCATGGAGAATCTAGCAAGGCCTTGTGGGACATTCTGCGAATACCCTATATATACGGTTGTAAAAATCGTTCTTAGTCTCCATGGCGGGCTGTCTGAAACTACAGTGTCTTTTGATAGGCCATATTTGGCGGAGCATGAATCCAGGGGTTGACACTGTGTTGCACGGCTGTTCACCAAGTCTGTAGTGTCTGTAATCCGTTGCC
>NW_008751697.1:1950704-1954287 GCF_000715545.1 Opisthorchis viverrini | reverse complement strand
CGCTGGTTAGGTCCTAGTCCGCTACAAGTCACAACAGCTAGGACGGGATGGGATTTTGTGGTTTTATATTTTAGTCACTGATGAGGTGAATAAACAATATTCTGTTCAGACATTTCTACCACCATCACTGGTCATCGGTTAGTTGAATCCCAGGGTCCCCATCCGGGGAGATGGCAGTTTTCGACCCAGCTAAGTTTCCTGCTCGATGTTTTCATACCTGCTTGCCAGGTCATGCATTGTCCACCTCTCGGGCGCCTTTCTTCGGCACTAGGTGGGCGAAGAGATCTCTCCGAGGCCGAAGCTCTTCTGGCATGCGGGGTACATGGCCTGACCTGCGTAAGTCATGAGGCGTAAACGATTCATCTATCGCAGCAGATTTCTTTTTTTCTAAGACCATCTGGCGTATATCAGCATTGCTAATCCTACGTTCACACGAGATCTCACCATAGCTTTAGAGACACCGATGGTCAAACATTGAGGTCTTACGTATGTCGAATTCGCTCAGGTTCATTTGGGTCAGGACCGTTAAGTGACTCATTTTTAACATTTCCATAATCTTCATCTGAGATATTGAGTCAAATCAAACATGTCTTCATCCTCCGAACGCACGTCTCTTTAAGTGCTTTCTCGGCTCTTTAGTTGTAACTTGGTCATTCATTTGTTGATCGTAATAATAGCTTTCGGCGCACCATTTTTCTTTCCGCCTAGAAGTCAGAATCTTCGGCGTATACCTTATTTGACCTTTGGTGTCTTCATAAACCTATCTCAACCATTCTTTCACGTCCTTCAACTAGCTGCGTATTCTGCATTCTTACATCATTCTCCTTTTTCATTGATCCCGTCTCCTGCTCACGATCATTAACCAAAGTCAGTTTTCTAATATTTTCACAGCCTTACTTGTCCGCTTCCATGCCAGGTGATGGCAACCCGATCAAAAAGAGTCCAGATACTCCGGATCGTTTTCTTGTACACCTGGTATCCAAGTTAACTTTGAGAACTCCTTGATAGAGTAAATTTGGTACATATCTTTTCACAGGCTCATCGCCGGTTTTTCCGAATGTTTGATCTATATCTCGCATGATCATGCGAGAAGCGCCTGGCGAAAATGCTGTTTCTTGAGTCGCTTATATTCTAATTAAACAAAGTCAAGCACGAACTGATCGATGGCCGGTATGCGGCATTCGTCTTACCAACCCGTTATTCTGCTTTATGAGTGGCGGTCCTGCTGATATACCAGTCACTGCAAACAATCCCTAACCTCAGCTGGGTGTTGCGTGCACTGTTTACAGGTGGTCGACCTAGACTGAAGAAAACCTTTCTTCTGCGTCATACAGCGAAACCTCGATTGTGTCACTTTTCACGGATTCACGGGGTGATTCACATGATTAAGGGTTTTCCAGAAACTTCCTGTGTCGGGTTTGTTCTTGACTTCCGATGGATTTCGTCCACCTTAAAGGGACAAGAAAAAGGGATGTGGCACTCTTCATCTAGTTCTCAGCGTAGGACAGTAAGATTGACTGTGCTAGGACTCACATAAAAAGTTCAAAAGGGCTACAAACTGGGCACTAGATGCAGCGTACACAGTCGTCAACTATCCAAGCTTGTTGCCTAATAAACGTGTGCGCTTCGGCTTAAGAATCTTCCTGGCACGTCAACACTGTGAGTTATTTCGGTTAATGGCGAAAATCCCGTTGGCAAAACCCTGTTCAGGTCTCCCCATAGGCAACAATACTCCAGGAAGAACAGTTCAAACTCCTTGAGAAGGGTTTCGTAGTGTAGAATGGCTATGTATAATGTATACGATTTTCTAACCTATCTACGTTGGTGAGTTGTTGAATTGAGTGAATCTTTGAGATCAGCAAGCATCACCGGCTGTGAACACGTTGCCCAATGCAGTAAGAAATCGCTGATGGCGGAAAAAGGTAACGCACTTACAGTGGATGGAACTTTTGGTTTTACAGCTGAAATAGTTGGATGAACATTCTAGAATCTAGATGGCCATTGTGGATTCAGAATATGCGGGAGCGCCATTATTGTAAATAATCTTTGCTCGATAAATTGCAGAAAACCGCGTTCATTACCAGAGAAAAATCGTGAATGTTTGCTTTTGAATGCAGTGTTCCCTTTTAGCCTGAATAATATGCTAGAAAGGTGATGACGTTGATCAACAAGCCACTTGGAACCTACGTCTATAATAGCGGACAGCTGAACGAACCTGGCTGACCAGCGTGCGGCTATGGGTCCAAGATGCCCGATCAGCTGTTTGTAGCGCGCCCGTCCGACCTTGCCAGGGAATATGTCCAAACTAGTCGACATGAAAAGGTGACTTTTGTTGGTCGTTCCGACAGGTACCCATGACCTTCCGGTAGGCGCATGACCTTCGTGCGGAATGTGCAATGGGCTATTGACGTCTTGAAATGAGAGGAAAATGTAAGCTGAGTTATCGGACTGTCACCATGGAGCAGGCAGCTGGCAAACAGTGAGGAAAACTTACCTCAAAACGGGAACAGTTCAGAGACCATCTCTTGGGGGTTTGTTTACACGCCAACTTCAGTAGATATTTCGCATGCCTACCAACTGTAACCCTCAAGAAATACAAGGCTTGCACGAAATGAATGGGATCTCATTAAGGGATGAACTGCTTGGAGCTGATGGATCGTACAAAATCATCATCGGCCCTTTCATCTGTCTGGCGTCCCACAGCGTTAGTCGTGGTGATCAAGTATTTTCTCACTGCTGTTCCTTAGTTCCTCCTTGGACCCGAAAACATTGGGACACAGACTCCCGGGATACATTGTGGTTGGGTTCTTTGCATCGATTCAGGTCTGTATTATAAGGCGCTCTACTTCGCGACCGTGTGCTCAGAACCAGAGCAAGTCGTTCTGGTGTAAACTCACCTTCACCTTAAGTCAGCTATAAACCGCAGAGTTGCCAGTGGTATCTAGCGCTTTTCAGTTCGGTTAAAGCCAGCCTGAAACCCACCAACTTTACTGAGCCGACTTATCGACCGTTTTTTCTCTGCAAGATCGCCTGGCTTCATGATGAGACAGAGAAACGACCACTTCATCCATCAACTAGGTTCCAAGAGAAGAAACGAAAACTCTTAGTGTTTTATCACTTCAGTGTGTGACTTGCTATGTCACGTCCTGCTGATCCACAATGGAAACGTTTTTTCCACGGCTTCAGGTGTAATCTGGCAGCACTGTGTACACTTCAAACCAATGCGGTAGCGAATAAAGTACTATCTTCATGTCATCAACCATTGAAACGGCCCTAACACTGGAACCAAACTTTTTGATCGACCAAGGCATTTCGTGAGGCATTTCCAGTGCGTATTCAAAAAGCCTAATGGTAAAGTTAGGTTGGTTTATATTTTTGCGCCTCAAAACGGATTGGAGGCCCTCAACGAAATGGTGGAATTCAGCCGGCTGTGATTTACATCAGCCTGTAATACAACTAATGTAGATGTTTAATCTAAGCAGTCAAGCTAATGCGTGCATTTAAGTATCCTAAGTGAAATACGAGATCTCATTAAAAGCGGTATTTCGAGACGCAGTAAGCAGCCGAAGCGCCATGAATTACG
>NW_008751697.1:1948230-1950666 GCF_000715545.1 Opisthorchis viverrini | reverse complement strand
ATAGCAATATGCTACCTCACTTTTCCTGAAAAACCCTTTTATATGTGGCATGCTCCACCGTGCTTCAAAACTGCTGGACAATGTACACGCACCTCAAATAAAATGAATTATCTTGGAGTTTCAAAATTGCTCCACAGAAGTGTAGTAGGGGACAGTGTGTTACCTAAACGAAAGAGAAATAAAAAAGAAGTGAAATAACGAATTCATATTGCTTGTATAAAATTTGCCCGTCCAACTCAGTCATCTCACCATGGTCTGAAGTTCCAGTCCAAAGTAATGTGCCCATTTAAGAAGCGGTCTTTATGGACTAGACGCGACCATGAGTTCACAGCAGAAAAGAAACAATTTTACCAAGTAAACCTGAAATTCTCTTACCCAAATGTGATATTATCTGGGTTTGATGAGAAACCATAGCTGTGTTTGGTTCAACCAGAATCTTTTAATTCAGAACAGATACCACGTATTGTACTGGGTTGTATCTTGTTAAGTATATCCAACCTATACCGAGGGCCAAACTCCTCGCTGCGATTGTACTGGTCTATTTGGCGACGTTCTGTACATGTGAGGTCTCCGTTCTTCCACCCGAGGATATCTTTGCCACCGTTCATGTCTTGTGCTTGATATTAACCATCTGCTGACGTCGATTACAGAGACTACTAAAATCGGAAGATAGACAAGGATGGTAAAGCAGGTTGTGTGTTATCCTCAGAACGTATCTGATCAATGTGACGCACGTAAAATAAGAAAAAAAACCAGTGTTTATTATGTTTACCCAGCCCACCTCAATGTTTGTGAACCTATGGTCTCAGGGCTTTTGGTTAGTAATGGCTCACCGACAAGGAATTTCGACGCCAAAGATTCGAAGGCTGTGATCATGAATCAATGCAATTCCTGATGGACGCGTTGGAGCATTGGTTCCTCTAGGTAGAATAGTACGCAGTGCCAATACGGTGGTAATGCTTGTTACCACTGAAGAATGTGTTCGGCCCACTCTCTGGTCCTATTAAATTAACCCAGATGAGGTCGTTGGGAATAGTCGCTTGCCGATTAACTTGTTGAATACAAAATATGCCCAAAAGCAGCATGTTCTATAAAATATGGGCACAAATTTCGAAAAAATGCTGTCGGAGAAGATTCAATTTTAGATCTCAAACAGTGTGAAACATTTCAATGTGAATGGTGAGTGACCAGTCTGCGCACATACCTTTAGCACACAAGTAAGGAGCCAAAAAAATTTTTTGTGGTTTCGAAACTTGGGGATTTTAAAGTTGTTGTCGTTGTGGGCCGTGGACTTCTTAAGAAATCGATCCGGTTTCTGTAGCGCAGTAAGTAAGTTGGTTGTCACTCGGGCCTCGATGTCCTCGGTGGACACCAACTTATGGCATTGTTGCGCAAATGTGTAGCGGATTGACATGATGATCTTGTATGATCCCAAGGAACTCACCCTTAAAACATCACTTGACAAATGTAACATAAGTCTGACTACCGGGTTCGAATCGAGTTCTACCATGACGACCGGTGCACAAGCGAAAGCACATTTAAAAGCTGTTTGTATGGGAGCTTATCAGGTCGGCTGCAACAGGGACGGGAAACTGTATTTTTAAACTTGATGATAGGAGATACACAACAGTACCGTAACGTGCTATCAGACCATATCGAAATTAAGAGCCTGTCGGCTGACAAAAGTACGGGTTTGCTTTTGCTCTTCGTGGTATTCAATGCAAAACTTTACAAGCAAAAAGACCAACGATCTGCATATGCGCAGACTGTGCCTTTCGAGCCTGAGGCAGCAGATTAGGGACATTAAAACACCATCCACAAAAGCAAACCCAGAAGATAATGTTTATGTTCACAATCCAAATTAACCCTTATAGAAAGTCTTGAGAATGCGAATGGGTGCTGGTGGCTTTGAAATTCTTCCGGCTATGCATCCTTTCAGGATCTCGGTTGCCCATTTTGTGTAGAGTCTGACACTTGCTCTGAGAGCTCCACGTTTCGCTTTTAAGCGTGATATATTTTGATGAAGCCAGCACTGTGTGGTAAAAATAAGGGAAGGACGCAAGATTAGCTGTGACATGGAAACTCCCGTCAACGACGAATAAAATTTTGTCCGGCGGACCTTTTGCAGCGCTGCTGATAGAAGTCGTTCAACAAAGCGCTTGGACCCAACATGTCGCTGCACCCACCAGATACCGCGCAGTCCAACTACCATCCCTCTTGGATTTGGTCATCACCAACGAAAGACACTTCGTTGATCAGGTAACAATTAACGCTCCACTGGGAAATAGCGACCACTGTGTGCTGACCTTTGATTTCATCTGCTATTGGGCCAGAAATCCCAAAGCTCAAACGTGGTTTCAAGACTTCTGCCGTGCAGACTTCTCAGGAATGCGCATCTTCCTTGAACAAGTCACACTGAGACCAGCTCCGGTGGAA
>NW_008751697.1:1937625-1946707 GCF_000715545.1 Opisthorchis viverrini | reverse complement strand
CACCATGAGAAATCGGCCCAGAGGGCATTCGCCATTTTACGGATGATCCGACACACCTTCTCCCGTATAACTCGCACGGACTTCCAAATAATCTATGGGGCCTACGTCAGACCGCTCTTGGAGTACGCCAACCAAGTTGTCTACTCAGGACGTACAAAAGACGTCACCCTCATTGAGCGTGTCCAGCGGGCCGCCACTAGAATGGTTGCAGGCCTCAAATCCGTGGACTACGAAACGCGTCTCGCGATGCTTGATCTCTTTCCCCTAGAGTATCGTCGCCTCCGACGGGACCTAATTCTTACTTACGGCCTGTTCGAACAAAGCTTGGCAAACAGGGTTTTTACCCCCAGCACAGCAAACACCCGGCGAGGACATAGTAAGAAAATTTTCAAGCTCAGGGCACACACATTCATTAGACAAGACTTTTTTTCAGGTAGTAGCTATCCGTGAATCCGTGAATCCGTCCCGCTATTCAACAGGTTCGCGCGTACTAAGAATCCCCGGAGAGGATACCCGGATTCCATCTCCTGGAACTAATTTAGCTAGAGACTTCGACGTTTTTGTTTGCAGTGATCTCGATAATGGAACAACCGCTAATAAGCAAGAAAAAGACAGGTTACTGACAGCCTCTGTCTGTGATATACAGAAGGTTTCGTAAGCAGGCCTGGAATGTTGTTCCGAAAATGTACAACTCGTGGTGCCTGAGGTCACCAACAGGATCCGAGAGGTAAGTGCAGCTGGAAGAATTGAGGCCATGACAACCTGAAGGAAAAAGAATGA
The DNA here is from genome assembly GCF_000715545.1 of Opisthorchis viverrini. Taxonomy (NCBI): domain Eukaryota; kingdom Metazoa; phylum Platyhelminthes; class Trematoda; order Opisthorchiida; family Opisthorchiidae; genus Opisthorchis; species Opisthorchis viverrini. The sequence continues at coordinate 1,945,927 of NW_008751697.1, read as the reverse complement.
GAATGAATGTTTCGAAGTCCAGCGCGGTGGCGCCTATGGACAATTGTTTGGAGACACGGAGGTTGAACCACCAGAAACAAAACATTTCAGGTATTTGCGGATACTTGAATTGGGCTATCGTTTCAGGCAGTAGCAGTGTGTAATGACAGAACGTTTAGATTCGGGCCCCCAACATGCATAAATCATATCGCCTACGCTCCCTCAGGGTTGCGGGAAATAGTGTGATGACACGGCTGCAGATATATCGCTAGAAATTTCGAAGCGATGCTCTTAACACCTACACTTACAGGGCTCCCTGACGTATGGTATCTGTCGCTTGAATCCTAATTTAACATGACATACATCTAAACCGCGGATAAACACATGATCAAAACTTGTTCCGGATATTATTGCTGGACTCAAAATGCGATATTGAGACGAATGTGCATCCGACGGACGACTTCAGAAAAATGGCTACACGGAGCGCGGAAAAGCACATGACTCGCTAAGAGCGCGAGAAATACAAATTGCGGTTTAATTACGCGGATAAACGAAAATGGATGCAAATAAAGTCACTAAGGATAAACCGAAATTCTGGACGTGACGATCATGGGAAAAACTTGAGGGAGCACGTGGCGTGCGAAAATCTTTCTTTGGGTCCCCTGGACGTATACGCATGTAGTAACAGGTAGCAAATAGGAATGAAAAAGGGAGAAATGAAAAAATGAACGATGAGACGAAGCGGAACGAAGAAGTAGAAGGAAGCTGACGAGAGGGTAATAGCAGAAATTGAGCTTCCTAATCTTTAAACTTCTACCCAACGCAGCACAGTGGTATTTCTGACCTTCGGAAAAGGGTCCGGACGAGATGTGGCCATTGACCTTAAGGCCCTTGCTCCATGCGAAGCCCGAGTGCTAACTTAACTATTGTTTTGTTTATTTATACCACCGTGAAAGGTGGTGACGCCACATTTTGACCCGCCCAATTTGTACTTACTGGCCATGGAGTAAAAGCGTACGACCTTTAAGTTTATTCCGCGTTTTGCGGGCCTTTCTCGTGAGTCTTGCATTGAATAGTGTACATACATTGCAGGTTCACCATGCGTTTCTCACTGCTTTTTTCACAATGCCCCCTTACACCCCTGTCCGTATCCCATGGATTTCATTACATACCAACTCTTCGAAAGTCGCGCGGGGTCCCCTACGTGGGACCCAGAACCCTTTAACTTTGATTTACAAGCTCACGCACAAGATCGCAAATCGGTTACCCGCGGTGAGAGTTTTTCTGATGATGCATATGACGGTAAGTGTCTGTGGCGCCTTGCTCATCCAATATTATAGTTTCATCATGCACCTCTGTTTCCCCCTTCGCATCTGCATCAGAGAGTTCTTTTCCCTCCGAAGAGCTCGATGTTCCCGTTGAAGTTGTGGACTTATTCGTCGACTATGCAGTAAGTTGCCGCCACTTCCTCTGATACCCTAGAATACCCCAATCCAAACATGCACCACTATGTTAAGCGAACAAATGGTATCGGCTAAAAGCGAAGACCACGGGTCGACTGGTCCTCGTTCAGTCTCCCCAGATTGCAGTGACCACTCTCTTAATCAATCTTGCGGCCCAGTCGATGGTACCAGACAAGCTCTACGGAAGAAGGCGGCGAATCGTGAAGCGTCGTTCCGGTATCGTCAGAGGCTGAAAGCACGTTCACTTGAGCTAAATTCTCAGCTGGATGACGCTCTTGCATCGTATCAGCGTGCTCGTCTAGCCTACGAAAAGACTGAGCAGACGTTTGATGTCTTGCAAAATTTGGTGCTTAATTTATTAGCTTCTAAAGAGTAGACTCCCTTGTTTTGCCATAATGTGGTCTTTTGTATTTTGTACTGAAATAAAGTGTTTGCTTCCGCGTTATCAGTTGCCCGCTAATTAATCACAGTGGAAAAGTCTGAAGCTCGTTTCTACGGGTCATTTCTGTGCCTCCTGTGGGTTCCTGTCGTCCGTCCCTTCTTGATTAGCTCGGGTATCGGTGGTTTCGAGAAGTGATTTTGACAGGAGTGTTCACTGTTGATTTCGGAGCCCGGATAGAAAACCTATGCGACGCCCGGCATCTCTCCTCAGGCCCGATGGAACTCGGTAGCAATGACACCTAGCAACGGGAAGGTCCGTGGTTCGCTCTCAACCATGGCTTCTTGGCTTCTATCTAGGCTTGGCTACTCTAATGGTACCTCGTCTCTTGTATTTCCTTCGGTTGATGTGGCATCTAGGCACCGAACGGTGGCGTAGCTGACGACGGTAACATGACCATTTCAGCCGCCTGACCCAATATCTACTCTTGATATGAACGAAAGCGCTCTATGATTTTCAGGGAAGTGTGTCCAGCTAAAGTGATGCTGATCACCAGTGGTTTCTCGGTACGGGAGTTTGTCGACTTAATTTACAAGAGACTTATTCCCTATCCATTGGTGGACGAACTATGTGATGTACATGCGCTTTCTTTGTTTTCCAACCGGCGCGTAAACTTTCGACGTGAATCCTGTGCAAACCACCTGTGAGTGGATTTGTTTCGGGGAACAAAAGTCAGCCATCTGTAAAGTGAAAGTCGCCTCTCCCAATCCTAATGGAAACTATCAGCGCATCTTAACCACAGGTCAGTTGTACGATTTTTGTCCAAGTTTAGCAAGTTTAGCTTTTGTAAGTGGTGGTACTGACCGTGATGACTTAGTACTTAGCTCGGCAGTCTATTGAGTTGAACTGGGGAATGTTTTCACAAACTCTACCGCTGGTTTTGTCAATAGTTAGGAGCCTGGTAGTCAGTCCGTTCTTTCCACAGATTTGGTGCTAGAAATACTGTGCAGAAATGACCACTGAAGAATAGGCTGCTAGTTTAATCCGACGGCGCCCAAATTCGGAGCCAAAGGCCCCATTCACACCTAATCTTAAGCCCCCTTGCAGTTTGTCAATCTTGTTTCGGGCACTGTCTCCACAAGTAGTGGTGGTGGTTCCCATTTGAGCATCACATGCTGTCAGTCGCCCGATAGCATCATACACCACATGACGGGGGCAGCCGGAAGCGCAATATCAGCCCCTCATGCTTCGCTTATTGACCACTTGTGCTAATGTTAGCTGTGTCAGTCGGGCTGTATCCGTTATCCAGACCTTATTCCGTACATACTTCTGGGCGTGTGAGTGTGTGTGTTAGGCTATCTTAAGGCTTACTCACAAAAGCTAGTATCCGACAAAACATCCACTACTTTTTGTTCAACTTCGTCATCGGTGAATTAATGAGGCGAGCACTAGAAGGCTTCCGAAACCCCGGTGTTCAAATAGCTGTTGGTGGGAACGTTATCGGTCTTGAGTACCCAGACAATCTTCATCTTTAAAGACAACGGCCACGCACAAACTTTCCTTAATGAACAGACCACCATGTCATCTTTCGGCAATAGCCTTGCACCTTCAAAGTACATTACCACATCCCATAACGTACTGTCTCGGATTAGGGCCTTCAATCAAAGCCTTTGGCTCAAAATCTTAATCGCATGGCAGCGGTATTTGGCGGAAGATGTAAATGCACGGCCATTTTTACGGAACAAGTCGCCGCATGTTCGAACTCCCAACCTGGAAATCAGGAGACTATGTTTGTCAGTCCTCTAACCTTTGGCCAACCTAGTATGAGAGACTAAATGTCGCGGGGACACCTCCAACAGCTCGATGGGTCGGTGATTTACGCGAACCGTCAAACCACGGCAAGGTCCACTCTCTTCGTGATGGCCTGCGTTGCTTGACAGTTGTTAGATATGGCCTTTGTGGACAGATGATTCGAGGCTATTGATTGCCGATGCCTCAGAATTATCGATAATGTCGGATGGCGTCAGCTAGGCGAGCTAATTAGGGAAAGGATAATTTGTTCTGGTGTTTCAGTCGCGGAAAACATCCAACATTTCAAATGTGTTGGTCATGCACGCCGAAACGTCGTCTACCGAGGCGAGTTTTGCTCTACGTGCTTCCAGAGTGGCGCAGGCTGTGAGGTGAAGGGTCTTTGGAATGCTTGTGATAGGTCAGTACCAAGTTTTTCCGTCGTCCACTTTTCACTTTAAGACATCAAGTTTAGTCAGATGAACTTTTTGTTTGTATCGCATTGATGTATCAGTACCGACACTGGTGTCACTGTTTCTGGTGGTGACGGGTGATGTTTTTATTGTGTTTCGGGCACATCTTTTACCTTATTGGGAAGCGTTCACTGAACTTACGACAAGACCGTAATACAGTAAGTGAGCTTTGGGTTCCCGTTGCTACGTATCGGCAACGGTAATTTCTGTGATGAAATGGTGGGACCTTCTCGAGCTGAGGTGTTCGTGCCTATTAGATACCATTGAACCATCATCTCCATGCCGTTTGTCCCCCTGAATTAATCCTCGCATTGTCGGAAATGTCCACCACTCGTCATTAGATTTCACTTCTGCTTATAATTCAATGAAGGTCTTACTGGGTACCTTCGGTTCAGCTTTAACAGTTGAAATTGCTGCCCATTCGAGTTATAAATCTCAGTGGTCGGTGGACGGATGCTACTAGTGCGCCGAGTTTTCAGTAGTCTTGGAACATAGCTGTTCTTTGCCAGCCGTGATCTTATCTTTGATTTTTTATTTATCCATTACGGGAAACATTCGAGGCTTGATGTTAAATACAATCCTCGCGTAGCTCAGACGTATTCACCGACTAAAGTTGTTGGAATATTTCCACGCAATCAAGCGCGAACATTTACTCCACGGTGCATTACAGTGCGGCATGTCATCAACTATTACGGTTGCACACCATCACCTGAAGCGTTTGCTGTTTCGATGCAGTTCGTTTATATTAACTTCTTTGTAAACGGTTTTCACCTTAAGGAGACTATTATCCAGTTAGCATAGTGTGTCGACCACGTCACTGCGCTTCACTAGCTTCATTTTTTTTCAGGATTGGAGGTATCAGTTACAACAATATAGGGGTGGGGCCTTTGGCTTCTACAAGGTACAGGGCTGCTGGAACGGAGGCTGATAGTTTAAAGCCGACCTTGGCCTATCGATTAGTACCGTTCCTGACTGGGTAACCTGGCGGTATCTTCGTGCCTCTTTTGCGTCACGAAGTAGCTGAACCTTACCGTTGTGTAACGGTTTGTGCAACTAATTGACCCTGTGACATTCGCACGGTCTGTCATACTAGGATCAGTCGCTAGGTAGAGGCCACAGTCTCATCCTCCAGGTTGGGATTCGGAACATGTCACCTGTGTTTCTTAAAAGTGCACTTTAGTGGTCCCATGCCCCTTATCTCTGGTTTGCGGTCAGGCTCTTTAGCCAGAAGCCTCAGTTGAGGACCACAACTCTCTCCATTTCTTGATTTTGGCGCATTGTCAGTATCTCACCACTAACTTTACGCATACCAATAATTTCATGCCACATCAGCAGACCCTACAAACAGCATTTTAGGTAAAAGAAGACAGGCCACTGCTGGCGCCTCCTATCTTCGGAATAACCTCTTAACGCTCTATGCCGTTAAACCATCACGATTTTGTAGATCTCAGCCGTGGCACCTCAGTATTGCTTCCGAAGAAGGGACTAACAGCGGTTCGCCAGTGACATCTGCTGCTTCACGTCTGCTTCTTCGACTTCCTCTCTCTGTTTTCCTCGCGACTTAATATTCTAGCCCTGAAGCAACTCAGCTGCTCTTGACGCTTTATTAATAGATGTTTCTTGTGCTTCCGAAACTTCTATACAAGGTTTATGTATGATTATGAAGCTTTCGGCAGCCTCGTCATTTGGATACTACCACCCACCTACTGCTGTAGCGGTATGCGCCGGCGTTGGTATGGCTTTCAACTCGCAAGCTGATGCCTTACTCGTCTGGATCCCTGTAGATAACCGTTTTCGCGCTGCTCGCTTGTCAACTCCCATAAGAACCCGCACTGGCTGAAATGATGCCCGTTCTGCATCTGCACCAACCAGTTGTACTTCTCATTCAGTTAATGATACTATGTTTGGAGAGCTATCCACTCATATCCCGCACGGGAAGCCTAAATGTTGTTCTAGTCGCCAGCGATTTCGCTTTATATGTGAGACGTCCTGATTCATCATATACGCACCTTAGTGACCCGTTCTACTTGCACTGTAGATTAAATGGTAGTAGTTATAGTTTTTCTCAGCTTTGTACTCATCTTTAATTGCTTCTCAGTAGTGTAGAATCCAGACAGTAGACGACGTTGCTGTGCCTGGGGTTTCTATACTGGGAACCGTGGAACCAGGTTGACCAACCATCAGGGAGGCTCTATTATTGACTGTCAGTCTTTCTAAATCACCCAATTCAGCTGCCGTTGGGCTTCTATCTGGTTTAAATTTTTGATAGGAATGCTAATGCATTTCCGAATACAAATGTGTTCCAGCAATCTGAGGCCTTTGCGCGAAAAATATTCTGTGAATTCACCAATCATAGGGATGTAAGCCCCACTCTAGTTCTGACACCGCTGCTAGCTTCATTAGTACTACAACCTTGGACCTCATCATGCGTGACACAAGTTCGAGGCACCGTGCAGTAGTTGGGATAGTTAGTGTGCGCATTGTCCACATATTCACATTACGTCAAGTACCGGATCAGCTCCGGTCATACCACCTACCAGCGGGCTGGCTTTCTTTGACTTCAACAATAAACTAGTACGTTAGCCGACCACCGTAATGAAGAACAATTCCTTGAACTCGACAATACTATTTTCACCTGTACGGCACGTGCCAAATGCAGTTCGTATTTCTGAAGGGAGCGGACATCAGACCACAACACTTGTCGTTTGTAACCTAAATCCTACTGACGAGCAGCTCATTGATAAAAGGGACCAACTGTGGAAGACTAGGTCCTGTGAACCCAGAGATTTGGCCTCCCAGAAGAAGCAACTATAATATGCTTTCGTGCGCTGGGTGGATCTCTCGAAAACATCAGTCAGGAGTAATTCGTTTTGAAAGGTCGGTCTCTTCAAAAATAAGCAGGAAACATGTTGGAGGTTCTTCAAAAGTCTGTTCTGCATGGGGATTTACTTGTAATCAGTGATGGAGTTTTCCACCCGATAGCTTCCTTTTCAGAAGGAACACCGTATCTTGCAAGAAGTAAATGGAGTTTAACTTCACTGGCACATTCCTTGGGGTCCACACCAGGGCATTCCGTTCTTCAGAATACAAAATCTTGTTAAAGTCGTATTTCGCTTGTGTTCGATCACTTTTCAGCGATTCTTCGCAAGAAAGTGCGAAAATACTATCTTTGTTGGTCTCTTGGCTAAGGTGACCTCAGTATATTTGCGGAGGCCTAGAAATAAGACAGTACCTAAAAATGGGAAGAAGGAATCGACGTTAAGTGATGGCCCAGAATGCCTGTGGCGAACATTTCCGCATGTATTATCATTCCTGAAGAAGTCCTGCCAAATTTGGCTTAGTAGTGGTGTCTTATGATAGCATCTTTGCCACTAAACTACGCTTTACAGATCACGTCATAGTGACCCAGTCCGACGGATGATCTCTCCTGAGACTGTTCTTTTCAGGTTGCAACCGCTGAATTTGCAAAATCATGTAACATTCAAATTACCTTCACCTAAGCCTAAATGACTTGACTGTGGAGCCCCGTTTGTTGTGAAAGGTATGCCATTTATCCAGACAGGAAGTGGATTAATAAAAGGAAGGTGATACTCAAGCCAAACAAAGGTCCTCTGTCGAAAGTGACCACCGGAACACTTTAAATCAAACCAAGACAGTTGAGCACTCCCTCGGAGGAACAATGCACTTCGGAGTCGTTGATTTCATTGCATGCTGGGGGCCTCAAATGTTGAAAGAAAGTTCTTCAATTAATCGGAATCGGGTTTACTTTCTGGAATAATCCTCCAGTATTTGAAGATGGTTTGAACACTAGTTGTCGAATGCAATACAAAATGATGGAAGAACCTAAAATGTTGTTCCGTACATCCTTCACGATGTCAGACAAAGCTTCGGTAAGTTGGACATCAATCCAGTGAAATTCAAAAGTGCTCTTTAAAATTTTTACGACTAAAGAGCATCACGGACAAGGGAGCCAGATGAATCTGGCGTGATTTTTTGTTCAAACAAGCAATATGAAAATGAATTGATGCAAATCCCATTTCCGGGTAAGCTCTCAGACCATTACGTGAGGAAGACAACGTTGAAACCGCACCAAACATGTGCCCCAACACCTCAGCGTGGCACTCAATTACAGCATATCCCACCCACTTCCTGTCCAAGCAGCCGACATTTGAAATTATTTGTGGGGTACAGTGTTGACACTCATCATCATCATCATCATC
>NW_008751697.1:1923890-1929765 GCF_000715545.1 Opisthorchis viverrini | reverse complement strand
TGTTAACTCAATCACTGTGCTTGCATCTTCGATTCTCGTTTCTGAGACACATCACAAGCGAGTCCAATGTGAGTGCAAGAGCAGCTTGTTGTCCTGCTTGCTTCAGAGTGCGAACATTGAACGCGGCCAGATAGAGTGGGTGTCGAGGCTTGAGGACTGATTTGGAGATTCCTGAAGATGTCGCCACCATGTGACGAGCAGATGCTGCACGCACAACCGATGCATGACGAACGGAGTCATCAGTCCTAAGTGCTAGGCTTACAAGGAGAGAGTTATTAATGGGGTGGGGAGAGGGGGAAGAAAAAGTATGTGAAGGAGAAAGAAGAGAGGCGTCGGCAGTAGCTTGTTTTCGCTTAACCGCCCTGCTGTATGCACAGTGTTGACACTACTAAGAACTATTTCGCCAAACTATTTCTAAGAGCGCGGGGAGCGATGTATCTTTTTTACGGGCATTAACACCCCAAAATTTTTCGTGTTCTACCATCATCACCGGAAACAACATCAGTATTTAACATCGATGCTTCACTGCCGTACAACCGTGGTTTATTTGAAGACTTTATTATGAACAGGGAGGGAGTTATTGCTAGCCTACCACAATCATTTCGAGGTGTCTACACCTCCAGACACCTACTGAGGTAATCTGAATAGAAACTGACTACGACAACGCCACTGACATCGACTGGTAGCCATAATTCATAGTGTCTCCAACCAGGTGCAGTGGGTATCGCGCGTTCCTATTCTGGAAGGTGAGTCGTACCAACGCACAAACTTTTCGTAACGTATTTCATACCCCTCTGCCGGGTCAGGGATTGATCACCTCTGCTTGCACTATCCTAAACTGGGTTCGAGAAATAGCACTTCGGCCAACAATATTTCGGCATACGCATTACATTCATCAAGCGAACAATCACTTTCTCATTGCGTATACCAGTTCTCCGATACCAACGGTTGTCGCATACCTGAAGACCTGCCAATTCCGCTGCTCTAATGGGTCAAGTTTCACAGCCATAGAAAAGACAGCTCGTACTAGAGCCTGATATATATGTCCCTTGAGATGCCAGGATAACTTTGAAAACAGGTGTCTCAAATTAGCCATTGCGACCCTAGCTTTGCAGATTCGTGCGGTGACCCCATCTACCACACTAGAATAGGAAGGAATACAATGTCCAAAATACATGAAACGTTCCACAACTTCGAGTGTCTTTCCCTGGGTTGTCGGTGGCATGTTTAGTGACTGCATGTTCATAGCCTGTGGGTTCAAAGCGCGTGTCAGAGGACAGTATGACTTCGGTAAGTTTATCCAAGAACACCTGCACCTTGTCCGTTTCGAAGACCAGAACGATTTCGTCTGCATATTCCAGGTTGACAAGGCTTGAACACAAGGGTTCTGGAGACTTTCAAGCGTTCGTTTCATCATTTCTTGGACGGGGAAGTTGAACAGAAATGAAAAGAGTGGGTGTCGTTCTTAGCACCACTTTGTGTGCGGAAGCTTTTAGAGAGTTATCCGGATGTTCTCACAGTATCCAAGCGCACCAGCAACCGTGAATTGCACAATTTCATATCTTAAAGCAATACCCACGTGTCATTTTCGGCGGCCTAATTTTCGGAGCGAATATCGGATCACCGAACTATACACACCAAATATATTAACTGCATATCCAGTTGACTGTGAAAAGTCACTATCAGCAAACCGTTTATGCTGGCTGACCTGACCCACAGTGCTCTATCTTGAGACGCCCGAATGGGTCATAATGATGACAGACTTTTTCTTCTCAACCATTCCTATCGAGACATCTCTCTACACCACCCTTATAAAAGACTTACAGGCTGTTCGATGTGTTTTGTTTTACCTAAAACTAGGATATAAGTTTGGGCAGGGTTTGGAAATTTGCTGAGGACTCGCTTTGACCATAACAAACTAGCCGTAACCGTGTAACCGTCCTCAAAACATATCCAGCATGGTCATCTGTGAGCCCCAATCTGTCGATCAACTCCAAGTGCTTATGTTATTCGCTAACAAACGCACGTGCAGTCTGCCAGTGGTGTAATAACTCAACTGCGAAGTAGATTCTAGCTTCAGAGTGTTGCACGGGTTAACTATTCTCCGAGTGATGTTCAGCTGAACGTCTCGGTCGTGTGGCGGTGACATTGCACCACAAGGTGGCCACATATGTCTGTCAAGTCTTGCAGTTCCGCTGGACCACACTGTTCAGCCAGCTTCCTTTGCACAACGATCAAAAGTACAGACATGTGGCTTATCTATATAGCTAACAGTAACCTGGTTTAGAATAATCGATTGACACATATGAGGGACGTATTGTAGTGTACAAGAACAACCATCATTCAAGTATACATGTTGTCCAGTTTGATAAAATTGCATCAGTGGTTGTGAAAACAATCAGCACACTGAATGCGGTTTCAACTCGCCACATGCATCCGACGTTGATTGATGACATAACTTCTTACGCGGTTCACTGTGCCTTCCTGTGTTAAAAATTCGAAATTTACCGCTTAGTCATTTTCCGTCCATTTTGGCCCCTTCTGCTCTTAACGAATTTTCTTTCCATTCTTCGTGACTGTTCGCAACCTAGACTGACTCTTGCAAAAAAGTTGTACTTTATTGAATGGAGATCCCCCAAGACTCATCATATCTCGTCAGGAAATTTCCTAACTTTCATCCCTGATTCCTCTGTTCCCTGGTCGGGACTACAAGTCCTGCTTATATTTTGTGAATACGCCTTGTCCAAGTGAACCGTTTTTCACTCAGTACCACACAGAAATCTCTCATCAATCAAACTACCCTAATCGCCAGTAACCAGCAAGTGAGGTCGTGATAAAGGCTGGTATTGCCATGACATTCGACTACGTATCACGCAGCCGACGGATAAGGAGCTGCCGCCTACAACACCAGACTCCAAGTCGTCATTGTGATGCTTTTTCAAAGGAGCACACCACTGGGAATTATTATGTATGCAATGTTATCTACTCCGAATTGGGTGAATAAAGTTTGGAGGATCAGGCTGACGACAGTGCGATGGCGTGTATAAGACAGCAGCACGTTACGGGTTTGATTCAGTCGGGCTTAGATTGGGGACATAATAGGGAAGTCGTGCCGCCGAACTGCAACCGCTTCAGCTATTGCAAAAATTTACAACAGGAGAGCACACTTGAACCTCGGTGTGACTTGCGTAAACAACCGAAACTCTTACGATCCAACAACTTGATGCTCTCCGCTGTTTACCCACAAACAATCTGGAAAATTCACGCCAGACCTGCACATCATTGCATAACCATTAAGGTCGGACATTTCATTTTGTCCTCCTGTGACACACAAAAGTATATCACTTATCACTCATCAAATGGGATACTACGGCAACGAAGTTGCTGTGAGACTTTGGGTATCTCATCTGTTGCAGATGGGGATTTTTGAAACAGTTTATGACTTCTGAGGTAAATAAATGAGCGGATAACTTTTGTCACTCTACCGCCTTACCGGTTACTCATACAAGCTTGGACAGTTTTCAGTAAAATAAGCACGACGCCGAAGCAGACAGTAGCAGTTATGCGACAGTTTATAATATCAAGAAAGGTGAATTCATCAGCCAAAAGAAAGGAGATACACACTGAAGTGAGCGGAAAAGAGAAGTCAGTTAGATCTAAACCATAGTGTCCGGAAGTCGACATGTAGCAATCCCTAAACCTCAAGGTAAAGGACCTCATCAGAAGCCAATGAAATGGCAGTTGAATGCGGAATAAGGGCTGCAGATACCGTTGTTTTAGCGATATAGTGAAATATTGGTGTATCAAGTTAAATAAACGTTTTTTTTGTACACTGAGGATGTCCACATGATCGCTGACGAAAAGTTAACATGCAAATACTCAGGCTAGGCGAACAGATCAACGGTCATCTGGTCCGCAAACGGTACCGATGAGATCGTTTTGGTCACAGTTTGTTCGGGTGCACGAGTTCGCAACGTTTGTCCCAACGGATTGATGAATCACTGCAAAGGCTGGAAATTGAGTCCATTGTTGACCCAATAGTCTTTAAAAATACCTCTCGAGAAAGATGTTTTTCAACAAACTAACATCTACTTGATGGGAGCCAAAGTAATGATGTGACAGGTTCCAGTGAAAGATACTTATTTGAGGATGTGCGTGAAGCAAGAAACCGTATTGTCATGGAATTATAATGGACAACGCAAAAACAGACTAGGTGGATGCTGAGCATGTAAGGAAACCCTTCCTCCCACATAAAGTACACGCAAATTTGCATAATCTTATTCTCTGAATTATGGTCATCATCGGCAAAAGTGAGATTGCTAACACTGCCATGTGTGCAGGCCGTTGTGGCAGTATACTTGTGGCTTTGACAGGCTATCAACAATCGGTTGTCAATGCACAATCTGTTTTCGTACAGATTCCTAACGCGGAGGTTGGTGGTGATCGGTTACAGAGCCTCAAACGTATCTGCCGCTTCGCATCCGCTACTCAAAATTCCTCCTATCATTATGACCGTCTTGGTAGCCCACATTCTCGGGCAATTAGCTTACAGGCTGCTCTTGTCTTCAAGGTTGAGAGGACATCTATACATAGGACTGGAGACTACAGCGCATTCAGTATTTGGACGCAATAGAATACGAAGTCGGGATGATTCTGCAGCTGTAGCATTTCAAATGGACATAAGATTTAAACCAGAGAATACTGCACTTAAGTAGGTGGCCGTAAACAGCTGATTGCGTAATCCAAGTTAACCCTCTCCTGATATTTTGGAACTCCTGAAAAAGTGACATCATCATCATCATCACCATCGTCATCATCATCACCATCATCATCATCACCCTCATCATCGTCAATAGTTTCTTAATCCTCATCATCGTCATCACCCTCACAATCCCCATAATCCTAATAATCCTCATCATCCTCATCATTCTCATCATAATCATCATCATCATCATCATCCCCATTATCTTCATTATCCACAGAAACATCATCATCATCAACATTCTCATCATCATTATCTGCATCATCCTCATCATCCTCATTATCCTCATCATCTACATGAAAATCACAATCATCATCCTCAACATCATCATCATCATCATCGTCATTAAAATTGTCATCATCATCATCGGCAACATCAACATCATTATCACCATCATCATCATCATCATCATCATCATCATCATCATCATCATCAAAATTGTCATCATTATCCTCCACAGCATCATCATCACTATCCACATCATCCTCATTATCTTCATCATCCACTTCATCCTCATCATCTTCATCAAACTCATCATCCTCACAATCCTCATCATCCTCATCATTCTCATCATCCACACGAAAAATATCATCATCATCCTTATAATCCATATCATCATTATTCACATCATCCTCATCATCTTCATCATTTTCACCATCCTCTTAACTCTTATCATCCTCATCATCCTCACAAAACTGATCGTCCTCTACATCCACATCATCATCATCATCATCGTCATCATCATCATCATCATCATCATCATCATCATCATCATCATCAACATCATCCTCATCCTCATCATCCTCATCATAATCATCCTCATCAACCTCATCTTAATCATTCTAATCAATCTAATCATCCTCATCATGCTCATCATCCTCATTCTCATTATCCTAATCATCCTCATCATCCCCATCATCTTCATCATCCTTTTCCTCCTCCTCATCGTGACAATCCCCATCATTCTTCTCATCCTCCTAATCCTCATCATCCTCATCATGATTATCGTCTTCTTCATCATCATCGTCATCACCATTATCAACATCATAATCCTCATCCATCGCCTCATCCTCATCATTATCCACATCATCCTCATGATGCTCATTAACTTCA
>NW_008751697.1:1922558-1923850 GCF_000715545.1 Opisthorchis viverrini | reverse complement strand
ACATGAACATCACCATCATCCTCATCCTCATCATTTTCATCACCGTCATCGTCATCATCATCCTCATGATCCTCATCCTCATCGTGCTCATCATTCTCATGATCCTCATCCTCATCATCCTCACCTTCCTCATTCTCATCATCCTAATCATCCTCATCATGCTCTTCATCCTCGTCATACTCAACATGTTCATCATCTTTATCATCCTCATCATCCATATGAACATCACGATCATTATCATACACATCATCCTCAACCTCATTATTATCACCTTCCTCATTGTCCTCTTCATCCACATCATATTCAACATCCTCATTATCCTCATCATCCTCATGAACATCATCATCATCTCCATCCTTATCATCATCATCGTATTCATCCTCATTATCATCATCATCCTTATCATCCACAGGAACATCATCATCATCATTCTAATCATCATTCTGAACATCCTCATCCTAATTATTCGCATCATCTTCATCATCCTCATCGTCCTCTTCATACTCAAAATCCTCATCATCTTCATCCTCATCCTCATCATCCACATGAATATCATCGTCATCATCCCCATCAACTGCATCAACATAATCATCATCCTCATCCTCATCATATTCATCATCATCATCATCATAATCCACATCACGCTCATCACCCTCATCATTCCCATCATCTCCGTCATCCTCTTCAACCTCATGATCCTCATCATCCCCATCATCATCCTAATCCTCCACCTCCTCATCATACACATCATCCTCGTCATACAAAAAATCTTCATCATTCTCATCCTCATCCTTATCCCGATCATCCACATGAACATCTTCAAAACTATCCTCTTCATCCTCATCAACATCACCATCATTCTCATCCTCATCATCATCATCATCATCATCATCATCATCATCATCATCATCATCGTCATCATCATCATCATCATCAACAACAACAACAACAACACTGTCATTATCAACATCATCATCAACATCATGAATATCATCATCCTCATCATCCTCATCAAGATCTCCATCCTATTCCTCCTCCACATCATCATCGTTATCATCATCATCGTCAACGTCATCATCATCATTATCAGCATCATCATCATCGTCATCAACCCCAACATTCTCATCTTCATCATTCTCATTTCTAATCATCCTCATCATTCTCATCATCCTCATCGTACTCAACATGCTCATTATCCTCATCTTCCTCATCACCCACATAAGCATTATCATCCTCATCATCCACATCATCAAACACACCATCATCCTCATCATCTTCACCATCCTCATCAT
>NW_008751697.1:1908206-1920132 GCF_000715545.1 Opisthorchis viverrini | reverse complement strand
CGATTCCCACCAAACAAGAAAAATCCAATATATATATATATATATATATATTCTAATACGGCAGTCAATGTTCTCCGTATATTTTACAGATGAAGTCTAACTAGGTTATATTTATCCCATTCAATTGATGACTAGGATGGAGAAAAACCCCAAACTATTGTATCAATTCGTGAATGCGCAGGCTAAAGTTAAACCAGGTATATCTGCCATAAAGACAGAATCGGGAATGACTGCAAATGCGTTTGAAACAGCTAATGCCCTTGCCACATTTTATGCTTCCGTGTTTTCTCCTGAAGATACCCGCGCTCCTATACAAACTGTGGAGGTACTAACGGACGAAACTTTATCGGACGTGCATATTGATCGGGCTAACATTGTCAAACACCTTCGCGGCTTACAGGTACACACTTCACCTGGTGGGGATGGCGTTACACTGCTTCTGCTTCTGCGCCACTGCGCTGAACCACTTAGCTATCCTTTGGCTAAACTTTTCGCTAGTTCTCTGGAAGAAGGGTTGGTACCAGAGGATTGGAAATGCGGGATAATAGCCCCCATATTCAAAGGAGGTATCAGAACGTGTGCATCTAACTACAGACCTGTCACTCTTCGCCCAGTAATATCAAAATTAATTGAACGAATTATAGCAGAAGCCCTGAAATCGCACCTTGAAATTCACTCCTTGTTGAGCGATAAACAACACGGATTTCGACAGAATCGTTCTTGTTTATCCAATCTTCTGGTGACACTCGATGACTGGACACGAGCAGTGGATGCGGGAGTTACTGTACATGCCTGTTACTTGGATATATCCAAAGCCTTTGATCGAGTCGATCACAGTATCCTTCTTCGGAAACTTGAAATGTATGGCGTGACGGGAAATCTGTTGAGCTGGCTGAAAGACTATTTGAGTGACTGTTCGGTCCAAGTTCGTGTCGATGGAGCGTTTTTCGATAAAATTGCCGCCACAAGTGGTGTCCCTCAGGGTTCGGTTCTTGGTCCAATTTTGTTCCTGGTATACATGAATGACCTGCCGAAACTTCTGCAGTGCAAAACCGTACTTTTTGCTGATGACATAAAAATCTGGTCTGAAATTCATGGAAAGGCTGATTGTGATGCGCTACAGCAAGATCTGCAAAGAATCGACGAATGGTCCATCCAAAACCGGCTGCCGCTGAATTTCCAGAAATGCAAACTCATAAATCTGGGGAAGAGCTACCACCTCCCATACAAACTGGGTTCCAATGAACTGGAATGGGTGGCTGAGGAAAAAGACCTCGGCGTCTGGATTTCTAGCAACCTGAAGCCGAGTAAACACTGTCTATCAGTATATCGCAAGACCTCGGCACTGTTCGGGATGCTTAGGAGAATATTTTATCGTTTTACGCCTGAAATTCTCCCTATTATCATGAACACATATCTCCGGCCGACAGTGGAATACGCGATCCAAGCCTGGTCTCCATGGCTGCAAAAGGATACACAACTGCTAGAGTGTATCTACCACCGCGCGACCAAGCTGGTCATTGGCCTCCGAAACGTTCCCTACAGTGAAAGGCTACGTAAACTGGATTTGTTTGATTTAACTTATCGGCGTATACGAGGAGACCTCATCCTGATGTTCAAGATAATAAACACCCCTAATCACCCTTTAAAACATTTGTTCACAGTTAATTTGGCCCGACAGACCCGACGGAATCCATTGGCCGTTGACATTCCATGTTCCCGCATTAACTGTCGGCGCTACTTTTTTTCAGTCCGCGTATCCCTCACGTGGAACAAACTACCAACATCTGTTGTGGATTGTGGTAACCTCGAGACTTTCAAACATTCGCTTGACGAATACATAAGATCTTACCCAACTTCCCTCATCAACATTTGACATGCAGATTACAAACAATAGAACATATATGTCATATTCCGTTTATCTGTATACATACACACACACCAATATCCTTTGGTCATTGTAAAGCAACATGCTTTTTAGACCAAACCTTCCTTGATTTACCTTGATGTACCTTGATCATCCTCACCATCCTCTTCATACTCAACCTCCGCATCATCCTCATCCTCCTCTTATGCTTATTACCAATATAACCTTGATTTACCTCGATGTACCTTGATCATCCTCACCATCCTCTTCATACTCAACCTCCGCATCATCCTCATCCTCCTCTTCATTATGCTTATTATCGTCATCATCCTCATCATCCTCATCCACTTCGTTATCCTGATCATCCACATGAATATCCTCACGACTTTTCTCTTCATCCTCATCAACGTCACCATCATCATCTTCCTCATCATCTACAAACTGTGGAGGTACTAACGGACGAAACTTTATCGGACGTGCATATTGATCGGGCTAACATTGTCAAACACCTTCGCGGCTTACAGGTACACACTTCACCTGGTGGGGATGGCGTTACACTGCTTCTGCTTCTGCGCCACTGCGCTGAACCACTTAGCTATCCTTTGGCTAAACTTTTCGCTAGTTCTCTGGAAGAAGGGTTGGTACCAGAGGATTGGAAATGCGGGATAATAGCCCCCATATTCAAAGGAGGTATCAGAACGTGTGCATCTAACTACAGACCTGTCACTCTTCGCCCAGTAATATCAAAATTAATTGAACGAATTATAGCAGAAGCCCTGAAATCGCACCTTGAAATTCACTCCTTGTTGAGCGATAAACAACACGGATTTCGACAGAATCGTTCTTGTTTATCCAATCTTCTGGTGACACTCGATGACTGGACACGAGCAGTGGATGCGGGAGTTACTGTACATGCCTGTTACTTGGATATATCCAAAGCCTTTGATCGAGTCGATCACAGTATCCTTCTTCGGAAACTTGAAATGTATGGCGTGACGGGAAATCTGTTGAGCTGGCTGAAAGACTATTTGAGTGACTGTTCGGTCCAAGTTCGTGTCGATGGAGCGTTTTTCGATAAAATTGCCGCCACAAGTGGTGTCCCTCAGGGTTCGGTTCTTGGTCCAATTTTGTTCCTGGTATACATGAATGACCTGCCGAAACTTCTGCAGTGCAAAACCGTACTTTTTGCTGATGACATAAAAATCTGGTCTGAAATTCATGGAAAGGCTGATTGTGATGCGCTACAGCAAGATCTGCAAAGAATCGACGAATGGTCCATCCAAAACCGGCTGCCGCTGAATTTCCAGAAATGCAAACTCATAAATCTGGGGAAGAGCTACCACCTCCCATACAAACTGGGTTCCAATGAACTGGAATGGGTGGCTGAGGAAAAAGACCTCGGCGTCTGGATTTCTAGCAACCTGAAGCCGAGTAAACACTGTCTATCAGTATATCGCAAGACCTCGGCACTGCTCGGGATGCTTAGGAGAATATTTTATCGTTTTACGCCTGAAATTCTCCCTATTATCATGAACACATATCTCCGGCCGACAGTGGAATACGCGATCCAAGCCTGGTCTCCATGGCTGCAAAAGGATACACAACTGCTAGAGTGTATCTACCACCGCGCGACCAAGCTGGTCATTGGCCTCCGAAACGTTCCCTACAGTGAAAGGCTACGTAAACTGGATTTGTTTGATTTAACTTATCGGCGTATACGAGGAGACCTCATCCTGATGTTCAAGATAATAAACACCCCTAATCACCCTTTAAAACATTTGTTCACAGTTAATTTGGCCCGACAGACCCGACGGAATCCATTGGCCGTTGACATTCCATGTTCCCGCATTAACTGTCGGCGCTACTTTTTTTCAGTCCGCGTATCCCTCACGTGGAACAAACTACCAACATCTGTTGTGGATTGTGGTAACCTCGAGACTTTCAAACATTCGCTTGACGAATACATAAGATCTTACCCAACTTCCCTCATCAACATTTGACATGCAGATTACAAAAAATAGAACATATATGTCATATTCCGTTTATCTGTATACATACACACACACCAATATCCTTTGGTCATTGTAAAGCAACATGCTTTTTAGACCAATATAACCTTGATTTACCTCGATGTACCTTGATCATCCTCACCATCCTCTTCATACTCAACCTCCGCATCATCCTCATCCTCCTCTTCATTATGCTTATTATCGTCATCATCCTCATCATCCTCATCCACTTCGTTATCCTGATCATCCACATGAATATCCTCACGACTTTTCTCTTCATCCTCATCAACGTCACCATCATCATCTTCCTCGTCATCTTAATCATCATCGTAATCATCATCATCATCATCATCATCATCATCATCTTCATCATCATCATCATCATCATCCTCGTCATCTTCATCCTCCTCATCATCCTCATCCTCATCATCCTCATATTCATCATCGTCATCTTCCCCATTCCCATCATCTTAATCATTCCCATCCTGCTCATCATCCTCATCATACTTAACGTGTTCATCATTCTCATCATCCTCATCATCCACATGAACATAGTTATGCTCATCATCCTTATCATCCTCAGGAACATCATCATCTTCATCCTAATCGTCATCCTCATCCTCATCATGCAGATGAACATCATCATCATCATCATCCTCATCATCTGCATCGCGATCACCATCATCTTCATCATCATCATCATCGTCACCATCATCATCATTATCCTCGTCGTCATCATCCTCGTCGTCATCCTCACCATCATTATCATTATCATTATCATCCTCATCATCCTCATCATCTTCATCATCCTCTTCGTCCTCATCATCCTGACAATCCCCATCATCCTCCTCTTCCTCATCATCCTCATCATCGTTATGGTCATCTGCATCATCATCATCATCATCATCACCATCATCACCATCATAGTCATCATCCTTCTCCTCATCATCATCATTATCCACATCATCCTCATGATGCTCGTCAACTTCATCATCCCCTTCAACGTCATCATCCTCGTCATCGACATCATCGTCTTCATCATCCACATCATCCTCAGCCTCATCGTCCTCTTCATCCTCATCATCCTCATCATTCTATTCACACTCAACATCCTCATCATCCTCATCCTCCTCATTATCGTCCCCATTATCCGCATTATCCTCATCATCCTCATCATCCTCATCATCTTCATCATCCTCATCATCCTCATCATCTTCATCATCCTCATCATCCTCATCATCTTCATCATCCTCATCATCCTCATCATCTTCATCATCCTCATCATCCTCATCATCTTCATCATCCTCATCATCCTCATCATCTTCATCATCCTCATCATCCTCATCATCTTCATCATCCTCATCATCCTCATCATCTTCATCATCCTCATGATCCTCATCATCCACACATCCATCATCACCATCATTATCATCATCGTCATCATCATCATCTTCATTATCATGATTATCCTCCTCCTCCTCCTCCTCCTCATCATCATCATCATCTTGATAATCGTCATCATCATCATCATCATTTTCAGCTTTGGAGACCTCGTTTTCGTGGTGCAGTAGTTCTAGCTGCCGCATTTTCGTTCACCAATGATTTTTGGAATTGGGGTTTTTAGCTGCGCATTGCGAGCGGAAGCTAATAAATTATGCATAAATCCAGCACTCTCATTGGACTGTGAAGTGTGGGGGTGGGTTGTTTGGTTAAGGAGCTATGCATTGAAGGCAATAGCTTGAATGCACGAGCGCCATTGGTGGCACGACTGGACCATGTCTGACAATGTCTCCTGCCATTGATGTGGCTTGTCTCGGGGTCCCCATCCAGGAAGAGGGCAGTGACCAGCGCAGCTGTTTGCTGGTAATGACTTTCATACTTCGCTGCCAAGTCATTGTTTGACCGCCTCTGGCTCTCTTTCACCTTTCACGTAGTCGTGCGAAAAGAGCCCTTTGAGGAATTCGATCGACTGGCATACGCAGCTCGTGACCAAGCCAGCGCAACCTATGCAGTGTGATCAGTTCATCTATCGTGAGTGAGTTATTTCTCCCGAATACCATTCGACGTATTTCAGAATTGCTGATCCGGTGTTCCCACCAAATTCGGGCAATTCTCCGAATACATCGACGGTCAAACACAGAAAGTCTTTTGACGCCCTCAGAGCGCAGCGGCCAGGTTTCTGATCCATATAGTAATATGGAGCGCACCGTAGCATTATAAACACGACTCTTGACAGAGAAGCTGATGTCACGCCTACGCCACAGGTGACGTAGGTTCGCAAAAGCTGCTCTGGCCTTCCCAATCCGGATGTAAGTATAATCTTTCACGAGACCGCCGGAACTGATACAGCTGCCCAGGTAAACGAATTTGTCTACTACCTCAATCGGTTTATCCGCAAGCTAGCGTTCGAGCCCACCCAGTCTTGCAGTAGCACTTTACACTTTTCACCCCTTTTTGGACTCACCAGGTGGCGTTCGATGACTTTCTACTACACTTACAGACGGTCCGCTTGGCTTCTAAGGATAACAGACTGCTTTCTGAGTTTCTAGATTTGTTTTGGACCCCAATGGACAGTCAGTGTGTTGGAGCCATTTTTAAATCAATGCCATTGTGCAAGTCGTACAAATTTTATGCGACCATCTTAATTTGACATACTGTTTGATTTTACCCTTGGAACTGTGACCTAGGTATCTTTACTTATATATCTTTATGTATTTCTTGTGGTCTCATTAAGATCATAAAATTATGTTTTCATCAGTTTCCACCATCAGTACACGATTGAATTGTCCTACTATGTTGGTCGTTTGCACCAAGATTTTTGCTCTTGATAGCGGTATGCAAACAGTTAAAGGCAATACTTGCTTTTCTGAACTCATTCCACCCAAGTCTTCACTCGGATTTGAAACAAACAGTTCTGTGACTTTTCTGGATGTTTTGGTCAGTAGACAGCCTGATGGAACAATGAATCACTCAATTCACAGTAAACATACACGGACAGAACCGTGCTTAAGCTTTCGCAACTTCTGTCCGACAGGACACGCACATAGTTGACTAGTGTGAACGTTATTTCACAGAGCCAGGAAAATCTGCTCACTGGATAAACAGGAGCTAGAACTACAGATCATCACGAGGACCGAGAATGAACAACTACCATAAGAAGTCCTTCTTTCAGTTCAGACAGAGCAAATTGCACAAAAGAGATATTTTCCTCCATTTGCCGTAGAAGGATATTAAAACCAGACATATCCAAGGGACTGTGAATGCCACACTCAGGTAGCACAACCAAGATGGTTGTGACAAGCAAGTAAGATGTAGTTGTTGCCAACCAAAACACCCACAGAAGTAGGCATCACATCCAATTGTATCTATCCTTCCACCCGCGGTTAGGGTGAATATGATATTTGAAGAAATGAAAGCAGACATGAAACGCCCGCACAAGTTTCATCATGTCACACGTGTTCGCAATCGAAAAGAATATTGGTATCTTAAGTTGGTGGCTACAAACATTTCATCACCAGTTTGGGTGAGTGGAAGCGTGTTCAGGTTGGAAGTTCCACTCCTAATCACACCTTCGTACTTTCAATCACAACGCACTCCCACTCCACCGCGGCTTATACTGAAACTTCTGCGACCAGATTGCCCTGCTCAAGGAACAAGCATATGGCCATGTCTTAAGTTTGATGGGCCAGACAGAACGAAACAAGGCCCCTGTAAGTGATAGCAATTCAGCTATTTCAACCATCGGACATTTATTTTACCATGGACAAGTGAATAATATCAAAAGTTCGTTCAAACTGGACACGACAATTACTAAACTACTGTTGTTGATGATTTCAAATGGCACAGTCTTAAACAGACAAAGGAAGAATACATGTTTTCAGAGGGACTTGAGATTTTAACGCTGGGATTACCCTGGTCTTTGTGAAGTAGGTGTAGTTTATGTAACGCTATCCATCAACTACCCCGTTTCTGAATTCTTATTTTCCAGCAGCATGTTCTAGGTCCGTCTGTATCAAATGTCACAATTTCGCCACTGATAGACTTGGGTGAAATAATAGTACCCCACTGAAATTCTCTCGATATCGTTGTTCATTTGCCCGTAAGGATCATGTTTTGGATTTGAATAACTTGATTGGTTATTAGCCAAACTACCGTGACATCTGGCACTGCATGATATAATCCTCTAATGAAGAATAGTATATCACGCAGTTTTCTTTTACACGGGTCTCGGTTAAATGAGACAGATGCACAGCATGGATTTACACTGTTACATCGCTTATTGAAGTTCTGGAGTTCATCGGATATATCGACGATTTCTGGATGAAACCTGACAGATATGGAGCTACATTTCCGACATATTTCCTTCCCCTGGCTCCGACGACTTGGTACTCTAAAAAAGTTAACTCTAACTGATCCGGGACTATCGCGAAATTATCGGTCGATTGAATCATGATTTTTGTATGTTTTGAGGATAGAAAAAACCTACTCCGCGGAATATCGTTCTGATTAGAAGCTAATGCTGATACACTTAGTTAAAACTGCACAATTCACTCGGAATCGCATGGTGACCGATTCTGTGGGTGGTTGGTTTACGTGAGCGTATGCAGAGTTAGAGAATTCTTCTGAGATCATGAGCACATATGCTGAACACAGTCGTCGTCCCAGTCTGATAACTAAAGCTGATTATATTCACATCATGACTTAAAATTCTTATATGGTGTGGGCAGCTGACAGTGAACTCTGACAAAATGAAAGTGCTCAACAACAACATTCCAATCTCGGCCGTTCATAGTGTATGCTTACTGCACGTGGGTCCATGTGCCTGCTTGTCCCCCGGAACAATCGAAGGTCAATAGAAGAATATTTACGACGTCTTGATAGTCTACTATTAGGCTGCACGCATGTGTGGTGGTTTGCGCAAAGGGTATGTTTTGTTATTGGTGTAACTAACTACAGTAACGGGTATGTGGTATGCACATTAATTTTTATTCGTCGCCAGGTTCATAACCAGGTGAAAAAAAAGAAAATTGTGTCGAAAACGTAGATAAATTCTCATAAATACTAGATCGGTAGGAAATCATTGTGAACATCTATCCACACCAATCCATTTACTGACTACACCGTGGGGAAAATTTCTTACCTATTTATCTAACTATCTATCTATCCATCTATCCATCTATTTATTTATTTATTTATTTATTTATTTATTTATTTATCTATCTATCTATCTATCTATCTATCTATCTATCTATCTATCTATCTATCTATCTATCTATCTATCTATCTATCTATCTATCTATCTATCTATCTATCTATCTATCTATCTATCTATCTATCTATCTATCTATCTATCTATCTATCTATCTATCTATCTATCTATCTATCTATCTATCTATCTATCTATCTATCTATCTATCTATCTATCTATCTATCTATCTATCTATCTATCTATCTATCTATCTATCTATCTATCTATCTATCTATCTATCTATCTATCTATCTATCTATCTATCTATCTATCTATCTATCTATCTATCTATCTATCTATCTATCTATCTATCTATCTATCTATCTATCTATCTATCTATCTATCTATCTATCTATCTATCTATCTATCTATCTATCTATCTATCTATCTATCTATCTATCTATCTATCTATCTATCTATCTATCTATCTATCTATCTATCTATCTATCTATCTATCTATCTATCTATCTATCTATCTATCTATCTATCTATCTATCTATCTATCTATCTATCTATCTATCTATCTATCTATCTATCTATCTATCTATCTATCTATCTATCTATCTATCTATCTATCTATCTATCTATCTATCTATCTATCTATCTATCTATCTATCTATCTATCTATCTATCTATCTATCTATCTATCTATCTATCTATCTATCTATCTATCTATCTATCTATCTATCTATCTATCTATCTATCTATCTATCTATCTATCTATCTATCTATCTATCTATCTATCTATCTATCTATCTATCTATCTATCTATCTATCTATCTATCTATCTATCATCTAACCTATCTATCTATCTATCTATCTATCTATCTATCTATCTATCTATCTATCTATCTATCTATCTATCTATCTATCTATCTATTATCTATCTATCTATCTATCTATCTATGGCCACTGCCTTGGCATTGAAAAATTTCGTGGACAAGCGATTCAGATGGGATCGCGGTTTGTATCCATTTTAAGAAAAAACCTGAATGCAAGTGCGTGCATCTCGCGGAGTGCTGTTGTTTCCTAAACGAAGGTGACTTAATGCATGCACCAATTTTCGTAATTTGCGGAACGGGCATGAAGGCCAGAAACTTGCGTGCACTATTTGTCACGCCAAATGTTTGTCGACTAATTGAATTATTTACCCAGTTGGCTGTATCTCGCTTTGAAGTACAACTGCATTGATCACCATGGACTATATATCCTCTCCACCAAAGATTCGCATTGCATAACAGCATGGATTTAACACATGCTTCTACCAAATTCACCAGGTTCGGTCACCTTCAAGCTGTAGTCTGCCATGCTTGTGAACTTCTAAAATACTCGATCGAACAGAGTAGCAGTTGATTTGCTACGCATTACTGACTGGGATGATGGGGAATGTGTGAAACGAGTCTTCACAGGGATGAAGCGAAACAACTTCAATGAAATGATATGCAAAGAGCAATCGTGACTGACGGTATGATAGTTGCTAGGCAAAGTTTTGCAGATTAGTAACCACGAAGGAAAATTTAGGGATTAAAATCCCATGAAAATCAGCAGCCGAGATTATCGTTGGTTGGAGTACCCAAAGTACACCGGCCAATATCCACAGAAAAAGCAGCCAATCCAGCCGATGCAGTTCCATAGACATAGCCCAATGCACTCTAGCTATTCACCCGTGAGAACCTCCGAAAAATTTGGACTAACAAGGGACGCGCAACAGATGAAGGGTACGGTCCTCAGTGGTAGGAATGATCAGAATAAATTTAGTGCGGAATTTCGCTATAGCCTTAAGGATGGAACATTCTTAGTGAAAAATCTCACTTGCCAAAAAAATGGTTTCGCAAGTGACTCACCTGGAACCCAGCTAAATCTCTAGTTTTTGATGTCTCCAGGCAGCTGAAAGTGCTGCACCAGGCCGCCTCATGTTTCAGTTACTATGATCTTCGAGATATCGTGATGGATCTACCTTTGTAATATACTACTCATAAGGCACCCTGGAAACGTCACGAAAGAGATTCAGCTGGGTTCCAGGTCACCCTCTCGAAAAACCAGATTTGTTTGCAGATGAGTGCATTTCGCTAATTTCGTGCAATTTGGTTTCCAGTAGAACATATGGTTGACGGAAACTCGGGGACCGCGCCTACCTGATGAGTCCCAAGAAGGGCGAAACAGGTCGTGGGCTGTCGAAGAAGCTTCATCAACCTTATGGGTAGTGCATTACGAATAGAACACTCCTCTGTAAATCACAAAACTTTCTGTTACGCAGCACTGCTATCTTGCAAATATGGTATTACTCCAACGAGGAAAAAATCTGCAAGTTTTACCAAATCTTCATCTAGAGAAGAATGGGGGCTTTTCGTGGTTCTCTTCAAAATGCTTCTTTGAAAGATCTTGTGTGCTATCTGCAGCTGTTTAATGAGAATTTCTTGAAATTTTTATCGACAGACGGCGGTCTATGCTATTCAACCATCAGAATATAGCACTTAAACATGCTTTTACCCCAGTAGGAAAATCCAAAACTCATCATCGAAGCTTGTCTCAAGGGCCGAAGGATTAAATCTTGTTTGGGAGAGCAAGCCTTAAATAAGGGCAAAAAATCGACCTAAACGATGGAGATGTTCTTCAAAACAGCGACAAAAGACAGCTACTGAGAACTAGAGGATACCAAGTGTTGATTTATCTGGCTTCTGTAGCATTACTACAAGGTAGAACTGTGTTCGTAAATGTGTATTTTTCAAATCGAGCCACGTCCATGAATGGTTTTTGGGCAACCGAAGAATGTAGGATTTTATATATATATATAATATATAT
>NW_008751697.1:1812905-1908186 GCF_000715545.1 Opisthorchis viverrini | reverse complement strand
CTATTTTTTTGAAAAAAAACCCAGCAAATAGGCGCTATAGACTAGAGATCGTGTACACTTAGCTCATTAGGTCCTGTTTGGTGCATGGAAGTTGTGCATTGGCTGAGACATTCTATATCGTTTTTTACACCAAGTGGTGGTCACCATTTGATCCTTATTTCTCAGTCTCATGAAGAACACTTCAAACTGAGTGCGTAGATCTTACTCCTGATAAGACACTAGTCGGAAATGAGTACTGGGACAAAAATTGTTCTTCACCGTCTCCATTCAGTGCTTTAGAAACGACGGTACCGTCCGTAGACCTTCAAATTGCGAGCCTCTGTCAAGCGAATTCCCAGCTACCGGCTGACGACCATATACACGTTTATATACTTTGGAAGCGTTGTATGTTCCAGTTTCAGTTGTGCGGATTATACTGTCTACGGGATGAGCAACATCATTTCAATTCTGCTACACTCTTTTGTGTTATCCCTTAGTCAATCCTGGCGTTGAAAAGATGTCAGGATTTTATCAGTCACAGGGGTTTTGGAAATAGTATTAAGTCGGTCCACAACACAGATTCAAAAAGATGCTCAGAAACTCTTTGTCAGAAATACTCCTGTCAGTTGCCTTCCACAAAACCAAAGACCAGGTTCGTAGTGCCAACTTGCACAAGTGTTACAGTGGAAAAAACTGGCTAGATTATACTTCGCAAATGTTGACAGAGCCACCGTATCACCTCATTATATAGTGGCCGCTCTTACCTGGCTGGAAAAAAACAAGAGGTTTTCAGCCGATGACAGCATCTAAAGTTACGAACGCTTTGGCTGAAAAATTCAACAGGGCTAACAAATATGGTGTAGTTGATCAAAAATGAACAGACGACTCTCTTCGACGAATAAAGACAGTCATTAGAGAGCACGAAACCCTAAACCGTTCTATCTTCGCCATGTAGCCTGGAACACAGTCGTCAGACTCGAAATTATTACCATATTCCATTTTTCTCCCATCCAATTTTCATGCTTTTCACTTATACTCCGTGACAACTATCTCAAGGATAGTGGCAGGCAGTTACCGGCAAGAGCGGAGCGATGGTAATAAGGAGGCTTCGTGAGTGTACGGTTAGTCGGTCCGAAAAGATGGCGTCAATTAGCCACACGTTCTGACAATACTTATTGCTGTGCGAGAGTTTAAGTAACTGACTGGCTCGTGAGTAGTTCAGAACATAATAATTTGAAGTGCTATTTTAGGTCTGGCGACTGATAAATCAGGAATACAGTTATACTTCGTCTTGCTGACTCGATTTGACGTAAAGAAGCGCAGTTAAATGGATCGTTAACAGAGCACCTGGAAACGTGGATTCGGACGATCAGTGAAAACAGATGTTGGACTAACTTGAATATGCGTCAAAGTGGAGTTCTTGAAGTAAACGTCTGGTATGACGGGAGTGGGGAGCTAGCCTTCTTGGAGAGTTTGATTGAAGCACGTGATCCAGTGGTGATTCGAAAATCTACGTGGATGTAAGATCGTATTCAATATGCATACGAGAGGTTGAAAAATTATGTACACTTCTAGCAACGGATCTGTGCGGGTGAAGAATACGAGGAGACAAATACATAAATAAACGCATATATACGATCGCACGGATTTGATACTCAAGGCCACGGAATAGTCTACATTTACCGTTTGACGGTGGCGGAAAACGAAAATGATGGACGAACGTATAGTCATACGGTAACATGCTATGTGTGGCTTCAACTCCTCGCGCGTGCAGTTTTTTGGAAAACAATTTGTCATATCGAATTTTGATTCAAAGTTTTAGATTTGGGATGCGTCCAGGTAATGCGACCAGATGTGTTCGAAATTCCGTGGAACATCTGTCGTTTGTTGCTGTGTATTCGAGTGACTGAAATTCGCCGGTCTTTCAGGTGCTAACATAAACAACAAACAGTTTAAGTCATATATTGACTTACTACCAGGATGACAAAACAGTTTATTTGGCTGTTCCTTCCTGCGAATTTGTGTAAAATTTAAGCAAACCAGTGACGTTTCTATCTGGCAAATTAAGGAATAATGATTGCCAAACTGAGTATCGCGCTTCAAGTTTGTTGGAATTCACGTCATTTGAATCGTCAAAATAGTAGCATGCTGGAGGATATGGCAACTATATATTCTTACGAGAAAATCGCTTAGAAGTTCCATTTTCACCAGCATGGGGTAGTAAAGCCTCTTGGGGGAATACAAGCAAAGACTGGATTTTATTCGAGGGATCATCTTTTATCCAAGCGCTGCACATTCGCTATATGACTTCATTATTTCCAAGTGCCACACCAAGTGTAATAACTTGAGTATCATCGCAGAGACAAGGGTAAAATACATTCAAGTTGCCTATGGAGGAAAATGTTGGTAGCTGAGGTGGCATAGCTGGTTTGTTCGCTGAGCTGGGCAGTTTGCTTGCAAATGTTTCATCACCGATCAAGGTGACATTATCAGTGCGTTATTAGGGAGCAATCAATGGCCCAGCTCAGCAAACAAGTTCCAGCTAGATGACACTATCAATAGCCGGATTCACTGAAAAGCATTACTTTCCTCCTGGTGGTTACGCATCAGAATTATCCCAGGGAACTTAATGGCTTCGCGTATTTCTCATTGTAATACACCCTTAGATTAACCGTCAGATAATTAATTCCGGTTGATAATACTACCCACCGATCATGCAGGTTTACAGTTTCGTGGGACTTGGTGTAACTCACTTCACATAGACCTGAATAACCTCACATAACTTGGGGGTCTTCATGGAAGGACAGGTTTGGATATATCGGCTGAGGGCGTACCTCATCGAAGTACAGAGAAACTATTTGTTTGTGATCCCGCATTTCTTTAAACCAGTTTGGTAACTTTCCAGGTAGACGGACACCAGTTCCTTATAACCAGTACGATACCTTGGGAAAGAGGGGAGCTGAATTTGTGTTAACTGGTCCATACCTCTAATTTGGTTTTGGCACGGTTCAGACGGAAGCCGAAGGTAGTGAAAAATGGATAATTCTTTCTACTTCACACAAAGATAGGAACAGTTTTTGCTAGATTCTGAAACAATAAGACAAAGTATGGGTGACGTGAACATAACGACGTGCCCGGGGACAGATTCAAATGACAGAACTCTTACTTAATAGGTGGGAGGTCTGCCGAATGAATTGCCGGTGATGCTAGCTACCACCTATGTTTTACGCGTGATTCGCCAAATCTACCTCCAATACCAGAGTTGTTGTTCATTAACTCCTTGTTCAGCTTACTAAGTGTAGGTGGGTGGGTTTTCTCTGTAGCTCAGTCGCTGAAGTGGTAAACCAGTCGGCTCTAGTTTGTCTCTGGGACTTGCCTTCTCGTTTGAACATGTTTTTTGACAATCCATTTATCAAGTAGCTCCCAGTGATCGCCGAGGTCACATTATTGGTCCGATGTTGGCAGACGCGATCCAACAAGTTTAAGTCGCAGCTTCTGAATTTAGGCTTCTTATGCGACAATGTATTTTTTTTGGTGTAACTGCCTAGGGGTAATCCTGATACTGGCTGTTTGCCGTTGTCAGATGCGATAAGTAATCAATATTCTCAGGAGCAGTTACCAAGGTGAAACACTGATTCCCCTGATTCCTAAATCTTAGCCAGAATTCATTTCAACATTTGCAAATTAAGAGCGCTATTGTCAGCAAGCGGCTATCCTAATTATTCAAAACCTAGTCCATGAATGCTGCAACTATGTTTAAAGCTGTCGTAATATGGCGGTAATCTAAACGAGACAGAACGGTAGAATACGTCTTAAGTACAGAGAAACTGTTTTCCAATCCGGTCCAGGGGACAGGAAGTAGGTTGGGTGCTGCTCGTTGCTGGTTCGTGGTTACACCACTGAAGAATACTTGACGAGCCCACTGGTTGAAGCAGTAATGAGTTTCGACCACTGGATTCGGCCCTTTCAAGGGATGAACTACCGGTTAATCATTAACGAAGCTAGGCGTCGTCTCAGTGAGTAGAATCGCCATAAAACTGATGGAAAGTCAAATGTCACAACTCGCTAACTGGCACCGAATGTAGAATAATTTCTCTCATTTAAAATTTTTTCGCACTCCTATTTTAACATTAGCTTACCAGCTTTATTGTATGCTCTTATGTGTGTACTCACTGATAGCCAAACAGACGGCAAACTACGACAGGCTATTTACTGTCAGGACCGCGTAAATTTGAACACAAACTTCTTTACTGCTGAGGGCAAGCGTTGTATGCCACATGTAAGAAGTGCTGTAAGGTGAACAAACAACGCCAAAAGCGTCCTATCACAGCCTCATTCAACATGCGCTTACTGTCCATAGCTGTAGACTTTGAATCAGCGAAGATTATTGCCGCCAAACTTTCGGACAGCCGTGGTGTGGCACGTTCATTTATGGAGATAGACTTCTGCCACATGCCCACCTTGAACTTGAAAACATACATCTCCTCCCTCATCAAAGTAAACGTCTTTCAGCTTTTTCAGAAACAGCCCTGCACCTATGGCTGAGTATTATTTGAGATGTAAGCTGTTGCAGACAAACTGCATTAGTGCATTCTCCCAGCGGATTGAGACGCACTGCAACAACATGAAGTCAATTGTCTAAAAAGGGAAGGGGTTTCGCAGAGCTTAGAACAATGGTCACTTAAGGCGTTCGGTCTGAGGACCGCTCAGAAAATCCCACTTGATCAAAGCAACACTGTGAAGAGAAATGAAACGAATAAGGTTTCCCATAGATCCATGAAATTCCTGAAATTCCTGCGTCAGTCAAGCAGGGATAAGAATTAGTGAAGTGGAACAAAGACTGCCACAGTCACGACAATTTTTACTCAGTGAAGGATCTCTTAAATGGTGCTGCATATACTTGTCGAAAATTCGGACCTTCTGGAACTGCTTATCTGGTGGTGACATAGCTTTAGTAAGCACATCCTACAATAGTCCTATCACTTAATCTTTGAAAAACGGTCCAGCATTGGTTGAGCTTGCAAAAGTACACCGGTATCTCAAACTGGAATTTGAAATCTCTAAGTAGGTTGCTCTCAGCTTCAGAAAAGTGGAAGTTGTCCAGAACCTGTCATAAGCCAGTTAAATAAAGAATTGTGAACTTAGATTACGAGAACCAAAGGTATTTGCAGTTTGAGTAACAAAGGTGACGTTTTTGTCAATACAGTGATGTTGCGCCCCACTCAATAACTAAACTAGACACTGAGTGAAGTTAGGACAGTCAGAATGCAATAGTATTGTGAAGAGGTTTTATATAGTCCTGTACAGGCAACATAAACGGGATGATGCCTTGGCAATATTTGACTCGTAGCACGCGTATTGTACGATACAGTGCTACAATGATACCCTTAATACTGAAAAATTCGTGAGATGCTATCTGGATCTGCGGCTTGCGGAATCTAATGCACTTGGCGGAATCGTACGTCTGAGGGGTAGAGTTCTACAAAAGTTGGTTTTGAAACGTTTGCAAGCCAATTGCCAAGCTCGGCGAACAGATCAACAGCCATCTGATCAACAACCAATAAACTCACCCGAGCTACCAATATTTCACCACATTACCAAAAGTTGGTTTTATTTGGGTGCGTGCTAGGGCTCGGTTTGCTTAGGTCGACGAAATAGAGCCCCGTGACATGAAAATTTTTCAATCAAAATTACGTCATCCAAGAGACTATCCAGGACCTTAGCAGCCAATTTTATTCCAAAAGTCGAGATTATTTGAAACTTCATCCAACTGAGTCGGAGCAGCTCTCTATCCAGCGCAAAATATACGCAAAAAATATGCTTCGTCTGCTGACTACTAGTCTTCATTGAGTAGCGAAGTGACATTGTGTAAATTACGTAGCTGCAACCAGAGGACCAGCGAAGTTTCGGAATCGAGACGAAGATTTAGATGGGTTTCCACACTAGGTGCTACAGTTAACGTAAGATATCGCAAAGATTTCGTCCCAAATCTCCTCACGCTACCAAAAACGTAGGATAGGTTGAATGATGATATGAGTTTCTTCATATGCACACGAGAACAGGTCGCGGACTTATGAATCTATATTTCTCTACAAATGTGCGGTTTCATGAAAGAACATAAAATTTAGGGGGCTTACATGAAACACAACTCTAGAAATAGGTTCAGGGAACATGCTAAAACGTTTGTTTCGTTTGTTTGTTTTTACGTTTGCTCTTGCCCAAGAATGACGCCGCTGAATTCGTTGTGACGAAAACTGTTTCACACAGGCATATCGAGAAATGGCTTTTAAACCACTTCCATTTGGATACGTGGACTATTCATTGAAATTTTAAACAGCAGCTGTTCAGTTTCGACTCGCTATTTCACAACCTAACGAACAGACTTCAAGAAGGACATTCCACTCGGCCACCTGAATTTTCTCTCAATGTTAGGTGCATTTTAGAAGGGGCTACTTTCGAAGCTGGGTCGTTCTTAGCAATTTCTCGTGGACATTGTAGCCACGATTAGTTACGGTTTCCTACAAAACGTCTATTACGTGGCGGACATTTAAGCTTGAGTGATTTACAATGGTGGCCCATAGTTTGAACACATTTTATGTGGTTGTCGTAAGCTTGCACTTATGGGTCTGAAAAAACACACGAATTTCTCATTGTGTTATCTTGAAAATCGTTCATTCGCAAATGCAGAAAGACACACTCGATCACTATGCTGACCAATAAATGCAAATTTCCAATTGTCGTAATTTTGAAATGCTGTGCGTTACGAATCAAGTGATAAAGATTGGAAGACTATTTTCTTGTCCGTAAGGGGATATACCGGTTAGACTTTGGGAAGCACGAATACAATAAAAGGTTCTACTGAGGTAACTGGATGATCGTGATCCGCTGGGTGATGTGACCTTTTTGATGCGGATTAGATTTACCAGCAGAAGGTCAAATCAAACCTTTATGTTGATTTTATAGGTTTGGATTTACAGCGACCAATTTTAATGCCTTTGAAAGCTGGAAAAATGCATCCCATTTTGAAAGGTGTAGATATTATCCATGGTCATAATAATGCTACTCCATGCTTGCTTGAGAATGAATTTAGTTCAAGAATATATAATAGGTTGTAATCATTAACTCTGAGCTATCATCTTTCTTGAAACTATGGAAAAATATTTTTTTCCCACTTAAGAAGTATATCTGCGGCTGTTACTGGGTCGTTCTTGGGTCGCCGAAGTTATCAAAACTGTATAGTGGATGCAGTGGAGAAGATGGAAGATTACGCATAGTAAAAGTCCAAGAATGAAGGTCATACTTGACTGCAAATCAACGTAAATCTCACTCACAACCTTCCGGTTGGCAGCTTATCGAAAGTTGTTTATCACCAAGTTACGCAGAGTGCCCGTATTCCAGTTGCAAGGGTTCCGATGTGGTCCAGTCTATCTATATCTTTCATCACCCATGTAATGAAAGTGTCTTTGCAGCAAGGTTAACAACACTACATTACTTGATAGTACCGTACTCGAAGGTTGCCAACTGTTTGCAATATTGAAAAATCATAAAAATCAGCGTGCGCAGTTGCAAGGTAATGAAGGGGGCGTAAGTAATTCTTAAATTCTGAACAGTATAATCCGGTGTGCTGTATAAAGTAGCTAAAACTAACCTTCGTTCTACGGTGGCCCATTCATCCTGTGAGAGCAATTCTGGAAAGTACAACGTTTTGTGAGTGCTCTGTCTATCAAGGTAGATGGGTGTTCACGGAGTGTGAATATTTCAGGCCTGCGCTCAATTTATAGTAACAGTTTCATCCAAGTTGTAGGTGTGAACCTTTGGTTGGTTTGTATGTTTCTGAAACCTATAAGATGATTGAAAGAACTCCGTAGTCATCAGGAGACATGACAGAGTTACCCTGCTTGGTTAGAAAGCAAGCAAAAATTCTCACGTTTTTGAGCGTCTTTTTGAGTAGGTTAGCAAAGGTGACGAAGTTGCAAAGACTTATTATTTGGCGGTTGAGAAAAGAATGAAACTTTTTGTCAGGCCGTCTAGCCGGGAAAGAGAAAGTTTGAAGAATACTGTAGAGTCGGTATTTTACAATAATTGACAAGCTTTTCAAAAGGTATTTTACTAATATTGAACGCGGGCGGGATCGCTCAGTTATTAAAAGCGCGAAGTTACTGATCAAAATGTCCGTGGTTCGAACCAGAACTATGCCTCTCGACTTCCCCTTTCTGGGCTTGGGCAACCTGGTGGTATCTCGGCCCTCGTAATTCCTTCAGGTTGCATGGCAGATAGGCACCGATTGGGTGTTACAGCTGAACGATTTATTTATTTATGATGTCGAACAGAAATGTACAGCTGTTGCGAAGCGCATGACCCGGAGTCATATAAACCAACAATCAATAGGGTCACTGTATCATGCTTATCCACTGTTGATCGAGCCATTAAGATTTGAACACAAAAACAATAAGATCAAAGAGGAAGTTCACCCACACGTGGACTCTTTATTCTGTATGAGAGTATTCTTCAAAACCAAAGATACCATTGATTAACTTCAAGAGATTTGTCTGATGTTTGGCACGAAATCCTACCAGAATTCTATTTTACTCTAGCTGCGTGTTTGTGGATATATCTGTTTAGCAGTACAAACATGTGAACACTTCCAAGTTACGGGACTACTGGGCGACGCGTCGGTTAGTTAATCCAGACCAACACGAAGTGGAAACATCTAGCTGTTTCACAATCATATTATATATATATATATATATATAGTTCTGCTATATGGTTAACGTATGATCCATCGGGTCTGTTTCACACTCATATTATATATATATATATATATATAGTTCTGCTATATGGTTAACGTATGATCCATCGGGTCTACCTAGATATTGTACTGGACTGTCTTTGAATTATCATGGCCCGAACTTCCAAGCCATTGAACTCTTTGAATCTGAGGCTTTCAGTAGATCTAATTTGTTCTACTCAACTGCTTCCCTGGCACTTTTAAATTTGGGTGACCTAGTGGGTTAACATCAAATCTAACTTAATCGTCTGGCAGCCGTTCAGTGATGCTGAGCTTTCAACGGAAAGGATGAATACGCGGATTTGGAGCAAAGGGTTTCGTTTTATGCGTGGAGTTCATAATTTTGCTCACAAACTTATCGTTTGACTAATGGACGAATAAACTGCAATAGCCAGTTTTCTGAAACCTGATCGATATTGAGAGTAAAAATACACTGGAGATACCTTTCATCAAAATTCCAATGGCGGTATTTCTTTAATGGTCGTATATCGAGAAAGAGTGGAAGCGCCCTTGGACATGGCAAACAGAAGAATAATAGCAGAGAAAGAAACCTTTCATCAGCTGAATCTTGTGGCAGTTTCTTCTTCATATTTCTGGGCAGAACGTGACAGGTTTGTGGATAAAACAAGAGTTGGCCGGATTTTCTGATATGCTCCCGCTTGGTGTTGCTCAAGGTTCCCTCTCTGTGAAGAACCTCATCTGTGGGTATACCTTATCTACTTGCATACTTGAAAGATGAGTGTGGCTGTTCTATGGGCGCTGATTACTTCCACTTGAAGCACCCTAAGCGCGGAAGCTAATGCACTCAAAAACTTAAAGGTATGACGTTGATATAACTCATTATTTCAAAGGCTGTTGGAAGCTCTTTGACCGCCAGTAACGGTTTCGTCCTTCTTGGGGCTAGGTGGGTATTCCTCTCTCCGAGTTTCATCCACTTGTGTTCTAGCTGAACACAAAAGTTTTCGCAGTTTTATGAAAATACGTGAGTTAAAATTATGTTAGCTCTAAGGAAATACTTTATTGAATCTCCAAATTATGATAGTCTGCAAATGGATGTGCTGCGAATTGACCCCCACGCGCTTCAGTTGGCATGATATTAGAGAGCCTGCAGATAGAAAACCCTGCTTTTCAACATTAACGTAATTTACAACCATGTGAAAACTATGGTCGGCAATCGTTTCTTTTATGATTGCTTTGGATCGCCTAAAACTAAGCCTGTTTAATTTCATGTGTCAACCCATGTCTGCGCGTAAGCTGGAGGCTTGAGCCCATATTATAACAAAAAAGCAGTCAAGCTCTCAATTTAGACGGAACACTTCGAATTTCAAATCTTATTTTTTCATCTGAAGGGGTGACTACTAGAACAAGGCTACTCACAAACGGCGATCTGCCACACTGAAGTGGAGGTGTATTTTCTGTATCTGCGTATTTTACGAGATCTTCGGTGGTTGAACTAAACGGCGAACGCAGTACGAGTGCACCTGCCTGGAATTATTCACAGATAACATAAGTCAGTAGGTGGTAGCTTACTCGAACTTAGACACTGGTTGTAGGAAAGGGATCTATCATGGGAACGCCCCGCACGTTTTTAACAGTGAAATTTTAGCAATGAATACAACACCAAAGTGAGTTACGGAAAGGAATAAGGAAGGTACTGCAACCACGAAGGATATTGACCGACGTGGGCTGTTAGAATAGATTGGGTCTGATTTCGTCAGTGAATAAGACAGGCCAGATTTAGTAAACAGTCGTGATTTTACGAATCACCGTCATGGAGAAAAAGAAGTTGTAAGCATGTATAAACCTATTATGGTCGGTTCAATTGTGTCTGCAATATGCTTATTCAGTTGAATGGTTGGAGAATCACGGTTGTAAGTTTGAGTATTTTCAATCCGGTTTAGTACATACCATCGTCAAAGGTCAACAAAAGAGAGCAATTCAGACCCAGTTACAAGCCTGATGAACTCTTTACAGCGAAATAAGACACCAATTTTTTTGAATCTGACTTTAAGATTAATTTTCATATATTTTTTGTAGGACCGTTGTCATCCTAAAAGAGGAACCTTTTAAAACGGAGTTATTCTCAGTGCGTTAATTAAATAGATAATGGAATCAGTATTTCCAACATATATATATATNGCAGATTTCACTCACGAAGTAAGTATCTCCTTACTGTTTTTTGTGTGATTTTGTTTTAATGGCGGCGCTGTCGCTTGTTCTACCACATGTAGATGGAAACAGTGGTACTTCTACGGGACTATCAAGTTATTACTTGATCATGGAATTTCCGAAGCCAAAACACAGCGTAGTGGAACGAGGTTTTATAATCCGACCTTTTGGCTGCCGTGTGCAGCCTTTTTCAAGAGTTCCTAAAATAACTGAATACAAGTGAAATGCAGCGTTATATTGTTTTTCCGACTAAGTGACGACCCTATGCAAACTCTGCGAAGAGCGCTTATTTCTATGAATAATAGGTTCAAACCCTTAGTTAATAATGTTCCAATAGTATCCCAAGAAGTACATCACTCAACAAAAATGAGCATATTGAACATATGCGTTTTAGGCAGTTCATCAGAAACCGTTCGTCGAAACCGATTAAAGATAATTTCCCCAACACAGCAGGATTTTTGGCCTTCTCTTTCCGATCCTAAGTTTGAATTAGAAAACTTTCATCATCAGTGTATTTGAGATTTGATTCTTTACTACTGACTTCAACCGTGTCGTCGAATTCCAACTAGATTTCCAAAGAAGCAAAAGCTGTTTTGTGATCGGTACCTGTTGGCTTACGATGCTTTTTAGTTCTGGGTATCTTGCCTAATCCGCCACTATAAAATCAGTTGAACAACCATGAATTTAGTATTGTTGTAGCGGTATTATTTGTTTCCGAAACTATTACCCTATCAGTAAAATCACTAGCTAAACAAGCTCGATCACATTATGAAGAAGAACTGGATAGCTTCAGAGAAGCAGATATACCCATTTTGGGTGCCCGTCAGACTAACAGCCCGCAGTGTGAATCTATGAGGAATTAGTGATGGATGACTGTTAACTCTGACTTGTGAAAATTTGGCACAGATTGTTCATAGGTCGATGGATGAGGATCAAATTATTGAACTGTGGCTGCTCCAACTGCCTGTTAAATCTGCCCTTTAGTGAATCAAATTCACTCTTTGATTTTCGTATGATTCATCCAAGATCACTATCATGAATCAAAGCGGTTACAATCGAATTTTTTGGCCTTCTAGATATATATGCTCCATTGCCACCCCAGGCCTCCCATCACATATCCTGCCAACTAATTTATCCTCTAACTTGAGTCAAAGAAACCTGTACATTTTCTTATCACATGCAAAAAGCCGTAGGTGACAGAGCCTTAACAAAATCCTGACAGTGAAAGCGTAGTTTGGTGTTTGGGGGGAGGGAAGCGTGAGAACTGCCCCACTCTCGTGACCGGTCCCAACACCTGAGAACGGATCACACTCTGCCGTCTAATTTAGCCTAAAATGACTACCAGCAGTTAGAATAACGGATTGACATCCTGGTATGAACAGTCATTTTTCGGTCATGCTAATCAGCAGTTGATGAATATTTGGTAAGCACGGCGAGTTGATTCACTTCCCACCTTGAAAATGGAGGACCCTGAGATTTAAAACTGTAAGAAAAATGGTGTGTACGCAGAGCCTGCACTGATGTGACAAACTGTTTACTAATGATGATAATCTACATAACATTCCGCTAGAAAATACACCTATATTATGGCTGAGAGTCTTTGTTTGAAGCAGTTCTGGGAGAGTTCAAAACAGAGCAATGTGAAAGTGAACAATGCGAATCTCACGGAAACCCACAAAAAAGTAGTGTTCAATGGGATTCAAGTGTCAGTGGCACTGCTTGACTGCGAAGGATTGAGAGGCGGATGAGTCGATCACCACAATCAGGACAGTAGCTCGGTTGTCGTTTGAGTAACCGGGCAAATCTATCCCATCACTCAAACGTGAACATGTTCACCTGTAGAGACATGAAAATTCAGATGCATCCAGCGTACGCTGGTGGAGTAGTGATAACACATTCTCCTTGCATGTCAGATGTGCGGAGTTCAAACAACGGCAAGGTCAAGGAAATGCACTGCTGACGAAACTCGAGTTCACTGCTCCTTTTTGTTGTGGGCTTACCAGAATATCTACGTCAGTAGGATGTCTATTTAAATTGATGGTGATGTGAAATTAGGCACTAGAGAACCCGCAAACAGCCACAGCGAAAGATATGAAATAATTGAAATGGAAGCAGTGAAGTTTACTAGTCAAGCGGGTTCATCTTTCACGTGGGTTTCAGCTCCTGTTCCAGCCTATCGGATTTAGGTTGCTTTCAGAGGCCTGCGCTTGTGTTTCGACATCTGAAACTGGACACCATGAGTGAATCATCACAAGCATAACAGCACAATGTGATTGGTTTTGGATTAAATACTTGGGTGGCACGGGTTTCTTTCTTGTTAAAGCTCAGTAAACTAAAGCGAATATAGAAGAACCATATGCTGAAGCTTCAAAACAGACGGAAGTGTTCATTAGCATTTAGGTCACAAACCCATCATAAAGTCTTAGTCCGTCTTTAGGGGCTCTAGTTTCGATGCGACTTGATTAATCGCCAAACGCAAGATCTTGACTATTCAGCCTAATGCTTCCATCATGACAACAAAGAACTAATGCCG
Organism: Opisthorchis viverrini; assembly: GCF_000715545.1. Lineage (NCBI taxonomy): Eukaryota > Metazoa > Platyhelminthes > Trematoda > Opisthorchiida > Opisthorchiidae > Opisthorchis > Opisthorchis viverrini. Next base: position 1,894,717 of record NW_008751697.1, on the reverse strand, counting down.
CAAAAATATTGGGCCAAGTTAGCGGTACGATTTCATTGTTGTTTTAACCGGAACACCCGCAGTTGTCACAAAGGAGGAGTGGATGATTGATGTCGCTTTAATTTACCATATTTTAGTGCCACTTGCAGTAATGGTCGCGCCATTTCTTATCAGGCATAAAGGTCAAAAACCGCAGACTGCTGGTCGGATAGATAAGACAAGATAACCCAGCCATCTGTGAAAGTGGACAGCGCTACCCTTCAAGATCGGATGGCCTGAATTTCCTGAGTGTGGGTGGTCAAACCCTAAATTTAGATGGGCTTTAAAAGGCGAGGTACTATTAAATAACATGTAGCAAGAGACCACTTCACATCAATCTGCCGGAAGTGACTTGCTGTTGTCTTGTTTTCATTCTCCGGACAGCTGCTTCTTGAATAGCTCCACGTGTTTGAATTTCCCGTCAAGTCTTACCAGCGTTGCTTCCCATGCGCCAAAATTAAATAACAATCTCAATTAAATCTGAACATTAGTCAGCTGACTGAGCTGCCGAACTCTCTTACTTGACGAAGGGAAATTAGGTGCTCTTGATTCACAGACTAGTCAAAAAAATTCATCAATTATATTGATTAGTAATGCTCAGTTTTGATCAGTGCGTCATAAATTAGCGAAAGTGCTTTTACATAGTTTCAAGTTTGACTTTCGATTCCTTGATATTACTGTCATGAACTGAAGGATAACTGATCTGAATCGAAACAGGCAACATGACTAAAAATGGTTCTTGGTAGGGTGGTAGCATCGAAACCTCCGTCATAGCGATTAGTTTGTTTTAAATTAACCATTATGCCGGTAGCACAAAAGCCAAGATAGCTGAAACATGCCCCCGTATTTATAGGCCAGTAAAGTAAAAAATCAATTAGAAGTAGTCTGAAATGTCTAACACAAAAGCATCTTTTGATAAGCTTTGTTGGAGTGTTTTTCAACTTGGTTTGTTTTTGTAACCGTGGAACAAAAAATGCCGAACCAGGAATTGGCGTGGTTTGATTGTTTTAAGTTTAGCCTCCTCTTTATAATCAGATGGAAATTCTAAGTAAAATTTCACAGTTTGGACTATGTGGTGTTATAGGAGATAAGAAACAATTTGAAAGCTTTGATAGACCACGACCGATTTCGCCTTTTTTGTGGCTTATCAGGTAAGTGAATTCCTCGAGCTTCTGTCAGTCATCTAAAGTTGACAGAAATTTGGGGACCCCGCTTACCTGATGAGCCCTACGAAGGGCGAAACCGGTTCTGAGCTGTTGATTTTTAGCANTCGCCTTTTTTGTGGCTTATCAGGTAAGTGAATTCCTCGAGCTTCTGTCAGTCATCTAAAGTTGACAGAAATTTGGGGACCCCGCTTACCTGATGAGCCCTACGAAGGGCGAAACCGGTTCTGAGCTGTTGAAGAATTTTTAGCAACCTTGTTAGCAGTGCATTACGTCTATATATGCATTCCGATATTTTGAATATCATATCCATTGAAGCATGAGAAAACCTGGTTTAACACATTCATCTACTAGAAAACACCATAAAGGAGAGATTCCGTTTGGTTCCAGGTGAGTCTCCCACAAAGCCAAATTTGTTTGCAAATGAGTGTATTTCGCTAATCCACTAAAATTTTCAAAGAAAGCGAAGTTTTAAAGTTAGGTTCTAGGAACATTTATCGCAAACCTTGGTTTAAGCAAGGTGAGATGTCTGATGAGCATCAGGAACAACATCAGCACTCTTGTGAAAACTTGAAAGGGGAGTTCAGCAAATAAATCAACAAATTGAAAACGAGAGGTATCTTTTTATGCAATAGACATTGACATCCGGGGTTCAGATAACAGGTCAAAAACAGTGAAAGTTGTTATATAGTCAGAGAATATTTTTGAATACTTTTTTTCAAAAAAGTTACTCCATTTTGGGTTGCCTGTCTTTGAGAAAGTGAAACTTTCCTAAGTATGTTCACTGCACGAGATGTAACTTCAAAGTGTTGGGCAGTGGACGTTGTTGTAATCCTGAGATTCACCCATTGTTTCCCAGAGGCCACAGAACGTAATCATCTTCAAACATTTGAAATGATTTTGGGTAATAGATATCTTGTTAAATGCTGATGGCTGGTAACCATGTCAGTAAAAGTGGAACAAAGTAAATGGGACATAAGACGGTCATCTATTTGGCCAAGCTATCGCAACGCGGAAGGCTCCCAGGGCAGATCAAAGTTGACTTTTTAGTTGCTAGACATCAAGCTTGGAAACCACAAGTCTTTCAGCTCCCCAGTGAGGATAAAGTTAACTTTGTTCATTGTTGAAAAGTTTACAGACGAAACCAAGTGGACAGAACCAGTAAGAAAGCCATTCACGACGAATTGCTAGTATGCATCACTTTATCGAAACGTTTTTGTGTAGGTTTGGAAGAGAACCTACTTCATTGGAATCACTTTGTATCGGGTGACTCAAATAGTCAATGCAGAAGAAGCATACCAATGCAACTGCAAGCTACCAGTATGCGAAATATCATTCTCTTACTATAGCATACCCACTCGTGTTTTAAAATTTTTGGCCAATATTTCATGCAATACTTTTGAGCACCCGGTATTAGACTGCTCCAAAAGGTAATTGTTGAAATGACAACAACGAAGTGACACTGACTAGACACATTAATCATGCGTTTATCGAGCCATTAGCTGCTTCTGGGAAACTGACTCATGGCTTATCGAAAGTTCGAACGAAATCTCTCGCCAGTGTCAAATGAGATGATGGGAGATGTAAAGGAAACATCGGACACACTGCTCACACGCGCGGGCGACAAGCATATACCGTCAGGTTTTTTCATCGGTGCACATCAATTCCATTATTTTTCCGTTTTATGCTAACATTTTGGCGCCAGCTGTTCCAATTTCCTGCCAAATAATGAATCCAAACAAAGGGTCCACGAAACGAATAGTTCAGATATCGTCGATTGCCCTGCTCCTGTCCAACGGTGTTTTGCTTTTCACTTTTAAAAACAAATCTTGCTCGCTCAGGTCATAAGTAAGAGGTAGATATTCGACACGCAGATAAAAACGAGAGAAGTTTCTCGTTCCCGTATTTATAGTTAATTCGACTGGCAATACCCCAAATATATTCGCCCTTCTACCGTCTCAGTAAAGCAGTTGTAGACGTTTAGAGTGCGTAAATGGATTTAAATCGTGAAACAGTAGTTTTCCAAATAGCTAGCATTTAATTTTTTATTTGCTTGACGTACTCATAGTAAAATGTGCAAACAAAAGATTGGATGTAGAACTAAGAACCACTAATACAAACTTCTTTGGAGTGCAAATTATCTGGTTAAAGCATAATACTTATCCAGAACGAAACAATACCTTAAGTAATTTGCTTCCTAACCAACGAAACTTGCACACACTTTACAGATGTCGACGCCTAATAGTTGAGCATAGAGTAGATGTGTCCCAAAGATGACTGAGTTGTGCAGAGTAGCCAAAACGCTAGAATTTACGTTTGACATTTTATCATCTGTAGTGCGATTCCGGACTATCCTCCTATCGCCACTAGTGTCCTTATCTCACATTTTCATTTCAAATCAAACAAAAATTTGGCAATAACTTCAAACCTACAGGAGTATTATCTTGGCTTAGCTGTTCTACTTTTATGGGACGAAAAACTTGCTCTCCTCGATGATGGGCAAGTCGTTTTCGAATAATAACTATTGGATCTGTCAGGTTTTTATTAAACGTTTGCAACTTTACATAAAATGCGGTTAATCACAGAGTAACAACCAATTATCATGTCCTCGTTTGTTTTTGTTTGTTTTATTTGGCAGCTCTGCAGACAACGCAATCAAATATTCTTAGTTTTGTTAAACAATCCCTGTCTCAGTAGTTCCTCCTGGAATACATACAGGAATACTGCTGGCTAGGAGAAGTAACTTTGTAGAAATATCGGCTCAAAAATACCTAATGTAGGTTGTTTGAAGAGAGGGTTAGATACAAATAAGTAACGCCATGTAAAAAATGGAAAAGACCGGTACATCTTTTCCCAGGTGCACCTTAGATAAGGTTTTCCTGTAGACGGGCACTTTATGGGCGATTCCTTTGTGATCAGCAAAACGTCAGAATGGTATACAATCAGCCAACGAACTACACTGAAATTACATTTTTATTTCTACGAAAACTCACACTTTGCTCTATGGGGTTTTCTCAAGATTGAAAAAGATATCGGTGAGCTATTTGAACCAACGAAAAATTCATGGACTCTGTTATGAATGGTTTGTATGAACCTCAACTGCAAATTCCCCTAAACACGAAGTTTATCAAACAACGTGTTACCTATGGTGGAATTACGAAATAAGTGGCAGTAAATTTCCAGAACATTCTACAGGACGTCCTAAGTGAAGTCCTTATCCCTGGTCAACATCTAACCTCTACTGGCACTTGATGACAACATACATAAAAAGCAATAAGTAAAATGTCAGGTTTCGATGAATACAATAATTTTCAAATCAACTGGTTTACACGAAAGACTCATGTGAATCTCTCGTTTATGGTGTTAAGCTGAATTTGCTGTACACAGGCCACCTCATGTTTGAGTTGGAACGACATTCGACTTATCGCAGTATATTTTCACGAAGGGAACTACTCACAAATTCGTTGTCGATGAGTTTTCAGCAACCTTGTGAGTAGTTTCCTTCATGAGAATGTCAGGTTTGTTTTTAAAATGGTAAAAGAATGTGCGGGAAAAACGTTTAGCAAGAGGAATGGGTAGATTAGTCCAATAATACAAATTGTACATTCAAGATTAAACCAAAAGTTTTCCGAAAATTTAGGTAACGCGAAACCGATAAGATTGCTGATAATGAAATGCAATTGAGAAGCTCGCCAGTAAATCCTGTTCACCTACTTATCATTCTCCCAAAGTAGTTACTTGTTGATTGGCCCAAAACTGAGCTGGAATGTATCAGATGCGGTGAATGGTGATTAATTATAATATGATAAGCAGATAATTAAATTTTACTGCAAACTTTTGACATCGACGAAATTCCTTGTCTGCCTATTCCGATTATCATCAATTCTCAAAACCAACAATCAAATCAGTAGCGGTTTCAGCTGTTCAGTATGCTAATACTTGAAAGTCTACTGAAAACTCTTGATAGATCACTAGTGGTTTAACCTTTTTGAGGTGCACCAGTTACGTATGCTCTCTGAAACTGCATCCATCCGCCAGAACCTTAATCCGGGTGCATGCACAAATTAACCTGTGTCGAAATACTTGTGGCTTCAGTGCCTTCATTGACTGTTGGTCTGTTGGCAGCTGATCTGTTTGCCGAGCTGTGCACTTGGCAGACAATCATTTGGTCGCAACTCAGGTAGACAAAATGACGATTTTTCTTTTTGTGTTGATGTAACATTAGCAAGCTGATTACAACTTATGTGGAGAGATCAGCGGTCAAGTAACTAACAGTAAATAAACAGATATAAGTTACCAGTATTTAGACGCGCTGCAAACTGACCCGGATTTAAGCTAAACTTTTATTCCTTTGAGATTTGTTTAGTTAACGAAAATGTTATCTAACTTTTGTTCACTTCTCTCGCCTGATGGGTACGAAAATTTGCAACTGCTGCGCTAATTCAAATATAGCCCATTTTACCCAACAACAGCGCCATGAGATTCCAGCATTTATATCCTCCGTGACAGAGCGAAAAATGCTGGTTTTTCTCGCCTCAAACAGGCATCTGTTTTACGAGCGGAGAAAACAACAATAACCTCACATCTCTTACTGGTTTGATAAATAGCACAACTCCTTTTGTAACACGACACTTACCTTATGTTGATGTGGTGGCTCTGAACATGAATCCTACTAGAAAGGCAGCCTAATGTACGATTTCCACTTTAACACTTTTTTTATGAAGTTACCTATTGCTAACCGCAACCAGCGTATCAAAAGCCGGCATGTCTATTAAATCGATTTTTAATAATTCCTAACTGTATGTGAGGTGCAAAGTTCTTGTCAAATGGCGACGGCAGTCTGTGTTACGGATGCGTGTCAAACCTGCAGTAGTTCACATCCGGATGGAGGTGTAGAAATATGATCAGGAAACCGTTGGGGTTAATGATGCTTCCTCCAAATGTCTGTTGGACGGCTTCTGCATCCTCGGAAGAACGTCTTGAGTCACAAGGATTTAGGTATAACGCAGACCTTGTTCGAACTGTTTACTCGCAGCGGGTATCTCATTGAATATCCTAATGGGACAATATTCCCTCTGCAGATAAAACTGAACGGAAGTTTTTAATTTACTGATGGAAAAAAGCCTCGCGCCAGTCTATGACTCATGGTTTACTTTCATTGTCATGAGCATTCAGTTTTTTGGGGTGGGTGAGCATAGAAACTAAATATTTCGTACAGCTGGAAAGTTAAAAGCTGCTTACTGAGCAAAGGAGTAGAAAACATCCTAAATGACTCGTGCGTGTCGGTTTGTCTGGGTCAGATATTTTCGATACAGTCTTGTCTTGACAAACATCGCTCATCACAACTTTTGTCTTGCCGTGGGTTAGGCGGTCTGCTGCTAAGTGGCCAGTTTGGTGACAAGCACGTCAACATCATCCGTCATATTAGACTGTGAGATGACCCATGTGGTGCACACATTTGAAGAGTGCAAGACGTTTATTGGCGCCGGAAAGGCGTAAGGTTTGTATGCTGATTGTCGGCTCTGCTTCATATACCAGGCCCGTTTGGTTTGCCAGTCATGATGATTTCAATGTATACAGTCTGAAGTTAGAAAGCTTTAATACAGGTAGAAACTCTCACCTGAATAACTTTCATAGCGACCATCCCTGTGGTGGATAATATATCCTCACCAAGGCTAATAATTGCAACCAACCACATTTCAATGACGAGACATCTAACATTCCGAAATGGCATATAACATCTAGCTAAAATTCACTGGGCAATATGTTTTTCCTTGCATAGTGGGGAATTGCAGTAATTTTTGCTATATCCCTCTTTTGAGTACGTCCATAGGTTACACACTCACTAAGATACCAGGGATGTTGGTCGCCAGTAAAAGACTTGGGGAAAACAGAAACCAGTCGCTTCCTTGGATGAATATATAGTTCACCAGGAAAACGTATTCTGTAGGACAGACTAACTTTCAGAAGACAGAAGTTGAGTTTTAAGTGCTGAAAAGTTTTAATTACACCGGTTTGGCGAGTCATTCACTACGCATACGTAAAAGTCAGGAGCTGCTTGACGTGTGCCAACTAAAGGCTCGTGCACATGTAGCCGATTCTCTAGTCACCAATTTTCAAACCTCAACATGTTTTCCACCCGATAATTAAGAGTAGTGGTTCCTGTTGCATTTAATTGCACTTTTATGACACTGGCGTTTTAGTATTACTTCCATTACCTACCATGTTACTGGTTCTCATTCATCTCGAGGACCGTAAATGGTACACTGCCAGTTACAAGTTTTCGTCGCCAATTACTCTAATTTTAAAATCTTGATAGCGATGGATTCACTGACCGCATAGAACCGGTCTTGTTACCAGATTTATTTGGACTCCCCGTTGCCTTCGGATTCCTACACGTCATTTACATGCACAATTAATTTTTGAGGCCAGGATGGTGGAGATGGTGACACATATTGTATTCTGTGTCTATGGAGTAGATTACTTATTTCTTCCAGCTTGTTATGCAGGTTACTGCAGGAATTTAGTAGTACTCGCACAGTGAACTGATGAGCTGGCTGTTTAGTCTTATACCAATAACAATTGCTCGACTTACTCGAAGCGATCTCATTCTACCGTGCTCTGTAGCCAGTTATAATTTGGATGGACTTGTATTTTGATACTTCAATGCAACAATGATATTTAGCGAGGCATAAGGCGGCCCTTTTTTAAATCCGGTTTCCACACGTTAATACAAACATGATCTGTTCTGATCAGACTTTTGGCTTTTGAGCAAAATTGATTATCGTAGTAAATTTTTCTGGTGCACAAGTCATACAGTACTTCTTTTGAGCTAAGTGTGACCTAGTTCACTGACCTAATCAGAGCAAACAGAGCCCACAAATAGTATAAACCACTAAGAAAAACGAAAGTCAGCTGTCAGTTAAATGTATTTAACGACACTTGCGAACAGCTAACACATCAATTGTTCCTCAATGGAGAAAATGGAGGTCGCTTCTAATTACTTGGGTTGGCGCATGGCAGAGGTCGCATGACCGACGTCTGGTCTTTCATGCAATCATCCATAGTCTAAGGGTTAATGTTCATTAAACTGGACGTGATAGAATTAGATGCAGAAGTCAAGCGAAACGAGGGGGAAATTGAAGAAACAAATCAGCTGAGTGTTTTGTGTCAGTTAATTGTCCGGTTTGAAATGCGGTCAGATTTTAATTATTTGTAATTCATCAGAGTTACAAAAACCATGTGAATGGTAGCCCTACTGAAACCATCAGAGAGCTTCTAGGTGAAGGTTTTGCTTGAAATGTTAGGTGACGCAGTAAAGTCACCGCGATCTTATGAGCATTTGCGGCATCTGTCTATTTCAGTATTTCTTAAATAGCGCTTCACACCAGGAAATTCGGATCAGTTCTGAATACTGTCTGAATGAAGGTTTTCGAAAGTAAACTCTCAAAATTCACATCCGAATGTGAATAAAATATGTGCATAATCGAGAATGGCTCGGTGAAAGTAGGAACAGTGGAAGACAGTTTTAATCCAAGTGGTATGTGGTTTAAAACACTCATACATTACAGAAAACTTCCTTAATTTGGAACTGATGTAACAAGCACTCAGCCCCACCGATTTTTACCCACCCTCTACTTACATACACTTAAGTGTTTTGCTATGATGAGACTAAATATAGTCAGACTAAACACTGTAACTAAATCATGAACAAAATGCAACACATCGCTGTCAGACGCGGCTTGGAAAATGAGGAATCTTGAGATAAAGCTGCCAAAAACTGGTAGCTAGCTGGATCCAAATAAACGAATTTGATTTCTTTGTCTGGTTAGATAGACTAATGTGTGTTTAGGCAGTTGATCATTCCTTGGAATGGTTGCAAAGAACAATTCAATTACCAGAAGGATAACGGAGAAATTCAGACCACCGGAGATTTGGATGTCGGCTTAGAACCTCAAAGCAACTCTATGTAAATCCTCACGAAATGAGTAGGATATGCATTCGGTTGGACGGTCAGTCGAATATCTTCGAGGTTTTTAGCTTGAACAAGATCCTCGGACTGCATGGGCACTCACTTTCACCTGACGTGAGATGTCGAGTCAGTTTGAGTTTCGGTTAGGAAGAATTTATCACCGGGCCTCCTACCAAACGTACGGTTGTTGGATGAGCTTGTCTATGCTGTACCTCAGGCGGCAGTGCCGGCTTTGGGTAGAGCTTTGGTTACCTGTCTCCATTGCCCGTTGATATCCGACACGAGTGCTCTTGGAAGGTGCTGAAGAAACAGTTTCTGATAGGTTTGTTAGTAGTATTGGCCTATGAGCTTCCCAGTGGCAAAGCGAAATGTGGACGTTTTGCATAGACCTGAAAAGTGCAATGACCAGCAGCATCAGACAAGCGCATGATCGGAGTCCACAGAAGTTTTCTAGAAGCGACGGGCAGTAATCGACCCTACCGACCGGTAAGTGATGGAAATGTGGTCTATTTGGATTTTAGGCTTGTTTGTTTACAGTTATCACGTCGAAAATTGATTTTCGCTGTTTCGGAGATGGGTCCTGCAAAGAAACAGTCTGGAATCGTCGTCAGTCGGAAGCAGGCACTATGTGTTATCCATAATTTCGTGTTCAACCCAAGAAGCCTGCCGATTTGGGACTCAGTAGAGCTCAGACTACTCACTTAAGCATTCACGACCCCAGAAACCGTACCTAATTCTGAGCTTTTAGCTTGTTGTAAAAGAGCGCTACGAGCGTCAAAGAACTGCATTTGACAGACTGAAAACTGGAGTTCATTGAGATGTAAGAAGGCACACAAGCATGAGGATATAAGCCTTGCTTTTTCGAGATTATTTTATACACGCTGCCAAATGTATCCCATGGAGATGGCTACGTAATAAAGTTCAGAAGCTTCAGCTAGACAGCTGAACACAATACCCACTCCGGTCTACAAAAACAGTGACCTGAGCATCGACAAATTTTCTCAGCCGGGATAGGGAGGAGAGCGATGGGTGTTCAGTTCAGTTACAGTACTTGCGGTCTTTACCTTCATTTCTGAAAGGCGGAATACATCAACGCAGAAGGAATCCAGTGTACGATCAGGAGCCACTTGTTTTTCTATTTGCTTCACGATGTTAGATAGACCGGCTTTCAGCTTAAGAAGACAGATTCCAAACTGCATGGGGTTTTATTGAACTTGAATGCACAGAAGCTGCAAATGAGTGTGACACGGCGAACAAAGCGGTCGATCATAGTGTCGGATGCTGCGGAAAATACATTCAAACACGTATTAGTGTAAGATGGGAGGTATCATCAGTAGCCTATTTTCATTTACCCACACAGCTATATGTAGCAAGTAAGGCGACCCGGCTGGAGACACCACACGACAGCTAAAGTTGGAAGAGAGTATCGTTAGTTGTAAGTATCACGGTTGTTTGTGGGCACCCACACCTAGACAGGAGGGAGATTAAAGTCCTCAATCAAGGCCAATGGTTCAAACTCCTGACCGCAAGGCGGTGGTGTTTAGCGGTAAATGCATTACCATTTTCTTAAAAGAGCTGCCACACGTTCCAACTCTCGAATAGGAGGACCATGAGACCGCCTTGAAAGACTTTTAACAATTAGCTAACCTGGTGTCACATGGACACTACGCAGTGTAGCTCACATCACGGCCACATCATAGCCACCCCACGGTAAGGTTTAGGCAGAATGGTCAATAGATCGAATAAGTAACTGTCATGTAAAATATTTTTATTGTTTATAACGACATTTTTAAGTTTAGTCTAAGGCTACGCTTCTCCCGCTCGATCGCCTAAATACCTCTGAACTCAAAATGTGCTGAGCTTGAAAGTACACACAGTTATTTCCTCATCTGTATACAGCCAAACGAGCGAACAACGCCAAGTGAGGTTTATCAATAATACGGTTTCGGATGGAGGCTGCAGGCACATTTGTGTTGAGACAATATCATTCTGAAGCTGTTCATAACAAGAAGTTCCAACCTCAAAAGCGAACGATTCCTAAATAAATTTAAGTTGCCCTTGTAACGAAGCTTCTCCTTGACTTGCTGGCCGAATACATGATGTGCGGAAGTTTGTCAGAATGCGTGGTCATATTACCCTGACTCACCCATTCCTTCGTTCACCAACAGACTTTCTGATGCACTGACAGTAGCCATCGTCGCAGATTTTATTGTATCACTCACTTCCGGTGCGCTTCAAAAGCGGGTGTGTTCACTTGTCAACGTTGTTACCGGCCAGGACAACAAAATCAACCATACAAGACTGGCTTCGTTAGATTCACTCAGTCTCTCTCCGGAAACTAAGCAGGTGTCTGATCAAAAGATAAAGTTCACAAAATAGTCGGAACCGGTTTCGCGAGAATTTAATCCATTTGCTTCGCTGTGGATATCCAGACTACGCCGGCATTGAATTTCCTCAAAGCAGAGCTTCTCAGCTTTCAAGCGATAGAATCCTCGGCCACAAGTCCATCTTCCCCCACCTTGTATCTGGTGCTGGTGTGAAAAATTTACAATGCTACTTTTTTCAATTCAGAAAACTATAATGCAATGGAGTGCGCATAGGTCGTGAACGTCTAGCTACGCAAGTAGAAATTTTGGACTTTTTACGAGACATAAACCACGAAAGCCGGTTTTTCTGCTCTTCTGAATAAATATCTGTTTTCCTGACTGGATTATTTAATTTCCATCGCAAAGATGCTGACATCCATGGATTTCACATCAAGCCTGTGGAAGAAAATTTGAAGAACTCAAGTGGCTGTTTGCTTTCGTCAGCGAAGGTCCTTCTACAAGTTAAGTGATATTTTGTACCTGTTTATTTAAGGTTAAACAACCTGAATTTTCACAATCAGAAACTCAAAATATGCTCCGGAAACTGTGTAATTTTGCCCCCACCAACTGTGCGTTGAAATAATTTCTTCAATGCAACTGGTTGCTTGAAATTTCGCCACAGGTTTATTACCCCAATAAAGTGGTAATTCGCTTTGAGATGGGTGGATTAGATTCTACTGAGTCTAATTACACTACGGTTTTGCTTTGAAAGTAATGTTCGATTTTAATATACATCATATTAAGTGTGCCCGGTCAGTCCTGATTAACACTACTCAGGTGCATGCAGTCAAATATTTCACTAGGCATGTTTTGATTGTTGACTGTAACTACATGGACGGCTATACTGCTTGACCACATGCGGTATGCTACCTGAAGTAACCGTTTGCTTTAGCTCGCTCCAGAGATTTTGCACGACATCGTTTGTGATGGCTGAGTAGACTTCGCTTTAATAATAACGACTTTAAACCTGGATAGCACTGAAATATTGCTTATTAGGTTTCCACCAACAAATGAAATGCTGGGTGAAAACCACCAGTCTGTTTTGTGACAGTGAAATTTCCAGACCAATATTTACCTGAATGGCAATATTACTTCCACACACGTTCACAAAGCCTGAAAATGTTGCAGATCTACAACCTTTGATCAATCTCGCTGAAGCAGTGTGAACCCTTGCCAAAAAAGTGCATAGTGACTTCCGATTCAGAATGACACATCTCGCCGTTTTCAAAATTCCTAATCTCACAGGCGTATTGTATACCGATTTCACAACGGCAACTACCAAAGCCCCTGCTCTGCTCACAAGTATTATGGTATTGTGACCGTTTGTCCGCTCGGTCACTTTTGAACAGATGTTCCATCGGAATAGTATCTGCGAGATCCAGGCCTTTTCATGCATTCTCTGACGAGAGATCTCAAGTGGAAATAAGATTTAACCGACCTTTCAAACAAAATACTATTTTGCTGAACAGTAGACTGGCTCCAGAGGCTTTGCAAATTTAGCGGGCAAAATTTGCGGCAGGTAAATTTATGGATCAAAATCAACATTATTCCAGTGTAAAAATTTTCACAAGTCAATAAACAGTTCAATATATAGGCTGCCTGCGCTATTCCGTCTTTTGTTTTACTGATAGGAATTCCAATAAATTTGGGCCACTTAGGCATGTTTTATGAGCGTAGAAAGAGTTGCGCTCCGAAGAAGAACTGAAATTCCGTGTAAATTTAGAGCGAAACGACAAGACGGAAAAAGAGATCGACACGTGTGCACCTTAAATCGCCCAGATTGTTGCTTTGTCTACAAGCGCTGACATAGGAACTTCCCCAAGCTATAGCTGTGCGATTGGTTTCCGTGTGTTTGCCACCCATCTATCAAGTGGTTCACCGCTGTTAGTGAACTGGTGACCTGACGGCTCACAAACAATCTGTAAACCGAAACCAGAAGCGCTTAAAATAGACATTTACTGTCACGAGCAACGAAATAAGGCACTTGTTTGTACGGGGTACGCTCATAAAAAGTTGACGAAGATGGTTTCAAGAATAGAAAGCCGGAACCGCCAAATGAGTGTATTTAGCGAATTTTGTCCACTTGGGTTCAAGGGAAACGAAAGGTTGACGGAAACTCGAGGTCAAGCGGATAAGCCCCAAGTTGGCCGGAGCCGATCATGGGCCACTGAAGAGTTTTCGGTAAGTTGGTGAATGGCCTGTTCCGTATTGAAAATGTAATCTGACGTCTCAGATATCACACCAATTGAATTAGGGTGTGGCCATGTGCAGTACATTCAGTTGAAGTGTACCATCATACATTTAACTGGGTTCAGTGCAGTTTTCTATTAGAACCAAATTAGGATATAAATGAAAGTATTTCACAAACTAATATGTACTCCCAACTTACCTACCACAGAACGACTGCTCATTAGGTTACGCAAATAGTTATTCTGAATCTTTACTTCCAAGTGCAAGCGGCATGACAGTTTATGGATGCTAAAATGGACCGAATATTCAAACCAACCGGCAATGGACAGTCCCTTCTGAAGGATAGTTTTGAGGCCACATAAGCGTTGAGATCTGGTTACAGAACGTTTATCATAGTTCTCTTTGGACGAGTTACCCGCGGGGACACAGGGATATCATACCTTCAACGCTGAAGCTGTATGAATGGATAAGCAAATCCATAGAAAACAGATTTACATTGGCCCCCAGATTTATTACACCCGTCTGTCAAGACACGAAATTAGGCTTTATTTTCCCACAAGTCTGATTAACACTGACCGTGAAGGTTGCTTGCAACCCACTGTGGAATGACGTTTGTGGGGCCACTTCATTCATCTGTGGATGACTTATAGTAATGGACATACGGAAACCACAATTCATCATGAAGAACGACAGAGTATCTTGTGTAACTCATCTAGATTTATCTGAATATTCTAACTGCGATTTTTATGATCTCCAGTCAGATCTGAAAAGTTCTTCTGGACCAATACTTTCGGCGAATCCGACGTAGTTCCTTTCGACAACTGTTTTTCTCCATTCTACAACTGGGCCCTGTTTTCCCCCTAGGTTTATGTTGTATACGTATAGTTTGGCGCAGTAATGTATCAACCGGTCAACTTCAACAGCCTTTTCATGTTATTCTTTGTGCTGGATGTAAGCTGAGATTGTATTGAAAGCAGGCTAAGAGACCTCGAGTGGTCCACTTAGTGTCCTGCATCAGACAGGCAGACATGTGCGAATTCGCCCCGCAAAGGTCTAAGTTGGCAGCCCTCAGGTTGTGATCGAATACGATCATGGGAATGTTGTTCCTGTTCGTGCTGTTTTCGGAAACAACAATGTCGTCTGTACGACACTGAGGCGCACCATGTTTTCTAGGACTGAACTCATGTGTTTATACAACCCACTTGGTGTATCAAGTCAGATATTTGTTCAGTGCACAGCTAATGGGGAACGTCATTTGGTCAGCCCGCAGGTTAACTGACGGGAATGACAGTGCTTACAAGCCGTTGGAGCAGGGGCACAAATGTATGCCACACAGTGTCAAATCCACTCATTATTCTGAGCAGTTTATCATTCACCGACACCTTAAGAATTAGACGATCCGGACAGTGCAACGTAAAGTGTAGCACTGGTTACGGAGAGGTGGCATGATGTTATGAAAAGTTAACTTTCGATTTCCAGCAATTTAGGTTGCATACAATTTTTTCGCTAGTTTTCATAGACTGCCTGCTGCTTTCACGATCACCCTTTAGGTGTGCAGATAACATGATACCAAAGAGGTCGGAATTCATACTTAGTGTACACTACTCCATCTGAATACTTGTCATGTAATTTTGAGCTCCCGGCTGATGAAATGTATCAAACAATCATTTATACCCAAGCCAAATGGAGAAGCCGATGAAGCAAAGCAGTATCTTCCTGCTCTCGAATACGGAGAAAGGACTTCTTCGTTCACAATTAGCAACCTACAGATATTGGACTTGCGCAGTCGTGGTTCATTAGGGAGAAGCCCCAAATTGATAAAACGACCATTCAAAAGACATGTATTTATATACATTTCTGCAAATGGCAAAGTGAATCTTCGCAGACGACTCTTTACGTCTATGTAGATTTTTGAACCCAATAGACATAGATATACAGATTCACGCCCGGAAATTCTTATCAAAAGCTTTGATCAGGTTGATAGATTGGTTCAGATAATCGGGCTTTCGTAGGGCCATCTCAGGTGATTTTTCAGTGACAGAATTGAAGCACTTGCTGGAATCTACAGACGATCCACAAAAGCGGTTAGTCTCATTCATGATACTTCTCAAACCGAACAAATATACCACACTTTCATCCTGTTGAGTTCCACAGTGCTCTTCAGGATCGTTAATCCATATATTGCTAGCCGCTACTCAATTAAGCAGCTCACAAGCCATATGCCTGCTTGCTTTGCACATAGGACAGACTATATGTTATCCACACACATTCTCTCAGCTTTCTCTTTGTAAGGAGCTAATAACAATAATTTCGTAAAATATTCCAAAACTACTTTTATCTTACGGGGTATGCAACGCCAATGGGGGATTTTCTCATGCTGTGTTGGTTCATGCATTTAAAATCCTGCACAAGCTGGCCAACCTGACCTGCAGCACTCACATTCGATGTAATTTGTTTAGATGTTTGCGGCTGAAACAATCGATACAGGTTACCCAGAACATCAGCAATGTGATTTTGCTGGCTGGTAAAAAGTTTTCGGGCACAGTAAACTTTACCACGCTACTGTCATTTTATGAATGAATGTGAACCTCTTATTGTCTATGGGACCTCCACTCCAGCAGAACTGTTATCGTGATCTTGCACAGGCATGTGGATTTTCTGCGTCTCTCCAAATTAGAATTAAACAAGTGAAATTGGTGAAATATACTCATGCACGAATTACAACGGTTTTAACGAGAGACAACAGGGTTCCTCTCTTGTAATATTCTTAAAGTGAACTATCGCAAACGAGGGGTTCCGTTGAGTCTCTCGTTGTCTTGTTTGTGACCTGCCTATCAGCAGTTGAAAGCAAAAACACAAAATCCACAAAATGGGGAACTTCTTGACATGGTCAAACTGGAAATTATCATTAGAAACTGGCTATCAGCGGATACACACGAAGGATCATTTACGTAATACTGATCGGGTTGAATGCTTGACACTAAATCCAATCTCCAAATTTTCGTAGTCTAAAGCCAATTAGTGTAACATTCCCCACATGTTCCCATTGGGTATTTCAATTTAGATATTCTTATGCATGAAAACGCCGCACCTTAACCGTGATTCCCCCAGGTGTAGAATGTTGCACATTTATGTACTATCTAACTAATTATCCCTCCCACATTCTAACTCTGCGTGAGATTAATTTTGCATGCGAAGTTCAGTAGTTTTGCTGAACATGACGGCCACATAGGGCAGAATTCCCATTTGGCTAGCAAAAAAACAGACTGTGTACATGAGCGTCAGAAACAATTTTCCCATGGCCTCAGACGGCTAACAGTCTAGGATTTTTATTATTAAGATGTACACCTGTTGTGACTACCAAGAAAATGACAGACTTGTGCACGGAAAAGATTTTGTGCTGAGCGTCTTCCTACGGGGGAGGGCCGAGTTTGTAGTCAGCATGCTCCCTAAGTCGCACAGCTGTAACTCACTTTTCCTGCGCCATCGGAGTGTCAGTCTTCCCCACAGAACTGACCCGTGCCATATGTTCCTATTGATGTTATTGTAAGGCTCGTGCCGAATACCAGTGTCCTGCGACGATCCAAAATTAACTACCTAAACGTTTTTTGGATACGTCTATGTAGGATTCGTTTACAGAATTTCCCCGAAGGGGAAACAACTAGGGTGGCTTTTAATTAACAGAAGTCAGCCATTACATAAAACAAAAATACAGTTTTCAGTAATAAAGGAATTTTCGCTTCCTCCTAATCTATCGGGTAGCAGCGTCTTAGTTCATTAACCTTCCTAGGTGCCACACGTTTATTGTTCGTGAATTCCGTAGATGACAAGGAAGAACATACCTTAGAAGTGAGGAAAATCCTTTTTTGCTCTAAGAATTTCGCTTAAAAATGGCTGGGGATAAAACCCTACGGACGGTGGGCTCTTGAATTGCCCAGAAACAGCTCTTATTAAGACGTTTTTAAAATCAGACGAAGTTTACGAGCAAACGCCTGCTAGCGACACAGCTACCGGAATGGTTTTTTTATCTTTGCATTCACGTTGGGGCCATAGACAACAACAATCACAGTAATTACTGCCAGACAGCCAAAGTAAAGTGAACATCACCAAAGCACCTGGTAAGTTTTGGAGTAAAAAGAGTCAAATCTAGAAAAGAAAATGTTGTTTTGCGTCCCGCAAGTCACTGAGAAGGCGTGAAACGTGATTATTCAGGTTGTCACGTTGGCGGCATCTGCCACAAGAGATGAGAATTCCAGATGTCACAGTACTTTATGTGCAACGACCACATTAGAGTAAATAATGACCAGCAGATTAAAGCGGATCGCCTGGCAGTTCAGCATTGCTTTGATTCGTCCAACTTACATAGCAGGGATCACCTTTCCAAATCGTTTAATTGGCTCATACTCAAAATCATCCCTTGGTTATGTTCCCATAACTGCTCTCACAGATGGTGCTAGGAATCACTGCTCACAACGTTTTGATAAGCAAGACAGACTTGTTTTTGGGTAACAGATTGTATCTTGCAAAGTATTGGGTTCCCTGTGCATGGTTCTGCAACAGGAAGGGAATTCCTTACACTGACTGTCATCCTTCATGATATTGGGATATTGCCATTATGTGTATCATTGGAACGGATGTCCAAATGCATACGGGTGATTTTAATGAAACATTCTACCTGTGCTGGTCAAAGGCTGAGAAATTCCTGTACTGTCTTATCCAGTTTGTGTCGATCCATCTAGAATGCTCCCTATCTAGTCCGGTCTGTTGTTAGTGAATATTCTGAAAATGTCATAAGTGGTTTGCAAGTGCGGTTTCGTGTTGAAAAAATGGAGTCAGTGGGGCATTAGACTCACGATTGTGAATATATTGCGGATATACTTCATATCTCGCGTGCACAGTGTCCTCTGGTTGCTATCCGAGGATACTTTACTTTCAATCTTCTTTTCATGCAAGCCAGACAATGTTTGGCTTGAATGGTTGATGACCGAATGTGTGTAACCATAGGCTTGTAGTCGCGCAGCAAAAATCTTTGTACCAGGTCATCCGAGATGTGTATCTTTACTAGCGGGATAGACCGAAATAAAATCAACCAACATTCGTTCACTCATGCCCTCATAGTTGTTTCTGCTTATCACTCCTGAGGTATGGATGTGCTCACAGTCGATCCCCCGAATATGCGATTCTGTAACGGCGTCTCGTGCTCCTTTTGATTACATGACGTAACATGGTCTTTCTACCTCCCACCTAGTTGTTACTGAGTCCGCAGCTGAACACACTCCAGTTGATGTCGTTTTGATTCCCATTTAATTGTTATTCATTTGTCGTAAATCAATCATGGCTTATGCCTGATGTCCAGTTAGAGTACTCCTGTTCCGATCGCTCTGTTAAAAACACTGACTCTGTGCCAAATACCCAACATACAATACGTATCAACCGTCCTCAAATAGCTCGAGTGATTCATAATCTTTTTTTACTCCCATCGACACCAGAAACAAATTAATAGAAGTATGTATTCCTTTTATCAAACCATCTGTATCCATAATTGCCTTACCGATATAGTTCAATATTCCCTCCGTTTTAAAACGGAAATCATGGGCAGCCGTTTCAATACATCATGAACTACCGTATCAAAGAATGTGGGGCAGATTTTACACATTTTCTACTTGGTCTGAATAGATTTCTCATCCATCATCCTCATTTCATCTTTCTGCTTATCTGCGGCATTAATTCAGCACTCCTGTCACCACTTTTCTCTCTTGTCACGAATTAAGCCACCCCATATGAATAAATAAAACCAAGAAACTTTTAAACTAAAACGCCGTTGAACCTTCGTTACCAACAGACTTTTATGGGAAAGCTTAACCGTGCAGAGCGGCGATAAAGCTACAAATGAGTTGTTTCCATTTTTACCACCACCAAATACAGAACACTCTACATTTCCGGCAAAGACTCCTAACCTCCTCTGTAAAGTGTGAGATACTTTACTCACCTTCCACTTTCCCAGATATTACTTACACCCCCTATCTTACCACTATGCTGCCAGTTTTAAAGTGAAAATTTTTGCGATCTAGTGTCCCATCACATAGTCTTTAAAGAACTGTCGTCTACTCATTATCCACCTGGTTTTCTATGGAGGAAAATGTTTGTAGCTCAGGTACGGTAGACGGTCGTTGGCTTTTTCGCTGAACTGGGCAATTCGCTTGCAAATGTTTCATCACCAATCGAGGTGACAGCACGAGTGCGTAATTGGGGAGCGTAGTGGTGCGTGGCAGTAGGTTAGTGGTTGTGCACAACCAGGACTATCCAAGCTAACGACAATTCGCCTGGTACCCATCCTAATCTTTCCTCATTGTTGGTGGCGATATTCAAATACACTTATTTGGCGATTGCAGCCTTAACTTGACCAAGTCGATTCAGGGTTTCTTGGAATGAATCTTTTATGTGGTCGAATCTCGAATTGTACACAGCTCAATACGTAAAATACTAGGACAGACAACCAATGAAAAGTATTCATTTACTGTCGACTTCGCTTGACAATGGCGCAGAAGGATTCAAAGGATGAAGATCAGTATAGATTGAACCTGTTAGCCAGGGCTTTCTACCGGTCCTGGGTTTTGAAATGTATCCAGTGGAGTCATTATTCTACCTCTTTCTAGACGGTCTTGAGTCCTAATCAAATGCATGACCTCACACTTCATGGCTTAGTTTGAACCCCTCAGTTAACATGACGCAGCCAACAGATGAATCCAGAAGAACAGTTTCTCTACACGTTTGGTAATCTGCTACCTCAAAATTTTGATATGCGTTGACGTGGTGGATTTGAATTTCACGCACTTTCAGCTGCGAAATCAACAACCCTGCTTTTTGTCGTGGATTTGTTAACTATTTCTTGGTCCTCTGAAATTAAAAGTTCAGGTGACGGTTTGTCAGGAGAAAACTAGTCAGATCCTGAAAGAATTGGTGAGCTTGATTTGAGTCAGTATGGGGTAATGATATCTTTCTTGTTATTTTTCTTCAAGCGTTTGCTTCGCATTGCTCAACCTTTGACATCTTGTCGGGTACCGGGGGACATCCTAAGGACATTCTTCGCAAGCTGCAGAAAACTCCCAAAATAATAGATGTTAGGCTGGACAGTTGTCTTATCAGTCCTTCACAATTTATTCAATCTATGGTTCTGAACCCAAGGTTCTTCTACGATTCTGGTTGCAGTTCATTTAGAGGCGCTTCAGTTCCTGACTTCTCATTCTGTTTTGCTCACTACCTTTTGTTTGCAGTTTAAAGCTGTTAGGTCCCGTATCCACCAATTTTGGAGGTTCTCCATGACAGACCAAAACAAAAATAAATGCATGAATGTGCATCCAAAGGAAAAGTAAATATCAAAAATATTTTCATATCGGTAGTAGCGGTTGGATGAAGACTTCCGTTGACGTCATTCTGAGCTGTTCAGTGCTGCAAAAGGAAAGAGGTCTATTAGTTCCAATTTTGACCGAAACAATCTATGGTTCCTTTCTTAAATATGGGCGAAATTTGAGGGACAAATATAAGCTCCAAAAAACGCTTAAGTTTATTGAACTTTCGGGGTAACTATTGGAATCTAGGTGCTTTACGACCGACCACTGGTGGAGTGACCTGCGAATTAGCGAGGAACTGCTGTGTCGAAAATGACAAGTGTGTAAGAGCACGCTGATAAGACTAGCTGGAGAAAATGGCGCAAAATTCAGCTGTTAAGTGGGGACCTCTTGTGTTGTTGTGTTTATACAACATTTTAGGGCTATTTGTTTTCTCTTATTACCCAACTAGCCAATCAAATTAGGAGATGACATAAATGCACTCAGGAGAGCAGGAGGAACCCACCAAACTGCGTACCGATGATGTCCCCACTTGTAGCGACAAAACGTTTGCATGTCAATTGCCAGGCTCGGTGAGCAGATCAGTAGCCACCTGATTAATAACCGATAAGCTCACCCGAGCCACCAATATTTAGACACATTACGGATCCTGCGCGTTTCGAAATCCTATGGGGGGTATGGTGAATTTAAATAAAGTTGGATAGACTATCTTTCGAAGTAGGTCATATTTTTTCCTCTATGATCTAGGTGTTTATGTCGCAAATTTTCGTTATATCGCTACTTCTGTATAGGTATCTTTGTTCTGCGTATTAAAAGACAAGACATGTAAAATTCTTGCTGTTCTGCTCAATCACCACTGAATGCCCACAGTAGTGCACAAAGTGTACTTGAAAGATATGTTTTGTGGATGCTTTTTTTGTCTTAGTCACTGACAAACAGGATGGTCATTTCGGTTGAACTAAACGCCTGAAACAAACAGTTTGTGACTAGGTAACTGAATGTTGCATGCCTGCAGCGCTTCCTCTCTAAATCAGGTGCAACTAGGAGGTTGCTTGTTCTATGATTTCTGAAATTGTGGTTGATACTTCATCGGGTGATATAAATGAAGACAATTTCTTTGTTCATGAATGTCATTTTTCATTTCTTGTTGTTAAATCGAGAGTTTGCCACCACTTTGTATGATTACTACACATGCAAGCGGGTATCCTGTGCACTCTGTGTTTTGAGATGTTGATTGTTAAACATTTCATAAAAAAACATCTAATTTTCTGAGCTGAATATTCCTAGCCTTAGCCACTAAGTCAACCACATTATCGAAACGTGATGCCAAGGGTCTATGCAACTTTTAACTTGCTCTCCAACTCGACTGTTCCATTGCGGTGAACTGTATTTTGCTCTAATCGGATTCCACCTGCTGGTCATTCATAAAACTAAATCTTGACACCACGTGCGGATAAGTCCTTCGTTCCGATATATCAGACGTCAAGGCGGATAAGCGCCATCCACCTTGTTTCGCGCTGAAGTAATACGAAGCGGTCGCTGACACCAGAGAATCCAATTTTGATTCAAACTGTGCGACTGCGATTAACAGCGCTTGATGGTCTGATGAAGCAGATAACCAGATTACTGCTTGTTTGTCTATACTACAAGACTATTTTCATTAAGTTAATTAATTTTATGGAGTTCGGATGTGGGAGAATCGAAAGTTGGTAAATTGTATACACCGTGGGAAGACTGCAACTAAACTATATATATATATATAAACTATATATATCGCTTTTTTGACTACCTACAAGATAGTTAAAATTCAGCAGCCTGTATATAATCAGGCACTATCCAATGAGATATTCAGTAGTTTACCAGAAATTTAAAAAGCTTTACTACCAAGCCATTGATTGACGCTAATCTTATTATCCTCAGTGTATTTTGCGTCCTCAATTTATTTCAAAATCAATATTAACCGAAGACTCGCTGAAGTGAGGGCTTATAAATAAACTGACCGACGATCTTGCGCTTATATCAGCTTTACAGTTGCTGTTGATTGCCGTGTGGCTAAGTCTGCGCGCGGATAATCGGAACCTTGGAAGTGAGTGTTATATTGCAGAACGTTTTTACGAATCCCCAGATGATTCGCCATTATCCCAAGTTGTACGCCCTACCATCCTGTTTGATCTCACAAAGGGTAACACCGCTGGCTAAAGCATTTGTCACGCATCGCTTCACCAATAGCTTGTTCACATCAGCTGGGGGGGGGCGGATACATATTCATCTAAACTTATCATTCCCACGAATCAAAGTTCACATCGATGACCTATGGGATCAACGCAACTGGCTGACAAAAGTTTATAGACTACAAATACGCGCTTCACACAATGTTCGTTTGCTGATTGTGGGTTGGCAGTTTCATAAAATGGTTGTGCACTTAGTTGTTTTTGTCAAATGACCGTGTTAGTATCACGCAATATATAGCCGTTCTGTTCAGAAGTGACTCTAAGAGGCCGCAAACGCTTGAATGTTTAAAGCTGAGCGTTGAGCATGCTTGAACACATACTTTGTATGATCAGGTAAGGTATTTTAACTTTCCGGATCACAAACTCTTTCTTGTTTGATAACCTTGTGTTCCAGGTGTACAGAAAGATCTTGAGAATGGTAGCGAATTTTCTTTGCGGAACCCACTGCTGAGCATCAGTAGTGAGGTGATTGTCGCAAAAATAGATACACATTGTATAGTGAAGAATTCAGAACTTCACTGAAGCACCATAGTAGCAAAATGCAAATGTGCCAGCCGGTGGTTAATCAAATAACCTCTAAGGATCATTAAAGAACAAGGGTTATTCTCACTTCTCTCTTTAACATACCGCAAGGAAAGTCAAACTGGTGCCGTAGAACGGTTGGACATGAACGGGAGTTGATTTCGCTTAGTTGTGATTCGCGGTCTTTGACAGCACTCTTCACTGATGAAGTAAGCTCGAAAATGGAACATTATGACTCGGTGTCGTACATGATAGAATTGCAGTCTGCGCGTACGGGAACTCTGAATCCATTCCCTCTAAGTGAAGAACTCGGAGTTGTGCGTGAGCTGGAGGGAGACAGGCAATTCTCACTCGGGGTCTTTTCATGAGGTACCAAGGCGTAGACAGAGGAGTGTACAGCAGGTTTTACAAACGTTTGATTTTGATCCGAGTTGTCGTAAAGTCTTTCAGTGCTCGAACGGAAACTTTGAAGAATGATAAGAAGTGGAACGCTTGTAGGCTTTAAATATAACACCTGATTGATACACTCGGCAAGCAATTGTGTCCTTTAAAATATAAAACTAAGACGTCCGAGGCATTTTAAGCCTGCAATTGTGCACATAGCAAATAGAATAAGCTTGGAGACTTGTCTTTCCATGGTAGAAAATTAACCAGGCTTAAAGGCTTGTGTAGTTTGACTATAAACGCAATATCCATTTAAATTCAGCATAATTTTCAATTCACTTACTCTGCATGATTCACGTGTTCGTAATGTGTTTTGATGGTGTTGGTGGAGTAAAAATTGGCACCAGTAATGGGCAAGTCAATTTTCAGCTCAAAGAAGGGGTGGCCAAAATGTGGATTACAGTTCGCCAACCTGGAAATACTTAGGTGGCTATATGGAGGAATCACCGAAGTTGACGGGAGCTGCGATGATGTGGTAACTGGGTAGGACCCATATCCATGGAAGGGATTTGAATATATTAGGGCGTGTCTAATAACGACCTCGTTGTATTCTAGCGTCTCGTAAATCCCGGAAACTGGATCTGGTTTATTGGCTGTGTGTCTCTCCGTATACTTGTTTTTGACGTGAGTTTTGATGCTGTGAGTTGTCCCAGGAGAACGAACCTTCGTTGAATAACGCGTCTTTTCTCTGCCATTCATTGACGCCGGCTTGTAATCTCCCTTGTCATGTGGATCTAGCAGTGGGATAAAATACTGAAATAAGAGGCACTATTTACGGGAATACAACTCCACTTATTTTATGGTTGCCATGCAATGAGCACCGGTCGACTTAATCGCAATTCTGTGGTCCATACAAGCGCTCTTTTGCGCTTGCAAAAAACCATGAATTTAGAACTTCAAATTAAATAAGCCACTTATTTTGTCAAACGTCTGTAAATTTATTGCTGGACAACGGTTGAAACAGCTTTTGATACAACGCATCTTAGGCCAGGTTGATCAAGCATTAAAATAAGGGGTTCATTCCTGGGTAACATTTCCTACGACTACCCGACTTTCATACTCCTGAATTCCAGTCAGAAATTCTTGCCTGGTAATTACCGTGGATGAATAAAAACAAATGTTTTAGGAGGAGGTATTAACGATTAGAATCAGGATATTTCGTCTTCGACAGAATAATCTTCTTGGGTGTCGATCACAGGTTTTGCTGGTCTGTGCGTGTCAGAACATGCCAGCATAATTAAGTTAGAATTTAGCAGATGAAATAGATGACCGCATGCCGCCAAGTGACACTTCGGTTAATCCAAAGCCCCCCACGTGCCAGAAGTGAGTCGTTTGTTCTCTCCACATTAAGACGCATGGCAATTTCAAAACATCAGCTTGGTGGAACATACCTCAGTTAGGGAGCGTAAAAGCTACTTTCATTACAAGTAAACGAGTAAGTTCATGAAGTTTATTGGTCTACTGTGACGGGTAAATCCGTGGATAAACCAGTTTTAACACAGATGATGCTTTATTACTTCCACTTGATGCACAATCAGCCCTTTACCGTACTTCTGCAATTTCTGATTTTATAACAGTCAGCTGTGTATGACTTTCCTAATGTTCAGACATTATTGTATGATTTGTTGATGGCATTGCAGCGTAAAAATGTGTCAAAACGACACAAAATAAATGAGGTATTTTCTAAATTTTGATTAGAAGGCACAAAATATGTGTTGTTTTACCTAAATATCTACGCATTTTTAATAAAACTGACATGATATCTGGTTGGTGTTTAGTGTAATGTAATATGATCTTTTGGATTCTCAGGAAAAGTTAGGCCTTACTTTATCGAACTGAAGTGTGATATATTCCTTCTTTCCTACAACAAAAACGTCAAATGCCAGGAAATAAATAATGTAAGCTGTGGTGAGGGACCATCATCGTAAAGCAGTTGCCAAAGAACAAACACTTACTCAAAGCACAGAAAGGATTGATATGCCAGTACTTGGCTGAACATTTTTGAATTTTTGTTCTGGCAGCGAGTACCACAAACAATACAAGAAGTACGACCGTAACCGCTGAGAGAAGGGTGGCGCATAACGTAGCTTCTTGTGCGTGCATCCAACCGTAGTGTGTCTGAGGTTCGCTGATCTTCCTTTCGACGGGCTCTATTCGGATAAAACAATTAAAACACAGAGACTGGATAGATAATGTAACATTATCAACCACACCTAACTCAAACATGAGTTTAGATAACATAAACGCTAGCCGAGCAGAGAGGAACTCTAACCGACCGGCGGGTATTCGCACAAACGGAATACCATGACATACGGGCCTCGAGTAAACTGGGCATAGAAAATAAACTGATTTCTTGCCACTTCGCTATAGTACAATACGCAAGGCATACGTCCACATAGATTATTCTGCACTTAACACTGAAACTCACCTAGAACTTTAACTATAGCATGTGCATAGCGAAACTCCAGTCGAAGTAAATCAGCCACGCAAGTGTAGTTGCCACTATCCGAATTCTTGATGTCTCCAATAGTCAGCTTATTTGCATCGTCGATTTGAATTTGCGGAAAAAGTAGAAGACTGATTCTTATTCCGTCTTTTATCCAGTACACCTACAAAGAATGTTATGAGCTTGTTTGCTTCATAAGTTCTGATTATATACATGGAGACCAACAAAATCGTCTTAAACAATATGGTCACACGGTTGTCTTTATTAACTTCTATTATGAGCACATCTAGAATGAGCTCATGAGCACTCTAAATTAATTAAACCCAGTGGTAAAGAAGATCTGGTTGATGAATCCGGAAAAAGTCATTTTAAAAAAGTTCGAGCTTTAATTGAAAGAAAACCGAATTTTCCGCAACATAATCAGCTTGGTAGCAAAAAGCAGCAAGCTACATGCGGCTTGTTGAACTTATCTAATACTGACTTTTCCTAAATCTGAAAAGGGAAACGGTAAAACTTTTAGGGACAAACCCTACGAACAGTAAGGTTGATTTGAGGTACTTTATTCGAATGACCTGTTCAGACGAACATGATTCATTTATTTATTGGTCGCCCTCAGAATTAAGTCAATGTTGACTGTCATACTAAACTGTAATACAGGGCCACTGGCTATCTTCAATATCGCAAGTAATTTACAGCATGTGTACGACGTACCGTTTTTACAGTCCAAATTAATCTTCTATACAAAAGGGTCCATCTAAAAACCTTCCCTTTTTTGGTGGACATTTTCAAAGTAAAAATTACACACTTTAATTATATGTGAGTTGATTGCACACAAGGGGTCCATACTCGTGAGTGAAGCTTGTAGTGTTGCAAAAACCACGACGCCTTTCAGTCGATATCAACTTTCGAATTTGCGTCCTATGAAAGACTAGGTTCCCTTCACCTCCGTGTGTTCGTTCTTCAACCGACTGTTGTCAAACCGGTAAGTATGAGGAGATTTAGCTGTAAATTTTCCACAAAACCTTTATCTCTCTTTCAAAATTATTTAATCGAATGAAGAAGGCGCTGATTACTAGAGTCGGTGTTTGGTACCGCGTTAATGACGATTGACATTCGGCCACGGAAGCTATCCATGATCATTTACAAGATTCCACGAGTTGCGGAAGTGCATTCATGCACCATTTTATGTGGTTTGTTCACTCTTTTGGAATCAGCAAAAAGCGAGGGATCTGAAACATCAGCCAGTGGGTCGACGGAAAATTGTTACACGAGACTTCTTGCAAGCATCAAAATGGTTTATTCTGTGGTTCATATTCTTACCTCTGGCTCTGGCCGACCTTCAGGAGGAGAGCAAACCATTTCTAAACGCTGTCCAAGCATTATTGTGGTCGAAATAGGCCTCAACTTGAAGTTTCTTTTCAAATCTATGAGACAAAGTGCGAGAAGTTGTAGTGTTGTTTAATACATGTATAGTGTCAACTTACCCCAAAATCCAGAGTTGCATCAAGGTCATGAGTCTATATAAACGTATAGATGTACATAAATTCTGATCACCGAAGTCTTTCAAGGACAAATATTCCTTAAAGTGAATTATGGTTTGATGGTGACAGAACACTATTTAGGTTACTTGAAACAAATGATGAAAATTGGCTTTTCAAAATAACTTGTTTGCGGCAAGCCGAATAGGGTTCAAAATGGGTCCCTCCCGAAATTCAACCCTCTGTACAGTCTTCTAGTAAGTTTTAGAGAGTGTGGCTACTTGCTTAAAATATGCAGGCATGCTTTTTAAACGAGATGGTCGCAATTTTTTTAAAACAAGTGAAAATCAAAGGGAAACAAATGAAAGTTTCCACTGCCACCTCCATCACTTGTTCTTGCGCAACTTGTGGAGCGTTCGTTTCAGTAGGGCCGTACGTGCCATTAACAACAGCACCCATTGATACACCTACAGTTTGCATTCAACTTGTGCCTAGTTAATTTTCTCCTATTTTCGACCTGGTGTCTGCAAACCACTGTCATCCACAAGTCAATAAGACCGTCCAATACGTGTGGGATGTGCCTAACTAACCATGCATAACTGAACGTCTCCGGGAAACATTTATATGTTTCTATATAAGTGACGTTGGTAGAACGCTAAAACCTAAAGGAATCTAAGCGGAGAGGTCGGTAGCTGGCGCAGATGCTGGTGCCATCATGTTTAGGTCGGCTAATCACTTGCAATAGGTCACCGCAGTTTCTTCTTTTTCACCGATTTTACCTCTTTACTACGGAAAGCTTTGCTTGCAGCGGCCTGGCTCAAACCATCCTTTTTTCCTATGGCATGCTCAGGTCTCAAGTGCATTGGCCAGTGTTGGCTGATGCGATTCAGATTCCTGCCTTGCTTATGTACTCACGCATTCCAGTGCTCCTCGGAAGCTGGTTGAAATTTTCGCTAAACGTTTGCTGATCTAGATTTCACAAACTTTCTTATGCTTGAATTCCACTATCAGTACGGCCAGTTTAGAACGTAAACGACTTTAAGCCAAAGGGTTGCACAACATCTCTTAGCCTAGTCAATAGCTGCAAACACCCGAATACGCTTAAAATCAGTAATTTTCTGCACTATCTGAGTTAGTACTGATGAGAAATGTGAAACGCTTACAAAGGGCAGCTGATTTGTTTGTGACACATTAACTGGTTAACACACATGCTGTATATGATGAGAACAAATTGATCACCGTCAAAGTTAATGTACACAGGGGATCTGAAGACATTTCATGATAGTAAATCATTGATAACCAACGTTCTAAACAGCAGTTATTTGATTCCAAATGCCTAGTAAATAGCTCTGAGTGTCATGGCTTCACTACTACAACACACGTCATGGTGTTGAAAATCACATATCCCTTACGCAACGATTACTTGAAATTCGTTTCTACCTTTTCGCCATGAGATAGCCTTGGTTGTAAAATTGCAACTGAACCGAGCGACCAGCAGAGCTGCATTAACCCGGCTTGAAAATGTCGATTGAGGTGTATGTTTTTGTGCCCCAAACATGCAATTATCTGCTTAATTAAAAACAGGAAGGATGTCACCTCTCAGTTGATTTACTTAGACTTTTTTCAGACACCCAACTTTTTAAAAGTTTACAAAATCCAGTAAGAACTCCTAACACACATTCAATAAAATCTCGTACACTCCTGATTTTCACAAAAATGGTTACAAATTGCGCAAAAATTTCAGAAGATACTTGGAAGTGTGTCCTATATCAACTGACTGTTTGCACTTTGACGCAAGCCCCAAAAGTAGTCTGTCTTCAGCCAATCCTTAACTTCTGCACACTGAAATCTACTGGGATGAAGTCTGAGAAATATATTATTGATTTCATTTTTATTAGTTCACCCGAGTTATCTTACGTACACCTTCCAACATTGTACGCTTCCCAGGTTAGCAGCCCTAAAACCATCTTCGTTTTCATTTCTCAAGTCTCCACTTTTCACAACAGCCTAGTCCTTTGCCGCCGCATTCTGCTATTGATGTTTCAGTCGTTGTACCCGAAAAAACGATGGACATCCTTAGGATTCCACCCATCCATCATCCAAGTCTCATTATGTTCACGTGTCTGGTCTTTTACTCTATTTCTTGAGGAAAAAACGGAATGATGAAGCTTTGAACGCCTACAGACCCTTTCAATGAAGGATAGTACATAACGGGTCAATACTATTTAGCGCAGAATCGCTCCGTATAATTTTACCTGGTCAAATCTGATCACACTTCGAGAAACGGTAACCAAATTATAATGAATTTCAATTATCATCACTATCAGAATCGTTCATCAGACAAACAGGCAGCATTTGCACCGAAAACCTCACCTCAACATGGTTTATTCGTCTGCGCAACTTAGCTGGATCTTGTTCAATGTAAAAATATCAGGGAATTGTCACCCATGGTGTTGTCACGTGCTGACGAAATGCGGAAAAATTCATTTCCCAGTACATATCCTGTTTTACCGTTCGAAAAATATCTGAGTGTAACTTCTTTAAATCACTCAAACTTAAGACGGGGGTCTTTATATCAGTGAACTCATACTTTGACTAGTGAGGTTAGCTATTCAAATACAGAGAAGCGTTTTGCAGAGGTAAACTACAAGAGGGTACTAAAAACTCCAAGTTTAAAATTGTCATTTGAACAAGCAGACGCTCGCATACCGAGGTTGCCGTTTACAACAACCGATGATCTACTGAGGTGCGATTCCCTATGAGTTAGATGTATTAGAAAGAGTTGATATGTGGGATACCATATGTTCTTAAGGAATTATGGGTTCCGTCAAGAATTTCAACCGCAGGACTTACATGCCTCCGTGATGACTGCCGTTTGGCTTACAATTTTCTTTGGTCTTTTCAGAAACGGTACTCCATTCCACACCTCAAAATGACAAGCATACGAGTCAAACCACTCCTCCACTTCCTTAGCGTGTATTTGTATCTCGATACGCCATCGCAATCCGTCGGGATCAGGGCGATTTGCTGAGTTCAATCGTGTTACCTTCAACCTTCCAGACGCATCCGGTCCTCCATACGGAATCAGCTGCTCGGCACATTCTACTACCACATACGAAACGGGTTCGGCGACGCAGTCCACAATGGCCGGATGATTTTTCATAGTGTAATATAGTGGTTTTGGTTGCCTAATAATTCGCGGCACCCCTTCCAGATGAGTTTCGTTAGGTGTTATTAGGTCCTCATAATTATTGGCTGTCGCGATCCGTAGTGGTAATAACAACAGGCACACCATGCACGCTTTCCTAAAGTAAATCCACATGAAGTTATTTGTGACTGGACATTTTATTCTACAGTTCAAACCGTTTTATGACGCACGGTTTGTGTGTGCGATTGGTCACAATGTCGACCAACCAGCTATCAGCCATCCATGGAGCAAAGTCGACCAATGGCAACTTGAGAAAAGTTTCTGTTATTCCTGGTAGTAATTAGGTTCTGTGGGCAGAATGTTCATTATTCCCCAACCCTTCCCATGAGCTACGAATTCAAAAAAATGTGTGCGTGTCATTCACATGATCTTGTTTTTTTTCACTTTAACCTTGTGACATTTACTGACACCAGTAAATATTTTGAGGGAGCTTGACAATAAAAACACGCTGAGAAAAACGACACAGCTGATTTCATACCTTTTGACTGCACTGGATATAGCCAAAACCGAATGTAGGGTAACGACAGAGAGTGGCCACCACTTATATTACATTTTGCTTGCAAATTGTGGTGGTACTATGACGCTCATTGCTGACGAGAATAACGGACTTTCCAACCATAAAATATAAGCCTTTAATGAGACAAAAATACCCAGTTGCTCAAGCTTTTCTGGATCTGGCCATATATTTACCATGGATGTACTACATTTGGCAGAGAATGTGCGCACATAACGTGCAATGCATCAGCAATGCTGGCCACAAAAGACAGTATAAATGAAAAAAATAAGCCTTCCGCACCTATTTGGTCTTAACAAGAGACTCAGCTGGATACAGCTGGCTATCCGATCATGGTGTTCTTTAAGCTAATGTGTTATACAAGGCCAATTTATGTTTCATTTGGTACGTTATTCCAGATGTTCCTATAAATTTTCTGGAAGCAAAAATAGTCATTAGATGTGGAAAAG
The DNA here is from genome assembly GCF_000715545.1 of Opisthorchis viverrini. Taxonomy (NCBI): domain Eukaryota; kingdom Metazoa; phylum Platyhelminthes; class Trematoda; order Opisthorchiida; family Opisthorchiidae; genus Opisthorchis; species Opisthorchis viverrini. The sequence goes on along the minus strand of NW_008751697.1, from coordinate 1,862,367 downwards.
CTTTTCGACAGCCGCAACCGGTTGTGCCTTTCTTTGGGCTCAACAGCTAGGCGCAGTCCACGAGTTTTTATCAGGCTTATGTTTTTTGGGCGCCTCTTCCGATTGCGCAATTAAGATGAAGTAAAGCACTATGTGCTAGGAGTTCAGTTTGGTTCGGTTGAGTCTCCTGTTAAAACCAGATTGTTCTGCAAATGAGTGCCTTTCGTGAATCGTGTAAAGTAAGAAATAATGTTCATGTACCTCGGTAAGTATGTTCAGCTGATGAGCCCCGAGGAGGCGGGACCGGTCGTAGGCCGGCGAAGAATTTCCACCACCTCTATGAGTATTGTGTTACATCGAGAATCGGATTCGATTTTATAAGCTTCGTTCCCTAACGCACTTAAAAGCTTATAAAACTAGCGACCTGTTCAAGCCAAAGTGTCCATGAAAAATGTAATTTGTTGGTGTCACGATGAGGACCAGAGATGAGCACGCAGCGCGGGTATCAAGCACCAGATATGTTTGCGCCCCAGAGTCCACAAAACATGTTTGTACTTGGTAGTTCAGCTTGAACGCCACTTTGTTGTGAGGGAAGGAAGAAAACAATGTGGAACGTCGAAAACTCGTCATTGTCACTGCACTTGTTAATGCACATCCAAACTAGAACTTAATGATCACCGTGCGTTAAAAGTCCATAGCACCAATGGGGACGCTTATACACTGGATAGCAACCACCTTCCCGTTGTTTGTCTCATCAGTTTTTCTGTAGCTATAGTGATCCAATAGCTCCAACCGGTTTTGGAGCATCAAAGGGAAACAATCCGCCTCATCAGTTTACAAAGAATTATGTCGTATGAGGAGAATTTGCCAGTATCGTAATGACTACAAGTGAAGCTGGTGTGCTATGAGGAATATTATTAGGAGGAAATGATTTAAAAATTGTAACCTCAGTGAGGTAAGTAATGGGCTTTTAAACCATTGATCGCACACCTATTTTACTTGACACGTGTACACCTGGACCCGCTCCGACCGTTGTGATTTTTTTCCAGCCTTTTTTAAGATAGCATGTTCAAAAGCACTCAAATTTTGCTGCTCTTAGTTACTCATGTCAAGTTGTCAGGTTGATTTTATTTCAATGGTGCCGTTTGAGCTTTTAAGAATCATCAGCAGTCCATATCTCATAAACCTCGAGGGTGTTTAAAACCTGTGACCTCCAGACTGATAGTCTCCATTTATTCATTTCCATATAGTCCTTATATACAAACGCTTACATGGTAGAGATCACCTAGCGACAAAAAACCCATGCAACGAAAAACGGGTTTTCATATTTCAGAAATTCTCAAAATCTAAACTGGGAACTCCTTTCAACCAACACTTCTGATACAACATTTTCACTACGATACTTTCAATACATGGTAGACAGAACAATAAGTAACACAGAGTGTTGTGTGCTTCAGGTTTTTTCTTTCCCTTTGAAAGAGGTAGGTAAAATAATTTTGGACATTACACAGCCTAGAAAGCCTACATTTCGCTGAAAATAAGGGTCCGTAGGATTTATCCGCCATTATTGGTTGTTTGGTTTGACACAAGTGATTAAACGAGAAAAACATGTTTCACATAAATTCAATAAATAATGGATCGCATTTACCTGGTGCAATATTTCACATCTTTTAAATGGGTTTTCAAATGATTGATAGCCAGAATCTGTAGGGAGAACACATATGCACGAATAACCTTGTTGGTTATCCCTGAAACTGAACGTGACCAAAGGAATCAAATTTTCTTTTTGAGTGAGATGAACTAATGGCAAAAGCATCAACTATGTAAAGAAGTGACGACACTTGGGACTCCAAAATATTCTGTGTCCCCAAACGGTCTACAGAGTTTGCGAAAATAAATCAATCCTTGGTGTCGGCAAACACTATGCCTAAGCTTACCTTTATGAAGCGATGATATCCACATATAACTTACATGTTAAGTGGGATGGTCAAACACTCTCGGCATGAGTGTTCATCAGCAAGATTGTTTGATCGTTTACAAGTCCAAAACATTACTGGATAGCCAGAATGAAGATAGGACTTTGGTAAAGGATGCAGTGGTCTAAATCAGTGAGAAATCGCCAATTAACGGATAGAGTTTTTGTATTGAGGGTCCTATTGAGAAACGTGTTGGATAGAATTTTCCACACTGCGTCTTATAAGCTGAGTCGCTAACTACAGATGTCTAGGTGTGATTATTGTGGTTATATGAGACCACCGGGTTAAGCTATCCTGGTTGACTGGTCAAAAGACATCACAGTAACATGGAATAGCGCCACAGGTTTTACTTCAGTAAGATGTCGCATTGCGATCTCAAGTGGTCTAATTCGTGACTGTTCCGTGAAAACTATGAAAGTCGTAACTGGCAACATGTCAACTTTTCTTCTGCCCTCGTTGGTGGTTCACATTTATAGGTATGAAAAACGCACAGACTTTCAGAGAAAAATGGATTATTCGGAATCTACTGCCAAGGTAAACAGTTATTCTAGGTCAATCAATTTTGCACACTTTCACAAAGCAAGCAGCAATGCCCTGCCGATTGCTAGGATCCCGGTGGTTTAGATTGCGCATCAAAATAGCCAGAATATTTCTGAGCTCAACTGAGTGACCCACAACAAGCAGCTATTTCGCACTTAATCATACTGGGTTTGGGGGTAGATTGACCACAAGATGACTGTTGTCCCATAGAGTGCATCAGAATCTTTGATTAGTAATATGGGTTTCTCTGAGGGAGACGGAGGTATGCTCTTCTACTGTAACCATTACCGCAAATACAGGTGAACAGATAAATGAAAGGAATTGTAGAAAGTCTGCCCCATTAATGTTACTAGTTTGGAGTCTCTGAGCCAAAAGGGACTGACTAAACCATAGTTGCGCTGTTAGATACTTACAACTAGGAATGACTTTTGGCACTTGTACGATGCCTGCTAATATATAGCCTCCTTTTTCCTCTTTTTAATGTTTCACCGAAGCTTGAAAGAAATATAGAAATGGTCTAAGCCATGAAGCGTCCAGTTAACTGGTTTACAGTCAATGCTCAGCAGCATAGAAAGAGAGCGACAAAGCGCTTAAGCAAAATACTCACAGCTGTAGTAATCCACTCATCACTTTCAGATTATTCGTGCACCTCAGAACTCAAAGAAGTACCGAAGATGCTCACATGCATCTTTCCAAGCATCACTTGCGTACTGAAATGTTTCAGCTAGTCAGCGAATCGAATGCGCTTATTAGGCCCAATGTTTTACGAAGCCGTTATTGCAGTGTTAACTTACTCCTCTCGAAAACGACTGGAAGGGTTCGGCTTTTCGGAGTTTGATTAGTGAGATCGGGACATATGTGACTCCACGAAAATGATCGGTAGATACTCTGTGCCCTTGCTTAAAAAACATTCAATAACGAAAAAACTGGTTAGGAGAAAAGCACGTAAACCTTGTCAGCATGGCGATTCAAGTTTACATCATCAAAATTTAACTTTGGTTACATTCGCTTCGAGAAATTAGAAATTCGTGTGCATGGACAGAAAAGTTTCTAAAGCGCAGACGACTCAATTGGACTCCAGTCTTTCTTGTGTCAAAAGAGTTCCGCTTATTTGACGTCGCAAAATTGTGTATTCGTTAGCATGCAAAGGGAATTCGATGAAAGCTCCATACAAGCAAACGAACTGATGAGAGGGCCTTCAAACTTGTCAAGTCATTTCTGACTCGTTTGGCCTGTCCCGAAAGAAATTAAAAAAACGTGAAAAACTTTTGATCAATTCAAGCAGAATTTTCGCATATATTCGTTTCTAGTAGGGAGGCATGATTAGATATACTATTCATGCTAACAAAAAATTCCTTCGTACAGCAGATGCAGGTATATCGGTTTCAGGTACTCAATGTTTGTGGTATCTTACGTCGGATGTGTTTTGTCCATCTAGCCAAAGTTCACCCCTGAGCTTGAGACGGTCATTTGTCACTATCACATAATTTTACAAACGCCTCCAGACAATTTTGAAGATAGCATTTGGATGCTCCAGTGTGTCGTTAGATGAACTAATACAGGAAACGACATTTGGTGATTGTAAAAGTGAAAGTGATTTGATCGTGAATGTAGATGCAAAGCGATTACCTTGCGGGTGACTCACAAATACGTTTGCGTGAATCTGCAAGTTGAAGTGGCACGATATTCGATTTTAGAAATTGTTCAATGGTTAGAATTATTGTCTCACTACAAATTAAAGACAGTGAACCAGAGTCAGAAGGGTACAGGAAACCATTAGATACTGCAGAATGCTAGTTAGTTTAAAAAAAGCATTTTAAATAATAGAAACTACGGAATGCAAAGGCATTCCACAGTACTGGCCACTTGAAGTATGTCAATACATAAATTGACCTCGTAAATTTTTCATTTGGCTGTAGGATACAAGAGATAAACTTCGCTGTAGTCAATGCGGTAGCTCAGGTTTTGGCGTTGGCCGTTAGATCTCGTGCTGAGCTGAACCGTTTGGTTGTAAACGTATCCAGTCAGTTCCAACTTCCAGCACCTTCAATTTTAACGCACTTCCACTCACAACGCACTTGTGTAATTACCCCACCTGACGACGGATATTTTGCTACCAAATTGTCCAGCTTAGAGGAAAAATCAACGACCAATTTCATGATGAATGAGAGTGAAAGCTCCAAAAACAGCACTATTCATAATGTTGTAGAAAACGCTAAGGCTGCCCATGAATGGTTTCGCTCATATTGGGACTTATCAGTTTCCGTCAACCTTATGTTTACTTGACTGGACAGTGAACCAGAGTCAGAAGGGTACAGGAAACCATTAGATACTGCAGAATGCTAGTTAGTTTAAAAAAAGCATTTTAAATAATAGAAACTACGGAATGCAAAGGCATTCCACAGTACTGGCCACTTGAAGTATGTCAATACATAAATTGACCTCGTAAATTTTTCATTTGGCTGTAGGATACAAGAGATAAACTTCGCTGTAGTCAATGCGGTAGCTCAGGTTTTGGCGTTGGCCGTTAGATCTCGTGCTGAGCTGAACCGTTTGGTTGTAAACGTATCCAGTCAGTTCCAACTTCCAGCACCTTCAATTTTAACGCACTTCCACTCACAACGCACTTGTGTAATTACCCCACCTGACGACGGATATTTTGCTACCAAATTGTCCAGCTTAGAGGAAAAATCAACGACCAATTTCATGATGAATGAGAGTGAAAGCTCCAAAAACAGCACTATTCATAATGTTGTAGAAAACGCTAAGGCTGCCCATGAATGGTTTCGCTCATATTGGGACTTATCAGTTTCCGTCAACCTTATGTTCTACTTGACTGCAAATCGGATATATTCCGACAAACGCTCTCACTCTAAAGCTTTGGTTGTTGAGAGAATGGGTATATGTGGTCCTTAGGAGTAAAAGTAGGATTCTAGATGTGTTCATTGTAGTGCAACTGGTGTTCAAGTTGGAACAGATGACATAGGACTCAACCGATAATTTTTGTGCCTTTGCATGAGTAAGCAGGAACTCATGTAGAATTCGGTCTCAATGAAAGCTCAGATGTACGTCTCAAGTAACGTGAATGTGTGGGTTTCGTCGTATAAACATTGCGCTTTATGTATATATATGAAAATAATCCCAAATTTTATGGGGAACTTTAAGGTAACTTTTATTTGAGGCAAGCAAAGAAAAGATGCATTTATTCAGCAGATCGAGAACGGCACCGTAGAACACCACGATATAAACCTTGTGGGATTGTGATGCCTACTGTTAATTTATTGTACTACTGAAAAACAATTAGAGTAGCCAAAACTCTCGTCGGCCACACCAACAGCCACGGCATTCACTGAACACGCCGCCAGTGATAAAAGGTGCTATCCCCAATGAAATCATAAACGCTTGGAAAAAAGAATGTGCACACAACCATGTGTACATGGTTGTACATCGTGTTGTGTGCACATTGCATACATGTACACAGCAATGTGTGCACAACCGCCAACCTACCGCTACGCACTGCTACGCTCCACAATAACGCACTGATGATGTCACCCCGATTGGTGATGAAACGTTTGCAATCAAATTGCCCAGCTCAGCGAACTAGCCAACGACCACCAAAAAGGAATGTTTTCGCAAGTCGATGGCAACTCCACCTCCACTTATGGCCACCGAACAATATCGTGCCTTGGTTTGAACTCCGGACATCTGACAAGATATGTGAGCGTGCTAACACTAACCTGCCCGGGACCGGCCAGGTGCGTCTGATCTTTACTGCAAACAATCGTCGTTAAACACCGTTGGTGACTACTGACTGGTGAACATCATACTTAGTCGCTGGAAATCTAAGTTTTATTAACCGGACCATGAATCACAGTATCTGTCCTGGAACGGCCTCCACCTAGTTGTAAAATTACCTTCTAGGTTCGTGGTTAAGTTGCGGCCAAAAAAGAAAGCGTCTTGTTGATTGCTTTGCTGGACTTCATGAATTCTAATCTCATAGCTCACCATCTCAGAACATTTGGCTTCATAAGGCTTCATAAGAATGCATAAGATGGCTGGGAAATATTGTAACTTCATTTATAGACTTTGTTTCCGAAACAAATAAAAACCAAGGGTACTTTCCGATGAAAAATAATTATTGAATATCACAAGACTTACACATAGTTGTGAATAAGAAATCGAGGTTCCTATCCCAAGAATCAACTGTGAAATGGACATATAACACCGGAATTGAGCGATATTATCGGTTAAATATAGCATAAGATGTAGGTTGTAAGTCGAACACCAGAACAACCATCAGTTTCAGTTGAACTATTCAGATCCTCCCATCAATTCTCACGGTTAGATCAAATACCGTGGCATAATGTCTCAGAAAAGCCACTTATGGGATCATACCATAAGGTAAGCCCGCGGGTACCACCCTTAATCTCAGCTGGCATACCTCGCTTGACAACAGTCAGGGTGAGAAAAAGGAAGGAGGCGTAAGTGAATTTACGAAGTCCTGCCCCAGATCACTTGGTCCAACCTGCTGTCCGGACACGCCCAGCCCATTCGACATTGTAAACACATTTAAATAAGATACAAAGTGTATGATAGGACAAGATATTTAGGACACTTCGGTTAGTAGTAGTGGACTTGAAGCCAAAAACTGAGTGTGTCTTGAAGCATTTCTGCCTACCAATTGGACATTTGAAGTGACTCACAGAAAACAATGAAGGGTGGAAACTCACCGTTACCAGTATATTTGGGCAATTTTGAAGTTAATTTGGTGGTAGCAAAACCACCTGTGCATCTGAAATCAAGCGGCACTTTTACAATCCAAGCAAATGGTAGGATTTGCATAAAGGAACATAATTTGCGCAGTACAATGGTCATACGATTGTTGAAAAATCTTTGACAATCCACGACCGGCTTCGCCCTTTTTGTGGCTCACCAGATAGGCAGGTCTCCAAGTTTCTGCAAATTTATTTTCTTCTTGAACCCGAGTTGCACAAACTTAGCGAAATATACGCATTTGAACTCTGATTTGGTTTTGACAGGAGACTCACCTGGATCCTAGCTTTTAAGCGGCCAAACGTGATGCACAAGGTCACCCCATGTCCCTGTTGGTATGATTTTCCAGATATCGCGATCATGTATTGATATGTATAAAAACAGCATAAACTAGAGATTAAGCTGGGTTCCAAGTGAGTTTCAGGAGGCTTCTGACCCACGTGTTCATTGCCTTTCCCGTAAAATTGCTCGCACATCTGTACACATCTGTACACGATCTATGAGTCGGCAGCGATGTAAATTCATAGATATATACCATTCAGATTGCATGTTCGCGTCAGTCTCGGAAAAACAACTGAACTCCTGAGCATGACCGGAGATCCACTGACAGTTTGCATTAAGGAAGATATTATGCTTCACGCAACACTCCGGTTGTTCAAATAGGCCCGATAGAACGGGATCTGTAGGCAAACGTACACTGTGCTGCTGGCTGCATTCAGTCGGCCAATGCATGATTGCATGACAACGAGCACCGCGACCAGTTATACGATCACCAATAGGATCTGCAATTTATTTATGCTTACATGCAATTCCACACCTGTAGCAATACCGATGCTTCCAGGGATTCCACAGCACAGCACTGTTGATAACGTATTAATTTACGTTGATGTTAATCCTATAATTGAGGATTTGGTTTCCCATGGGATGAGAATGTTAGGCGGGCATTTCGGTTCTGGATGTCTACATTTGGTTCATACATTGGTTCGTACTCTGAATACCTCAAAAGTTCATGCTAATAAAACATTTGCGTCTGTATGTTACAAAAGTCAACACGGTAGCAGACACATTAGAGAGAACTGACCCTTGGACACAATGTGCTCATTTTTAGAACGGAGCCTTTCATCAATCAAAATTTGTCGGGACTCTGTGGGTAGTCTGCTCTAGGAGCGGAATCTGTCATTCACCCCAGTTGTAAGCTATATTCTTGCAGTCTATCCCAAATCTTTTTCAAACGCGGGATCCCAAATTTATTGATTTTGAACCCCATCTTCCAGTGAAACGTGGAGCTGTAATTTTGTTTGTGGATATTGGCCACTGCATTCAAATAGCCTAAGCAGTTGAGCGTAAGCACTCGGTCTGTTGTATTCGGTCTGTGCAGTCAATCCGCAAGTTATGCGAGATTTGTCAATAACACAAATAAGTTAAATCTACACTAGCAATGCATCCAGTATGGGTGCACGGTTCCAGCATTTTATCACAACGATTTCTCAAAACGAGCTTGAAAGTGAATCCAACTTTTTCTAAGTAGTCGCTGTTTGGTCAGGTGATGGGTGAGAAATATCATTTTCAGATGTCCCTCATTGATTAGCGGCACACACTTAACAATGGAAAGTGTTACCACACCACAGCTCAGGAAATTTAACCAGAATTGTAGAAGAGCTGTCAAGAAGACATTTTGCTAGTCGTCTTTGCTTTCCTCATGTAGACATTGTGAAATTGTAAAAAATAACATCCATCATCTGTCACAAATTATAAACGTTGTTGAATCCTAAATAAACGGAAATAACGTGATGAAAAACAAAAAATACACTCATTGATCGGGGTCACTATCCATTATTCTTAGTACTGCGAATATCTTTTAAATAAATTTTTCACTGCTGAAAAAAGTTGAGGTAAAATACAAGATGATTTCCTCGTAGTTTTTTTCACTTCTTCTACTCTCAGTCCACTGGAGTGAAGAAATTTGAGCAATAAATTTTGTCACAAGATTTTCGTGTCATGCTCGGCGTAGTGCAAATGCCACTAAACTATCCGGTGGATAAAACATCAGATGAAGCTGCAAAAAGTAGCTACGGTGATGAAGCAGGTAGTCTGCAACACAAGCTGGAAAAATACCTGTAGATTTTACCATGTGTGTGAACCTCTAGTTCCATAAAAAGTGTCAGAATTTTCCGTTTTGAGCAGTGTGTGGGTCTTCCTCTTGTGTGTTGTGTTGAACTAAACAGTTCCTAGAAACCTTTCAAAAAAGGCTTATGCCATAGAATGTTTAACCTACTCTTATGCAGAGTGCTACAATACCCAACATTTTACACCTCCCAATAGCTCAAATCCGTCAATTTTCGACATGCAAGAAAGCGTGAAAAGCACTCCGTCGAGTTCCATGGAAAGAACTGCCTGACAGAGACTACCAAAACAACCCCTTGATGTGGGGTCGGTAAAAAGCTCTGAAGTTAAGCATGTCTTAGATTGTACAATACAATTTGAGTTCAGGATATGTGCTGTAAGCAATCAACGAAGCAATAACGGCTTCTATATTGCCAGCACAGATTATCTTAATTATTTGATAAAGCCGGTGGACAGGGCTTTCATAAATTCGCACTTAAAACACACCTCATGCTATTTTCGAGATGGCCTGTTCCATTGTTATCATCAAACATTTTTACGCACCACAAATCACTGATGAGTAGTGGACGGTAATTTCCTTATTCGTCAACAGAAACAAATTTCTTTCGATCCAGCTTAGGTTTTATTTTGTTACCATTATTTAACTTGTCCTGTTGGTCGGGAAATCAATCACTTGGTGCACTTGGGTAAGAGTACTGGCAGGAGGAGTTTCGATAATACAGAAAGCTCTACTGTCGTGAAGAACGTTGAAAGTTCAGACAGATCCGATTATCTTTCCACTTTTTATTGAGCTGGTTTAAAACGCTTAATTTTCAATCAAGGTAACACCATCAGTATATCCATATGTGGTGTTGCTACACCACGCACCAAAATTAAAGTTCATTGTCAATTTATTTGCCCAAATTAGACAGTCTTCTTCCTTTTAAAATACTTTTCTCAGAATTGGGTTTGACAAGTTACAGTGAACGTAGCAACAACTCTTGGGGACAATACATGACTGCTGTTCACAAAATTCGTTATAATGCAGTTTCACAACCCCCTATTTCTCATCAAGAATTTAGGTTTTATCTTCCCATTGAGCACTTCAACCGGACAGTTTCCAAGTTTTATGCATGCCTTTTTGTGGACACTCGTGGGCATATCATTAATTTTACATTGCATGAAAAAACAGCCCGTTTTCTACTTTCGGTTGGCTCAAGCTACTTTTACATAAACCGTACTGTAGAAAGCATTCTGACGTGCTTTGGACTAGCCTTAGTTATATGGAAGCTCCTCTATTTCAGGATAACTGTCCGGCCACTGGGCTTGCACTTACCAGAAGCTGTGAAATTTCGTAAAGGTTTTTGGTTGCGGAAGCGGAGAATATCTAAAGTATGNTTAGTGTTTTTTTCCACTAATACTACACTGAGCTTCAGCAACATAAATGCCACTCATCAGCAAGTTGAACTAGATGTTGGTGATCAAGTCGAATCTTATTTTACTACTGCCTACTTAGTTACTTTACAGCAACTATTTTCTGTGATAGGATGAGTCGGCTTTATAAATACCACGTAATATTGCTGCCCGAGAAGGTCGGTAATAGGCTAGGTTCACAGGGAGTAGGGCACGGTCACAATTTTGGTAACAAATACCGTGTGCTGAAGTTTCCGGATCAGAAGACGAAACCACTAAAGTGATCGTCATTGCCTGCTTTGTTTGGGATGCGAAATTCTGAAACCGCGTTTTCCAACAGCTGAATCGAATACGATGCCAGCCGCACAATTTTCCAACTGGATCTCAGACACCAGTGGCCCGTAAACTTGACTACGGAGACGCACTGTATGTAAAACCACAGACTCCGCCTATCTTTAGTTTGTCTTTCCTTACCGTCCACTATATATCATGTAATAAGATGAAATATGCTGGTTGAAACAGACAAATTAGCTCCTTGTCTCTGTAAAAACTGGAGGCCTGACCCCATATCTGCTTACACTCTGCATTTGCACTTTGCAAAACCATATGACGCCGCCGTGTTGGGTTAACTAGTATGCCCAGGTTTTTCGATAAAAACGACTTTCGATTCGAGGATGAGAGTTACAATTAGGGGGCAAGATGTCCTATAAACCGATTTTTTATCATTATCTTAAAAGTTAACCCTACGGTTTTGTGAACAATTTGCATAAAATAAGCTATTTTGTTGGCCTTGGAAGGTAAGGTAACGGGTATTGTGGACTATTAAACAGGGTCAGTCAGCACGGTTAGATGGAGCTGGTGATCTTGCACCGATCAGATTAAGGGGTGAAATTTACATACTGATGATCAATAGAAACGCATTACGATAAGAACGCTAAAGTCACTTACTCGAGCTACTCAGTTAGTGAGAATTTCAGTAGTGTTGTGCAACACAAGTTCGATTAAAATGTTTTATGTGCACCACGAGCTCAGGGCAACATTCTTCACTGGTTGTGTTTGTGTAAGTAAAGACGCGCTGGCGATACTCCGGAAATAGTTTATCTTTTATTTGTATTTCAGTATGAAACGCCTTGAGTTACTGTAATTGAGTTTTTAACTTGACGATGTGCTCGCCTCTTGACAGCTAATTGATGAGTTTAGTTTATTTAACGAAAATCCAGCTTCTCTTTGATTGCTCTGTGAAAGCCAAATAATGTCCAAGTGGACTTCATCCTTCACTTAAAATTCGTGCTACCTATGTCGGTTTTCAAATAACAGGTAAAGTGGAAAGGGACACAGGTTTCCTCGTTTAGAAAATACTTTGAGGAGGTACCCTCAGTCTGGGCATTCTGTGTCTGCGCCCCTGTGGTACTCCGTTAAATGTGCTATAAAACTAAACTCTGACCCTAAACGTAGACGTGTACTCATGATTTGGTATTCAAGTCGCTGTATGGTACTACCATTAGGTAGTATATCAAGGGAACAAAACAACACGCTGCCACTGGTCTACACAACCAGGAAACATATAAAATTTCCAAAGGGACCCGCTGTCCCTCTTGATACTCAAGTAAGCAACACAACATACATCTGCTCATGTGCATGATTGGGACAAAGTCCCGGAAAGATAGCCCGTGTGCTGGGACTTTTGTAGACACTCGACACAATCTGTGCAGCACCTGAAAGGCCGGAACACATTTTCCGATGACCTATTCGGTAATAACTTGTCATGAAATCGAAACAAGATACATGAAACGGATAAATCTAATTGATCTTCCTCGTCACCAAAATGCATTGGTCAAAGAGAATAATCTTATCCTGACTTAAAGCAAATCAGCAAAGGATCGCAACGAACTCGAAGAACAGTTATGGTCTGAGTTCCTTGTTTTCTTGTGCTAATGAAATCACCAGCTCCCGTTGTACGCGTCTGACCTTTTAATGCAAGCAATTATCGGTTACTCATCCTCGATGATAATCGACTAGTCAGCATCGCATGACTATCTTTGGTCACTGGGAATTAAAGTTTTACACCCGGACACAGAGTTCGCTTTTAAACCGCGTTCACCAAGTATTGAATGCGGCCAAAAAGAAAGGCACCTTGTTGGTTACACTCCTGACTTTACAGCATTATATTTATGTAGCTCACCTTCTTAGACCTGTATTTTTAATGACCTCATAAGATGACTGGGGAATATCATAACTTCATTTATAGAGTGTACCTAAGAAACAAGGTTACAGCCCACGGTCCTTTTTGAAAAACGATTATTCATTAGCGCACAGGGTACTTATAACCGTAAATAAGAAATCGAGGTTTTTAGTCCATAAATCAACCATGCAATTGGGATATAACGTCAGAAATCTAAGGGAATGTACTTGAAATATTTTTTATCACGCATATATTAGAATTCTAACGTCAGAACAACCAGTAAGTTCAGCTGAATTATATGGATCATCCGATCAGTTGGGTGAAACCCACTCTTCTGCCAGTTAAATCAAATACCGTGGCGTAATGTCGCAGAAGAGCCATTCCGAAGATCATATCATAAGGTGAGTTCGGAGCTGATGCCGCAAATCTCGGATGACATACTTCGGGTGATAACTGTCGGGATGAGAAAAAGGAAGGAGGGGTAAGTGAGTTTCCAAAGTACTACTCTAGATCACTTGTTCTAACCGGCTGTCCGGATACGCCCAGCCCACTCGACAGTGCGAACATATTTGAGTAGGACACAAAATGTGTAATAGGACAAGATATGTGGGAACGTTACCAAAACTATGGTCTCGATACCTCGAACCGTGTTCATGATTCATCCTTATTATGAATACTCCATTTTGGCCTTCCAGTCAGTTGAACCATACTGAGAAGGCAAATGTGAATCGCGGAGGCTTCTGACCCACGTGTTAACTGCCCTTTTAAAAAGATCGATCTCACATTTTTACATGATTAAAAGGACAGCAGCGATGTAAATTCATAGATGTTTGTCATTCAGGTCGCGTGTTTCTCTCAGTCTTGGACAAACAACTGGACACTTGTGCATGACCGGACGCCACACACTGTTTGCCTAAAGATGAACATTATGTTACACGCATCGCTCCGGGTGTCCATAAAGACCCGATGGAACCAGATATGTGGGTGAACTTCCGCCTGTAATAAGCCGGCCCAAGTTTGACAACGAGCACCGAGACCGCTTAATCGATCACCTCAAGGGCACTGGTATAATCTGTAGATTTCTTTATGTTCCAGTGGTATTCAAAACCCCTATCGGTATGACAACGTACAAGTGTTTCTGAGGGTTGTCCTGTTAGTGTGGTATTAGTCTACTTTAACTTTAGTAGTATGATTGGTAATTTACTCTTCCATGGGACGAGAATGTCAGGCGAATATTTCTGTTCTAGAAGTTCATATTCGGTCCGTGGGTGTTTGGTTCATCACCCCCAGAAACGAGCCCCAATAAAACATTTGTGTCCGAATTTTGCGTGATTCAACACAGTAGGGGACAAACTAAGTAGAATCCGTCCCTTAGACACTGTGCGCTTGTTTTTCAGTCCTGAGACGATTCTTATCGTACCCTAAACTTGTCGAGCCTGTGTAGATAGAACTTTTATAGACTCCAGGTCAAGATTTGAACGCCATCCTTCAGTGGAACTTATTAACGTTGTTTTGTGGTGTTGACCCTGGCCGTAGCCGAAGCGTGTATTCGGTCCGGAAGATTCTGCACAGAAACTAACTGAGACGTTTGTCGATAACACGGATGTTTGGAATGCATAGCGCCCGGGTTCGCTGTCGTGTGCTGGTTAAGGCAAGACAACACCCCGATACATGGGCATGTGGTGGTCGGTCCACACGAATTTACAGAACGTGCCTTAATTCTGTGCTTGCCTCAGCAGTCCTACTTGTAGTGTACTGTTAATGTATCAAAAATCCGTACAACGCGCCGGTTCAGATCCACTCAGGTGAATGGTTGCTGCCTTACTTTCATCCCTCGGTACAGTCTGGTAACAGATGAGTTTCGGAAATGCGTACATTCAAACCAGAGCAAGATGCTGTTCAGAAGAATACTGATATTAGACCTGTAAAGGAGTGCTTTCGTTAGTGATCATTTCGGCCTCACACCGTGCAACGCTTCTGTGCCAGTAACTGGTAAAAAGAAGCTGAAAAGTGCTGGAACAGAAAACATCTGTACTCCACACTTGCTTCCATTGTGAATTCGGTTGAGGTTTCGTCGGTTCACATCCGAATTCCAACTCCAGGTTCGAGGTCTTTGATGAAGTTTGTACGACTGTTGAAATAGCAACTGTCTTCCCTGGACGATCCATAGCACTCCTCTGTTTTCATAACCCAAAGCTTTGTCTAAACCTACAAACAGTCTATAGAACAGTGATTCATTCCAAGGCATTCTAGGATCAGTAATGTTTTGATCGCTTTTAAATCTACAATTTCCTTCGGGAACCTTTTCTTTCAGAATATCAACCAACAGCAGATTGAGCGGGGTATAAAGCATAAAATTTCCCCTTTGTATTAAAGGCTTATTCCGCGGTAGGTTACATTCTTCTTCCCGCCCTTCCAATTTATGCGAAGAAATCTTCATTGGTTTTTTGGAATCCTGCAGGGCGCGTTCAGCTCAGCAGAATATGAATAGCAAGTAAAGAGTTTCGATCTGTAGCATTGGTTTCCACATCTTACAACGCTTCGAGAGTAAATTATCCGTACCCTCAGCTGCCGTGTTTTGTAGCTACTTTAGGGGTGTCCAAAATTCCGCCGTAGTAGACGGTTCAACAAACTAGTTCCTCACCGCATTTTGGCGATGACAAGCTATAGAGCGCAAGTCCATGTTTTCGGTCAGGTTTGGTAACGCTGAAGGGTCAAGTTTACAACCTAACGGAGTTCTGTCAAGCTTACAGTCGACTTTGTTCTTTTAGTTGCGGTGAAAAGTTCTTGTGTCAGTGACTATACATATGCATCCGGTGGTCTTCAATTAATTTGGCCCATCTGCCACTCTACTGGTCACAACAAGTCCTTCAGGGGTTCGACCCTACTGCCCATATCTTGCTTCCGAGTCTGCGTTTGTCTCATCCTGGGCTGTTTTTGTGGTCGCCAAATCGTCCTCCCGAATGCTGATAGATTTTGAAAAATTCTTCTTATTAAACCATTCTCTTCCACTCACGTCCCTTGGAGAAATTTCATCCGTAATGATTGTTTGTATTCCTGTGCACTGGCTTTTGGGCGTGCTTGTGTGAACCGGCAACCATTATGTGAGAACTTCAAAACGTGTCACTGCGGTTTCCTGGTTCTTCACGTCTTACATTCAATCAGAATGATTTATATTTCCGGGTAGATACCTGTTGAGCCACCACCGCCGAGTACGAAATTGGCACAGATGAGAAGAAAGGAACCATTCCAGTCCCTTATTTTTCTGAAACTATATCTGAAAACTTTTTTTCAGGTGCTTTCCTTATGAATGGGGTGACACCCGCCAGCTGATCCCTTCAGTTCGGAACGCGCTATGCTCGGGATATTGTCTGTTGTTAACATTGTGCTCGACTGCTTTGTTTTTGTGGCGTCAAGGCTATGATTTCGCTGAATAACTATACCACTTGTCTCGAAAGCACCACGATCTGGTAAAAATATAAAAGGAACAAAAATACGATGATAATAACGATAGACATCACCCAAATAATTGATCAAGTCAAAGTTGTGGAGATTTCTGCAACCTCAGCAAACCTACAAACAAAAAAATCGATAGGTACTACGTGCCTAGGTTCCCAAATCAAGTGCTTCATTTGATAATCGTTCAGAGTAATCACAGCCCACGTGTAGTAGCCAGGGTGGTAATGTGCCCTTGTGTGTTCAATTCATTTGTTACAGACCTTGCAGCGACACGGATTGGAACCACTAACAAGTAGATCAAACTAGAGTCCCTTGGCTACAAAACACAAGATATGCCAGCTGATATCTCTGTTCGTAAATGCACCATATTTTACACGTGAAAAACCGACACTGCTAGATTTTTGTGAAGCAAAGTCGCTTGTACACGACCATAGCCACCAAAATCATTGCTTTTTCAGCCTCCGGTGTCTTTCTATCTCCTTAACTCGTTGTTCCCATGTCCGTTACCCTGGTGAATCCTTTAAGTCTGCTACTGGTGGGATTAATTTGAAACTTTCAGATCCGGCAGTTAACCTTTTCTGCCTATTCTTCTAAAATGGGTAAATGAGACCCACCGTTTTACATTCGTAGAAGTGGCAGTTTTGCCTGGTTACAGTGTAGTAATCCTGGCCATTCTTAACCACCGGACTTCTATACATGGAGGTCCCTTTTATGGATAAGGTCATTGTTAGGGCCATGACATTGTATGAAGAAAAGGGGAACACATAGGTTGGTGCTTTAAAGTCTCAGACTGTGAGAGAAGATAAGAATACCAAGTGAGAGCGGACCTGCCTTGCTGGAATTGTAGCTCCATAGCGGCCAAGCCGGTTGGAATGCTCAAATAAGAAGAGTGGAGCTGATATTTGAAACACCACGTTCCCTTTATTCATCTCATTAATACTGACAGCAGGTACAGGCTGTTTTGTTTTAATACTTCTTTTACTGTTTCTAATAGTGGAGGTAGAATATGCCTCAGATTCACTGCGAATCCCAATGAAATTTCCTGGATAGCTGTTTTGGGGCAGGTCTTCTTTCAAAGATTCTCTTTCACTATTTAATCCTGAGAATGGAGGAGCTATCCTCATGCACCTATGGGCTAATGAGTAGTAAATGCGGAACTCTAAATAGTGACTGCTCCATGTGTACTTGTTGTAGCTAGAACGCTGTATGGACCCTTCATGAAGTTTAGAAATAGGTAAACCCGGGAAAGGTAGGCTATTTGTTCAATATTTGTTCACATTTTTCGTCAAACGCAATGTTTATGGCCGCGACCCAAGAGAGTAGAAAAAATCTTAGCAAATCGCAGCACATGACTTTTGTCAGTTCTATGGACTTCATATTGTTTAGGGAATTTCCGAAAGCACGAAACAGTTAGTACACATCTGAGACAAGCCAGTTAGTCTTCGTTGTAGTGTAACGGTGGATACTAGTAATGAAGCATGCAAGTGGAATGTGGCTTTCTCATAAATCCGCTTCAAATCCATTGAAAAGCGAGATTTATTCTGAAATTTGTGGAGTTGCTTCGAAGCGTTCGTTTACATTTGAGTGATAGTCAATGAGTATCCAGGAAAGTCAGGAAGACGCGTTTGAGAAGAAGACAGATACTCAGTTACTATAAACAAGATCCATACGAGAGGTTTGCTTCCCTGTTCAATAGTCAGTAACTGTTCAGCTGGTGTTTTCCAGTAAATAAATCCACGGCGAAGGCTTTCTTCCCTTCACTTAGTGCCGTCGCCAGGGTAAGGATGAAGATCCCGTGGCTACCACCCCTTGAAGGTGGGGATATTCGGAACTTCCCGGAGGACTTCGAGGAAGTTGCTGAGGTCGCTGGACTGGAGACCGGCCGGTATAAGTTAGCAGCGCTGAATACCCTACTCAGAGGTAGGGCAGAGGAGGCCCCGGACGCGACCAGAAAATACCCTTGGAAGATAGACTGGGCCGCCACGAAGGAAGCCATTGCAGCGAAGTTCGACACGCCGGCCGACCGCCGGGAGGCCATGAGGCGGTTCAACACGGCCAGGATGGAACCGGGATGTGCCCCTACAGTGTTCTTTGCCGGCCTGCAGCAGTGGCTGGGTCTTGCCCTGCCAGAACTGGACCGAGTGTCGCGCCAACAGCTGCTGTCTGACCAGTTTTTCGAAGGAGTGCAGCCCGCGCTTCGTGCCCAGTTGCGTGTGGAGGAGCCGATGCATACTGCACGAGAATTGGCCGAGACACCACTGGCCACATTGAAGGAGAACAGCAATTGTTCACCAGTGGAGGAAATGCAGACCAGAGTGTACCAACTCGCCGAACAGCTTGCAGCCATAAGGACAGAATCGCTGAGGCACATTCTGACGAGCTGGTGCTAAAATGGTTGCACGCCTAGCCGTTTTATAATCAATGCAATCGTACCCGACCACCTGCTCATAATAAAAATTCTAACCACTTTTCTTTTCCCGGATGGATTGCAATTAGCGCAGTGACACAGGCTACCATACGAGTCGTTATAGAGATAGACGGGAAGAAGGATATTTGCTTGACTGACATAAGAACAGGGGTATCGCTGAGGCAGAGAGGGAACCAAGCTGAATGCAGACCGTGCGCCCTAGCCGTGATAGCGGTGGGTGGATGTCGACTGAAAATTGACGGATTGTCAATGCACTCAATATGCCTAAGCAACAAGTCCGTGCAGTAAACGTTCTTGATCAGTCCAGACATAGAGTAGACAATATTTGAGGCAGATTTTCTCAAGAGCACAAATTCCGTGATTGACCTAAAGCAGGGAAAACTGATGACAAGATATGGCGCAGTCAATTTCAAAGGTTATCCAAGCACTGCTGTGAGTGAGCTGCGTGTCCGAAGGCTTCCCTCTTGTAACGTGCCATCAGTACAGTCCTTGGTCGAGGAATATTCCGAGCTGTTCACGGGCGATGAACACTCCGATACAAATCCCCGGTTGAGTTTGTAAGGAAGGCGAAGGAAAAATACAGGTTTTGTGCGGATTTAGGGCGCTTGAATGAACTGACCGTAAATCGGGTTGTAGCTGTGCTTTCGGTTGCGGAGACTTTCGATTCACTCCAACATTCCCGATATTTCACGGTGTTTGACTTGCGTTCCGGATACTAGCAACTACCTATCAAGGCAGATGACCGGGAGAAAACGGCGTTCACGGTTGAGGACACCCAATATCAATATAACCAATGCCGTTTGGTTTGTCTGGGGCACCATTCACATTCCTGCGCTTGATGCTTCGTTTAACGAAGGGACTCCAGAATGTTGCCGTGTTCGGAGACGATATCCTTGTGTACAGCAATTCGAAACCAGAGCATGCAGTTCATTTGAAGGCCATATTGAAGCGTACTCGAAAGGCTGGCCTGCAGATAAATGAAGCCAAGACACAACCCGCTAGGAGTTCAGTGACACTGCTCGAGCATAAAGTGGGTCACGGAGAGGTTAGCCCACTGCCAGAAAAATTGGCAAAGATCGGGGTCTGTGCTGTTCCCAATTCAAAGCGGTCTCCACGGCAGTTTCTTGGACGAGCAGCATACTACAGCCGGTTCGTTAAGGATTTTAACACGATTGCTGCCCTACTATATATATCTGGTATATCTACCTATGTGCCTCTAGACAGGCGTGAATACAGATATACAGAGTCATGTATATAGATAAATATATAAATGAAAAAATGTTGGTATATCCTTGTTACGTGACCTTGGCCCCAATATCGTCAGTAAGCGATGAAGCTTTTTATGAAGGTCTGTAGCAGTGTTCCTTGAGGATCAGTACTGGAAATACCAGATGTGAATACCAGATTAATAACTTTGTTCTCTAATAACCCACATTGAAGTAAAGGAATGAGAGCTTGTATCATGATATATTACAACATTCCCAAGCGAAATAGTCCTTACCTAGTGTGAGATGATCCAAATGCTCTTGCAGCTACTATAACCATAAATTCTTTGTAAATTACATCACTTCGGTTCAACTTAAAATAATATTATATGATGAATTATATAAATGAGAGCAAAGTCCTTGTGACTGTTACACGTGGAAATGCACGTCAAAAGTTCCACAAAAACGTATCCTCCGCAACATAAGAACGAAACAAAAGAACCGGCAATAAATTGCTCATTCAGGTGATGTCCAGAAAAGCTTGCCATTTTTTATTACAATATTTTTAAATCATTGGGGCGGAGGGAATGTGGATGAAGAAATATTTCGTAACCTTCTCTGCCATAGAAAAGGTGCTGACAAGCTGTAACCAGATTTCTTTGAGCAGTCTATTGAGTGAGACAGACGAATTTGTGAGAAAAATGTTTCAGTGACATAGTTTGATTCTCTGATGGGAATTCTCACACTGTCTGTTATTGCCAAAGTCAGTGCAACATTAGAAACTACCGGTTAGAAGAAGCACTCAACTTGTCTAGTAGTCGGTTCGGCATAAAGAGCTCGCTTGCTTTCCCTAGAATACAAATTGTGCAGATTATGCTAAATTCACGGCAGTTTTAAGGAGCAAATGTGTGTGTGTAACCGCATTCCGTTTGAGCTTATCATTGCACAGAATGCACCCGGTGTAATTTATTGTTGTTGTTCTGTGTACCGAACGTTGCCTTGGGTTGTTCTAATTAAACTGTTGAATTTCGCATTCGAAGTCAAGATGGCGTGCCTGATTTGTATCGTAATTTCTTTTGTGGGAGCACCTCTATTCTGCCATAAGTTAAAGGCCACACTGCCACAGAAAATCCACCTTGGCTTGCGATGAGTGTGCATACCGTAAGTTGGACCGAATGATTGTGTGGCACATCTGTTGCGCGCGTCGACTATCGGACATATTTGGAAAACTATATTCCGTTGTTATAGACATTTGTCCTGAGATACTACCAGTGATTCATTCTTCAAAAGTGGTACTGTGTAGCAGTCTGAAGGTATCACATACTAATGCGACTCTGACAATTCGGTTTGTCATGAGATTAACGTTCAGTTTCCCAAATGGCCGATATGAATACAGCCTACTAGCGTGTGAGGAGTGCATACAAGTTGCTTACATACTGAGTTGGACAACAGCTCGATTGTGGCATGGGCCTGCAGGCGTTAATGAATCACTGACCTTGAGTTCTAGATCATTTAGAGACAAAAAGCATGTCACCCTTGTTGTTAAGCAAAGTCAACCACGATTTCTGGATTTTGGAGTCATATTGTGGCTTTGCACTGAAAATGAGTTAAATTGGTGTTCATGATTAGAAATTCACAGATGGTTGTTTTTTACTCATTGCATTGGGCCGGTGTCAAACGTGCACTGGTCAGAATTCCGATCCGTGATCGGACATTCGAAGCTGATGGGTTAGTTTGGTGAAATCCACACATTCTTAATACTAGAACTACTCAGACTGCACAACTAGGAGTCTCGTTGGGTGACGAATTTACTTTGCTCTGAAGGACAACAAAGCGCATAACCAGATAGATGGCATGAAAAACAGTCCCAGATTCGACTAGAGATTTGTTGTTAGTGAATTGGTGTGGAAAATTGTACGTTGGTCAATTAATACTACCGACCAAATGAAGAGCTTGGGATGTGGTCATCAATAAACGCTAAATGCTTGCATAACTGTCTTTATTTGACTTTGCTCTGAAGGACAACAAAGCGCATAACCAGATAGATTGCATGAAAAACAGTCCCAGATTCGACTAGAGATTTGTTGTTAGTGAATTGGTGTGGAAATTTGTACGTTGGTCAATTAATACTACCGACCAAATGAAGAGCTTGGGATGTGGTCATCAATAAACGCTAAATGCTTGCACAACTGCTCTTTATTTGCTATGAGGGGATGTATGTCACTGCTCGACATTCAAACAATAAACAAAATATCACACCTAGAATTCATCCTGTAGGCAGTTAATCTACGTTTAAAAGTCAAGAAACAGTAGAGAGCCTTTTCATCCCTCTTATGAGTCACTGTCAGTCCACACCTCACGAATCATATGGAAATTGAAATTGCAATCTCCTGACTGGTAGTTGAAGATTATCTCGAGTATGAGTTGGCGACTAGCCAATTAGGCAGCATAAAAAGCTGCTTATAGATTGCTGGCAGTATAAGCGGACATTGGATTTTTTTATTTTGCACAACGGGTGGACCTTCCGTTTGAGAAGCCGTCACGCGAGTATCCAGCCGATAAGTGAACGCATGGTGCGTATCCGCTTACTAGAGGATGAGTGGTACTTTATCCTCCCCAAATGCGAGTTAATCAAACTTCTGATCAGTCGCTTGTGTTGAAGAGGTCTAGCCCCCAACAAGCACAAATATCGCCCGGTAAATTCGTGAGATCCGCAGGTCTGACCACCCCAAATTGAAAGAAAGTACCCATACGGTGGCTGTTAGTTTTTCTGCAAAGATTGATTCCACTCACAGAATGAAATCTCGATCGAAAATTCCCACCATGTGTAATCCATCAGCGGGTATACAAGTCTCGTTTAGCAAATTACTACTGCAGTTTTCAAGATTCCAAAATAACTTCTAAAGTAAAACGACGCTGTGATTTCAACCGGTCTTATGGCGAGCTTCCTTCTTTATTCCGCAGTCGACAGCTGTGTGGCAGTTTGCTGAGGTGGCCTAATGAAATGACGCCTAAATTACCTTACTTGGTCGCCGAGTCCTGAATGTCAGCAACCTACGATATGTTCGATATCTGACCCAAAAATCAAGGTGTAATTCGTTTGTGATGGTAATGTTGCATTAGTGCATTTGTTCTCGGTCAACTGGCAAATTTCAACGTACGAAAATATCGTTCAAAAACTCTATCTTTTTGATAAACTCACCTGTAAAATATATTGCTGAGGTTCCCATGTGAGTGTGAAGTCCCCAAATTGGAACACTAGCATTGGCATGGCTGCGATTGCACTACAAGGTACAAAATATTCATTGTTGCGCATTTCAGCCCAAATCCTGGTCAGCAGACTTTGTACTAAAGGTGCAGGCATATGAACTTTAACCGTTCCAGTATCCACCAGTGTACGAAGATCTGTACACCAGTCAAAACCATTTTCATAGAAAACCCTGAAATTAATGGTTTGAGACTTTAATTCGCTTCTACAGTATGACATAGCATTTCAGTAATATATATTATATTCAAGTATTCACCCTGAAATAAATCGCGCAAAACCATTACGCTTTATCTAACGTGAGACAGAAATGTTTATAGGGTTTCATTTTCAGAGTCGGCAACTGTTCGATGATCAAGTGGGACACAGGCATCAACTACAGACGAGCACAGGCAGGATACCAGGTACATCGAGTCAGTTTGGGGCTTAGAACTTGGTTAGCCGGCTGTCAACTCAAACAGAGTTAAGTGGGCACAAACGGAGTCATTTCGGGGAAGTGTGATTCTCCTTCTAACCTTCTGGACACAAACTATGAATATGAATGTTTGACATTTGAGTCGAATAATTTGGTCGATACTTATTGGAACTCTGATGGATTTGTCTCAAGCGAACAAGCAAAAAAGGATGGTTGCGAACAGCATGTGATACTGTGTGCAAACCGTCGGCATCAATTCGGCCCTCGAGGTATGAAACCGGTGAGCCAAGATAAAAGGTCTTTTGCAAGTCAGCTGTTAATCTAAACGTGATGGATCAACAATGATCATCCGTCGTTTCCCTCGGCTTTTAGCGCACTATGGGTACTTTGCCAGTTAACTGCATCAGAAATGCTCCTGACGTCCACTTGTTAGCTCACAGTTTTGGCGGTAACGGATAATTGGCCGTATTCTGATAGGTGGATGCATAAGGGCATACTAATCCTCAGGTTTTGTATAGGTCAGGCAAAATCTATGTGAAAACTGGAAAATAGGTTTAGTTCAGTTTTTTTCTCACTACAGACAGGCCAATGTGAGTATGGATTTGAGATAAAAAGTCGATTCTTCAAGAACATGGGTGCCCACAAGCCACCCAAATCCTCATGGTTGTTTCTGAAATGGGGCAACCTGTGGTTATTCAGAATGACTCAAGTGCTTCCCAGTACTAACGAGAATCCCACATCAGAGCATTCAGCACCAGTTGGGCCTCACTGTTAATTTAAAAAACCAGCTGTGCAAAATTACTTAGGGGCTATCTCGGTGACGGAATTTCATCCGTCTCCGTGTTTTGTACTCCATCCGCTCTCTGACTGCAGGTTGGAAATGCTGGGTTGCTATTCCTAAACATCTGTTTCAACCATTGGTGTTGATGGTTGATACAACTCCTTCAGACTTCTATTTGTTCGCTCTTCGAACGATTTGGGTATTCTCGATTGGATTTGTTCATTTAGTCTGGAGGATTTCGTGTAGACCATGCAATCATATCCGGTCTAATGAGCGTAAGGGGTGTCTACAAGGTGACCCGGCTATACTGCCGTATAATGGTGAAGACATTACGATAGCTCGATGAAATAGGATCTCGAAAGCTATGGGAAGTGAGAGTGTTGCAGACGCGTCAATCAGGGCGAGTTATTGGAATGGTGGGTTTTAAAACCCATGCTTTCTGCTCACCATCAGTTTACTTCCGAGATCGAAGACTCCTCTTCCAAACGCAGTTGTAAAATGATTCAGCCAGGTCTCTGGTGTTTTGTATTAGGCCTCTAATGTAGGCAAACACAGGAAAATTGTCTCATGAGGTATCCATGGGGATGCCGCTGAGATAAAAGCTGTAACTTGAAGTTCTACATCTGTTTCAAAAAAGCAACTGGAAACGCAGTCATCCTCATCACAACCGTACCGTCTAGGCGTTCCCAGAAATATTCTAGCCAAAATCGCTTCGAAACTGGCTACTTCACCGATTTGACCCCGAAGGCCTACATAGAAATGTTTAAACCATATGGGGAGAATTTTCACTCTTAACCAACAGAACTTGTGGAGAATGTCAGAGGTTATACGTTCAAAACTGGGTGTTCAGGGAGAATAACCCAGTATATACCTTGGCATTTTACTAAAAAAAATAGGAAGTATGCTTCAAGGAATCTAATACCTTGCATCCATATGTGATTTTGAACATACATTCCAGTGCAGTATTTGCATTAACTTTCAATTATCACGGCTTCTAAGCTTGGCCTCTAAGTAATTCGAACCCGGTATGTGATTGGAGCAACCGCCAATTGTTTGTTCTGGAAATTTCCTTGAATTAACTCATCCCAGTAAGTAGTGCCTATTTTATCCACAAACATCGGTGCAAGTGCACTGAGTCAATGAAGAAACTGGTCCGCCTCTTGTGCTTCCGAAGGTAATTCAAAATGCCTTTTAGATATTGATGGAAAAATGAAAGTACTAGAAAGAGAGATGAAGTAAAACAACAAAGGTTGAGATTACTCATTTATCATCGCTCACATTGGAGTCGAAATCATCCAGTGGCCCCCTGTTAGTGATATGTCCAACAATGGAACATACTTCACTTCTCCCGGAATGTCTTCTGCAGAAAATTCGCCAAATATGATCTTTCCGTCAGCCCCGCCTCTAAAACACAAAAAGAGTCACACACCGGATCATTGTTCGGTTCACACAAATTCACTGCACCTATCATGCGCATCATCCTTACCATCCTCAATATAAATGCAGTGACGAACTGCGACAAGTTGGTGGTAGATGGCGCTGCGTTAGTGACAGACAACTATCCAAAATTGAGGCCAGCTAGACAGCAACAAACTGGAAGATTGGGTTATTGGTCCTGTGTATAGCTCTCACGATGTTTGAATATTTCAGTCGATTAGCTTCACATCGCTAGTGAACTGAGGAGTAGACCAGTAGTTATACGAACATTACCCGACAAACACTGGCATGGGATGGCAAATATACCTTATCTAGGCAATCAGGCTGGGAAATGGCAGAATGTATACCACTAGGATCATGTGGGCACTCTGTGCTGAAGCATTTTTACTCGGCCGCAAACAGAATCAATTTGAACCCGACTCCAAAAATATAAGTATCTGCAGTGCTCAGTGCAATGTGTCGGTCTATCTTCTCCAAGAACGATTGGTCCTAAAGGCTTTTAAATGAGAAGTATAGCAATACCTTGTAGACTGTGGTTAGGCAGACACAGAAAAGTTCGAACCATCTTATCAAAACACGCTCAGTTCGTTACTTCAGGGTTTCGGACTCCTAATGAAGCCGTAGCTGGCGGACGTGAATGAATGAACGAACGCATGCGGCGTTCGGTTGTCAAGTCTTTCAGGGCTAACAAGTTCATTTTATGCCACAAATCATAATGTTGATAAAAACTCAGTAAAGCAACCAAAGTTTCTGACTGTGTTGTTCCGAATCTAGTTAAATTCGAGAGAGTTCCATTCAGTTTGGCTTGCATGATTACCTTAAAGTGCAGTTTGCGCATTCGTCCCCCTCTTTCTAGTGATAATAAGTGGTTTCCTAGAAGAAACTCGAACGAGCTTACTCATCCGCATTTGAATGATCACAGGGTGAAATGCAACATTTGAAGCTAGCGCTCGCCCATATTTCAATAAAGCATACAGACAAAATGAGAGAATCCAAGGAAAGCAGAACGCGAGTCGGGACGTGAATGGACAATATCCAGCTCAAAGTTCCGGCCAGTCCCAAAATGACTGTCCACCCTATCATACTTACTACGAGCTTGAGATGGGTGAACATTGGTATTCGGGCAGCTTTACAGTCGGCACCGAGTTCACAAAAAACGAAAGAAATTGAAGTGGTATGGCAAAGTAGAACTTTTGGAGAAGCATTAATTGACTTGCTCACTACAGACAAACCAACGATTGAGGATTTTTGAGTACAACAACACTAGGACGCTGGAGGAATGGGTAACTACTATTGAATGTTGAATTTAATTATCGCCTGTATATTACCACATGGCTTTATTTTGTGAAAATGTATCTGGATATAAAGGAACCAGTTCTATTCCGAAAAGTAGATTAACCGAACTGGTGTCAAGTCCACTGAGCGAAAGAATAGCATTGTTTTTGTGCGGTAGCATGGTCGCATGCAGATCGCAAACCCAGATACATCATACATCGAGGCATACCAACTGGAGTACGAATTCTGTGTTCTCAGTAGCAGAATCATTAGGTATACAAGCTGTTGTCCGCCTAACCGCAACACCCTCAAAAATGTAGTGTCTGTAAACCGTTGTCACATTTACCATTCTTCCTGAACTTAAACCACACTTTGTAACTGTCGTATATATTGTATCATGACGTTTGTTTTAATGTTACGAATACACAATTTTCCGGTGCGACCTGCTGACTTCTTGCTGAACGAGCGTATTTACGCTCCGTTGAACTGTTTGTTGACTGCTGAACCAGTGGGACCAAATCTCTGTGTTTGTGTCAACTGTTGAACGTCACAATAAATCCCTGTGACATTTTTTAGCCGTGAATAATTTTCCTACCGTGGAATATATCACGCACGTGGAACCATCTGTGGGAAATTCCGACAAGTGAATATTTCCTTTCACAGCCAGTTACTGCATTTGGATCGGTGTAGTGGACTATTGGATCTACACATTCGTGAGTCCCCATTTGACTACTCATTCTTTTCTTATTGTGATTTTGTGATTTTGTATTGGTTAATTTTGCTTGTTAATTTATCCGAACACGCTGATAAGGTCCTAGTCCGCTACAAAAATTCCTGATGCAGGTATCAAGGGTATCAATGGTATTTTATAATAGACACCAACTCAAATGGTTTGAATAGTGGTGTAAGCTGTTTTGAGATTTGGTGGGGGCCGTGGTTACTATCTACGCCCCTCCATAGCTGATCACAGTTTGATACGAAGTTCCTCAAGCTTGATTTTGAACGGGAAGCTAAGCCACTGATGTTTACCAAAGAACTCATCGTTGAGATTGAGGGACAGCTTCTATTAGGAGAATGAAATTCTGATTAAGTAATCAAGAAAACCTATTTAGTGGTAAAGGTGCTTATCATTATCTCACATTCCTAAGAATTTGAATTTTTATATGGTATACTACACAAATCTATGCATAGGACGAGGTACTCGTTTAAAACTTTTCAAGGTCCTCCAGTTACGCAGGAGTGCAAATACTGAGAACCCTGTCTCAGATGATAGTCAACCAACAAGCAACTAACTTTGATGGGTGAAATTTGAGCCGCTTGTTCATGACTACTGGTAAGTTAAAATATGCTTTTATTAACTCTTTTAATAGAAGATATTACCTGAATTCAGTTGATGTCTTTTCTAAAATAATCCGGAAGTACTGGATTTTAAATGATCCCGATCACGGGTGAGATCAGATTTTCGAATAGCATGTTAAGTTAGTCCCAGTTAACTTAAAACTGCCCTCCGGAAGCAGAAACACGAGAAACTTACTCAACACCCTTTCACTTATATTAGGGCTTGGGGTATGCTTTTGACATCAAACAGCACGTAATTTCCTTCTAACAAGGTAATAATCTCTGGCTTACTAACTGACGTCAAGTGACGAACCCCACAGAACAGATAAAGACGATTTCGCTCATTTAAGGCAGCATCCTAATCTTTACTTAAGTCATACCTTTCGTATTTTCTACATTTTCCCCACAGTAGCCAACTCAAGAACGATAAGATAATTAGTGAAACTGAGTAGTTCTAAAAACTGCGATGTCACTGAGTTGCACGAAGGATCGTACACCTATCTGCCGTGAATGCTAGTGATAAGGACTACTGTGGGAACGTTGATCTAACTACGCTAACAATAACCTGCTTGATAGTAACTACCCTCGGAATCCGAACAGAATCTTAGAAAGTCAAACATCACGCATTTGGCATTTTGTCCCCCCCAGTATCTACTATCATTGTGGTTGCAAACTGATTATCTGTTGCGTGTTGAAAAATATTTCAGAGCCACTTGTGCTGGCTGTGCAGTAGAGCACTATTCTCTAGACCTAACACGCTACTCACGAGGATTCTGACATCACTTCGACAGCCCACGTTTAGTTTAACCCTTCTTGGGGCTGACCAGATGAGTGCACTACGCGAGTTTCTGTCAACATTATGCCCTACTTGGACCCAAATCGGACAGATTTTGATAAATACTGTCATCTGCTCACAGGAGACTCAACTGAGTCTAGTTGATTCATTCGTTTATGATGGTCCGCTTCAACTGGATATTCTGCACTGGATCACCTCATGTTCCGAGATGTCGTAATATGGGAATTTTCCGAATATCGCAATACCTTGTTGTCCCACTACAGTAACTGAAGCATGAGACGACCTGATACTGCACATTCAGTTGAAACAAGCCACCATAAACTAGAGATTTAGATGGATTCAGCTGAGTCAAGACCAAAGTTGTATGCGAATGGGAGGATTTATCGAGGACATTTTCCTGTTTTGGGTATTTTGTCTCTGTTCACCTGGCTTCTAACGTTGTTTAACAGACAACATGCGTGATTCCTGGATGAGTGGAAATAAATTAAGGCCAGGCGATTCGATAAGATGGCATTCACTGTCACATGAAAATTCAGAGTACACATTGAGGCCTAATGACTTACCAATCCACTTACAAATGAAGACTATGAGTGCACATCACTCCAGCTATTATTGACTTACCGTTTGAAGACAAAAGCAAACATGTGCCGTGAAATCAGTCCTTGTGTGGTCATATCGTACACAGACGTCGAATCGAAATTTTGAATAAATTGAACAATTGAAAGCCCAAATATCCCATCAAATAGATGAAATGGGTCCGTATGACCCTGCACTTTATTCACGACAGAAAAATACGTTAGAAATTGCGAACTTTGCATCTAAAAACGATTTGGACGGGGCATAAGCAAGCCCGATTACTTTAATCAAATCGCGAGCCATATGGCCTGTTGCGACATAATTCCCGTAGGGGCATGTGACTTGTCTTCCTGTGTTGACATATGTTTCTGAATCTCTTGGACCATACGCATTCTTAATCATGGATAGTTCCGCTGACCGATGCTCATTTGCCACCCAGATTATTGACGACCCGGTGTCAAACAGTAATTTGAAATACTGCGGAGGGGTGCCGATTCCCACAATACCGTAATAAACTGAATTCTAGTCAGATAAATGTTTGAAGCAACCAATCTAGAATCTCACCTCAGGCTCAAACAGTAGCAGTTTGATGGCTCCACCTCCGTTTTCTCTGGCAACCCGTCGTAACCATGGGCTACTTGATGTCACACTGAATTAGTCATATATTCAGGCGAAATTGCGAGAACCCACTTGACCGCATCCGTGTCAATAGAGCTCAAGCACACAAGATGTATGAGGTAAAATACAAACATCAGAACGGACGGCTGTCCGCTCGTGGCATTATTTGTACGAAGTGTTTACCAATCGAAATTTGTGGCATAAGGCCCGAGTAGAATGGATCAAGTGATTGGTGGTGCATAAGAGTTCAATTAAAAGTCCAATTATCCGAACGTTCACTCCCTCCCCCCGATAGCAAAGGAAGTAAGACACGTAATTATGGGTGACTAATAGTAAGCGGAGCATGTTCGCTTGGTTCCTAAACAAGACTATAAACTAAATTCTGCAGTTTGTGGATCGCGTTGTCAGGCATTAGCGAACCACGTTTGACAATCGCACGTGGACTTTCGGAGTAAGCTTATTTTGTTTTCTCAAAAGCCAATTTTAAGACGACAACACAAAATGCGATCAAACTTCCCCATGAACGGGTCTGAAAGAAGGACGCCTTCTAAGATTTTTTTAAATACACGAAGTGAGCTGATCTAGTAAAATTTGACTAGCGTTTTGTTCTGTGAATGAAGCCAAGCTGTGCTGAAAAGCTGAGAAGCACTCTAAAACTATTTTATGCATCGTCCGCATCGCGCGCTTAACAACTCCCAGACCTCATGGCTAGTAGTTTAAACGCCTAACCGATCGGCCACGAGCATTGTGATCAGCTCACACTTAAACAGGATATACCGCAAATTATCCTTCACTCCTGTAAGTCACAGATTGGTTTCACCTACGGGACGAAATCTCAGTTGAGGATTACCAAATCTCTTTGCTATTTCACAAGATGCGTGGAAATTCCCCCAAGGATGTAGTCGATACGTGGCGACGTGATGTACTTTCCGTCCTTGAAGAACGATAATCCCGTCTGAGAGCGAGAGAGAGTTCATCATAAGGCTGATCATTCGGTGGTGGTCAAATGACTGGTGACTAGTTAGGATGAGATCGAGGGTCCGAAACTCCTCGGAGGCCTGTGAGGCACGCACTAGTGATGATTTTCAATGAACATGAAACAGTTGCACTGTGCTTCTTTGGTTTTGGTATAGATTTGCTTCATTTACAGAATGGAATCTCAGTCGAAGATTACCACGCAGTATCACGCCATCATTACTTTGACAGGCATGGAAATCTCCCATCACTGACACACAACCATTGATATAGCACCTGGACTCGGGAACAAACGGGACTCTGTAATCTCCCATTGGTTGAGGATTTCTGCGGGCTAAACAAGTTCCAGAAGGAGAGAAATCGGATAGGCGTGTGCCACTACGGTTCATAAAAATTTATTATCCTTGCTTGATCACGGTCTGTCTACTTGAGTCACAGTTAAAGTATCTTCTTTACTGGATATTCTTGAGTGATTTTGAGCTAGCTGGTGTTGTGCCGGTGATCCGGCTACCCGAAGTATATACCCCTTAACTTTCTGAGTGACCGCTATTTCAGATATGCTTGTTCTTAACTAGGAGTCAGTTGCTTAACTGCTTTAAGAGTAAACTTTATCCTGGAAACATCACAAACGAAAGATTCAGCTGGGTTGCAGGTGAATCTCTCTAGAAACCAAATTAGTTTGCAAATGAGTGCATTTTCGCTAATTTCGTGCAATCTGGTTTCAAGTAGAACATAGGGTTGACGGAAACTTGGGGACTGCGCCTACCTGATGAACCCCAAAGAGAGCGAAAGCGGTCGTGGGCTGTCGACGGATTTCCAGCAAACTTATGAGTAGTGCGTTACAAATATAAACTTTATTCTGATCTGTCCTTTTCCATTTCTCACAACTGCGCCTCCTACATTTTTCGACAGAGAAAATAGAAAAATACTCATACGTGAAACAAAAACTAGGATTTACTTCCACAGCACGCATAAACTTCTGTAAAGTCACCTTACGTCAATGTGAATAGTTAAAAACAGTAAAAAAACAAAGTTGTCGCTTACGGAATCATATAAACTGTTTAATGTGCGAATTGTTAACAAACTTTTCGCTTTTGGGAATCAAAATTCAGTACGAGTCCTCTACCAAGGTGGCCGTTTTTGCGGCTCAAACCCGAGAAACGAGGGTTTTTAAAAAAATTTTTATCGAGTCACATGGTAGCACTATGCAGATGAGTGCGTTGTCTACCTTTTCTGCCATCCTACTGAGACGTATGAAGCCAAGACCAGGTTGGGTTGCTTGTGCATTTTCAAACCTGAAACAAGTGCTGAGCCTTTATTACATAATGTCAATGGTGCTGCCAAAAAAAACAGAATATTATGGGGTTTTGCGGTATAGGTATTTGGGTTCATAGCCACACCATTCTCGTTTGAACGGCCGTGTTCCTGTTCTGTGTCAGGCACACCAGTCACATCGCTTTTCGCCTGTTCCCACGTGAAAATTTAGGTGTGTCCAGGGTGCGCTGGTGGAGTAACTGTTACACATGTCAAGTATGTGCAGTTCAAACCGCGGCGCAGCAAAGGGAATTGAATGCTTTGTTGATAAGCCCTAGTGGTTGCATCGTCATCTCATCAGTTCCTCAACATTGTTGGAACGTTTCCGAGCTTTCTGGATTTTTTCGAGTTTACCCGCACATTGTGACTTCGCACCATGTAGGCGGTTTTCACATTGTTTCTTGCTACCTCTCCATGCGGTGATGCTTGTGATAATCACCCTTCTTCAGGATGTCATATTGTTCAGTTTTCTTTCAGAAGATAGCACGTCTATGATGAGGGGAACGAGCATTTTTTAAACCTAAATGACGACACAAGCCGTCGGCTATCATTTTCGTCTCCTATGTCCGCTTCATGTGCTTCTATCCACGTCTGGCTTGATTGTAGGTTGATTCACCTGTGTGCCACTTGATTAATAATAAGCAATAAGCAATAACACTTTCGACAGGTTTCTTTTAAAGAGAGCTGTTTAGAATGGTAATGTGTTATAAACTAACTTAATAGGATTTGGTTGTTGGTGGAAGCAAATTTTCTAGTCAACCAGTAGTCAAGCTGATGATGAGGGTTGGTCGCAAAATGAAAAATTTCGATTACCCATGATTTTGGTTTTCAATGAACCAGAACGCTTAACGTATGCGGCAGACTTACAGTGAAACATTTGCCAAGGATGATATTAAAGATGTGATCCAGCTGCAGCAGAGTTAAATCGCGTAGAGAAATGTTGAGCGTGTTTGGGCATGCTAACTGAGTAATTGCACAAGTGTCCTCTGCGTAAAACACACTGGTAAACTTGGATGATCAACCACATGCGCTAAAATTTGTACCACTAATCTTCCTGTAATTCATTTTGTGTTTCAAATAACACTGTAACTCTTTCGTTTAAACCGGTTTGTACCTAGGTAAAGTCTAAGAATACATACGTATCAAAGGCCAATGCTGAATCGACTTGTGTTTTGGTTCTCCCGTTTCAATCGGCAGGGTAGCAACATGTATATAAATTGACCATCTGGAACACAGTTACGTGTGTTTTTAATTCCAAATTACATCTCAATAGTGAATGTCTTTCCATCATTCTAATGTAAGTGCGCCATACTTTATAAATTGGCTGACAAATGAAGACGAATGCCGGTTGAGTTCACCATATAATGCACAAGTTTAAATACGGAAAGCGTGCAAAAATTGACTTCGTAGATAACGCGTCCAATTCTGGCTGATTTTCCGTTAAGCTAAACGATTTTTTGTCAGTTTAAACATCGCGCGTCGTTTTATATTTTTTCCCTTTCTCACCCCATCTCCCCGTTTCCAAAGATGTTTTCCAAGTCAGACTTGGCATCATGCTCGTGTTCTGTCGTCCGTCTCAGCTAACCTGTCGTTTATATGATTTCATAATGGACTAAATCAAACCATCTGTGATTTTTGACAGAATAGCAGAAGAGGGTGATCGATTGCTTGCTAAATTTTGGTCACAGAAAAGTCAAAATCGTCACAATCAAGATGATATAAACATTGTTGCCTTTGCATAGATTCGCGAACGAATTGATGCTGACTTTTGAAGAAGACAAAAGCGCACATGAATGCCTGAACACTGTCAAAGCTTATACAACCATACACGTAAATTTGGCTCACTCACGGTTGAGTATTACCAAGCTCAAAAGAGCCTATAGATGCCAGTTTGAAGGGGTGTTTTGTAAGGTGTACAAAAAGCAGAGCCAACCATCAAGAAAGCTCCATTTAAAACAACGACGGTCCAACGAACCGGCGTCAGCTTCTACTCGAGGTTATCTTATTCCTAAGGTTACAATCTTTCACAACAAACCAACATAAGGGGTGTTGCTATATAAGGTGGTACGTAAAATAAAAGATGGAACTCAACTCAGGATCGTGGAATGTGTCTTAAAGTTTGGTTTTGTTCTAAAATGGCCTTGCTTGGTGTCCATAGTTAGTAGCTGATGCTGAGTTTCAAGATCTGACAAATGGTTGAGCAAGGAAAATGGAAGCTGTACGATCGAGGATCTTGAGGCGGCCAACGTAAGCCGAGGCCACTGCTTCTTGAAAACACATTAATTTGAAACTTAGTTACAGTGGCCGTAAGCGGCTCTGTAGGAGCCCATTCAGCTGAGCGTTTACCGAGATTAGGTTTCATCAAGTGACAACTGAAAAGTGACCCTTTGACAAGCGGATGCACAGTCCACACCGACTGAACTTCGGTTTGAAAAATTAGGAACCTCAACGCCCAAGTTTTTTAATTCATGCACTTAAATTTA
Source organism: Opisthorchis viverrini (assembly GCF_000715545.1). NCBI lineage: Eukaryota > Metazoa > Platyhelminthes > Trematoda > Opisthorchiida > Opisthorchiidae > Opisthorchis > Opisthorchis viverrini. The sequence goes on along the minus strand of NW_008751697.1, from coordinate 1,827,036 downwards.
AAATTGCTTAAAGGAACAATTGCAGGTTCAACAAGAGGGCCATTTTTGGAAGGGTGCAAATGATTTGTAGACAGATACAACCACTGACAAGGTGTGGAATTTTTCACTATCACTGGAGATATAACTTCTAGTATGTGAAAGTAAAGCCAGCCTTTTTCATTACTTAGAGGTCGTTTTGCATCTGATAAGGGAAAGTCCGGAGATGCTGTACATTATTACCAATATTTCAAGCAAAAAGTTACTGTGCTTTTAACTACTGTTTAGGTTTTCGTTAAAGACGCCTGACCAAAATTGATTGGTTAATGAAAACTCTGCCTTGCATAAGCGTTCCATGGAATCAATACGTACGTAAAAATATGCACGCGACCTTCTGCTGCAACTAAAGATGGTAATATAGATTTTTAGTTATTCCAAGCAGTACTCCAACATCTATGGCGTCAAAGTGATGTATCGATGAATCTCAAGGGACGTGTGTATAAAGCTACCGTGAGGGTTGTTTTGTTGTATGGCTGTGAGACTTGGCCTATTCGAGCGGCAGAACTGAGATGTACTCAGGTGTTCAACAACTTGTCTTGGAACCTTAGTTCGTGTGAGGTGGTGTCGGCGAATCCGTACCTAGGCTATGAAAAGCAGCGTTCCGGTTGTGCAACGGGCACATCCATCGAAAAATGTGTCCAACACCAGAAGGTTCGTTGGTTGAGACATGCGTTGTATGTGCCGAACCACCATTTTCCGAAGACAGTAATGTTTCCCATGCCCAACTCAAAGCGGCGGAAGCACATAGCTGGTCTACCCTTGATCTAGCAGAGTGGTATGAAAGAAATTACGAAATTTCTTTGCTGTCGGTGCTACTCGCCTTCCAGGATGGGGACCGCGTGATCCTCACTGTGCCTGGTTGGAGACACTGCAAGATATGGCTGCCAACCGATGTCAGTGGCATTCTTGTTGTCAGTTTCTGTCCAGATTGCCTGAGTGAATGTCTGGAGGTGTAGGCACCTCGGAATGATTGTGTTAAGCTAGCACTAAGTCCCTTCCCCATCCACCTTTATTCTTTTCTTTACAATAAGGCTTTCAAATAAGTCATGGCTGTACGGCAGTGAAGCATTGGTGTTGAGCACTGATGGCTGTCTGTCGTTGATGATGATGATGAACCTGTGGTCTGCGACTACTTGATGAACCTGAAAAGGGCGGAACCAAGGCGCTGTCAAGTTTCAACATCTCATGCTGTCGTTGATGATGATGATGAACCTGTGGTCTGCGACTACTTGATGAACCTCAAAAGGGCGGAACCAAGGCGCTGTCAAGGAGTTTTCAACATCCTTATGAGTGGTGCATTACAAAAATCAAAGCACTATTTTCAACGAGAAATTGCTTCAAATTTGCGCATGAAACCACTCCCTTTGAAGCCACAACCAGATGAAAGAAACCGCAGCAAAATTGCTCTGCAACCAAATTTCCCGGTGGTATCGAAGGCAACGCCCCTCTGACCAAGAATATAACGTTTGAGGTTTCGGAGTCTGATTTTTACAAAGCATATTCGGGGACATCGAAAATCAATCATCACCGAAGGGATGACAGTGCCAGCGAAGGGCCTCCAATTGTCGAGTTTCCATCTGCTTCTCTCTACTCAGTCCTGCGAAATTGTGACACTGGGGGCTGTTGATTATTCGAGTGTCCGTTCCTTGTGGAAATTCGCATGGAAAATACATAAGTTCTAGAATACCAAACCAAAGTAAACCAAACAACGCCAAAATCATCCGAAATACCTAAGGCTCTGTTTTTGTTTGGCAGTGGTTCTCAAAGGGAGGACAAAGGCGACTGTGACCAGTCGGACGATGACACGCAAGCCCCATGAAAATCTGGAATTGATAAAACCGAAGAAGCTATGTAGGAGAGAGAATCTGCCAGTGAAGACGAGGAGGATGAGGATGATGACAATGAAATTGAGAAGATCATTGGGTCAGGAGAGAAGGTAGAGGGTGCCAGCAATGAGGAGACACTAGTGGGAGAGCCGCGAGGTGGGGGTGGCTTACCTCCGTCCAACAATATAGCTTCGAACTTAAGCCAGAATAGACCGGACATGAAACTGGAAGGGGGCCGGAGCTTTTCTGCTCAACGGGACAAAGGATTCAGTGGCAGAGCTCGTGGCTACCCCAAACATAGAGACCACGCCATCGGTTTTAAGCATCACGAGGGGGGTCGATTGTAGCTCTACGGACGTGCTGTACATATGGTTGAATGGCCCAGCCTTTCTGCGAAGCACCGGCACATGTGGAGTGAAGTTGGGTGTTAAATGTGTGGCCGATGGTATATCAAGTCTTGAAGTCACTATGACCAAAAAGACGTCTAACTGTAGTGGAAGGATTATCATTTAGCAAACTGCATTCCTACCATTCTTCATGGATCAGCCTGAAACGAGCCACAGTGTGGATGATGCGATTCACGGTATACCTCCGCGCAATATCAGACAAAGGAGAGAGGTTTATGCTCTCACTTGGTGCCCCATGTCCCAAGGAACTAAGAGAAGCGGAATATTCACGATTGCGATATTTGAACAGCACACATTTAACAATTTATATAATGCTCCCACTGGAAAATCACGTCCCGATGTGATCCAGGGTGTGAACTCGTTATGTAAACTATCTACAATACTCCTTGAAGGGCTTCTATGTGTTTGCGGAAGGATTTTGAATAGTGGCTTTTCCTTATCCCGCGAATATCCGTTCCTACTTCCTAGAAAACACCCCATAACACGTTTGCTTGATGAGTAACTACGACTGAAAGCGAAAGAGCTTTCACAGAGGAGTTATTCATTAGAAACACCAGCTAAACAGTTGCAGCCTATTGTACACAAAGCAGCGCTTTCATAGGAATTTTGTTTAAAAAACTGAATAACCATCTTCTTCTCGAACGCATCTTCCTCAACTTGCCTCGACACTATTTGACTCTTACTCAAATCTAAGCGTAAGCTACAAAGCTATTCCACAAATTCCGCAATAAATGTCGCTTTTCAATAAACGCAATACGCATGTATGGGGAACAACATAATATTTGCACGCTATATAAGAATTATCCACCAATAAACACCATCTTCACGTGAAGATCGTTTGCATGCTACCGGGTTTCATTTATCTCCGTTAGGTCAGCTTCGGCAGCGGGTCTATACGGCCACAATTCGGGTGCGTCATGTCATTAACGAAGCTGCATCACATTCACTCCTTCCGATCCCCGACGATCTTGAATTGTAAGACGTTCCCCCGGCGGTCGATAGCGACAAACGACCCGCGCCAACGACTGCTCAGCTTCCGCGACCCCAGTACACTCCTTCCAGGATTCTGGTGATCCTTCCACTTGATCTTCATATATTTTGGGAATGTTCGTGCCTTTCTAATTGCCGTCTTCTCTCTGCTATTTGCCTGGATGGTGGTCAAGTTTCTTCGAGTTTCCTATTTTCTTCTTCTAGCCGCTCCGGAGACAAGCGTGTTGCCGGCCGCAATTAGATTTCCCAATCACCCGGAAGGCGCAAATGTCACTCGTACATCAGTATGAGCGATGACTTGCGTGCGCTGCCTGTATGGAAGCGCGATGGCCTAGCAACACCATTAACCAGCTCACTTCCCACCTTCTTTGGCCGCCAACCACTCCTTGATCGCTTGGTCATTACATTCGGTTTGACCATTTGTTTGCGGGTGGTATGGTGCCGTGCCCGGCCGTCTGATAATTAGCTTCTACAAGCAATTCCTGAACTCTTCGCTCTTGAAGAAAGGCTCTCGATCGGTTAGGATCATTTTTGGCAACCCATGGTTGGCCACGATTTGGTGCATTACCACTCCAGTGATCGTTGTCGCCGGTTGATTGGACACGGCTACCGCCTCAATCCACCGCGACAGGTGTTCTGTCATTATCACGATGTGTTTTTTCCCGCTGGTTATCAGCGGAAATGGGCGAATGACGTCAAAGGACCACAACTCGCCTATTTCTGAGACAGAAATAGGTTCCATGGGATGGGTTGTCCCTGTCTTATCCCCTTTCATCAGTTGGCACCACATAATCCATCACCTCACTTCTAATCCCAGGCCAGTAGACCATCTGCCGAAGTAAGTCGTACGTCTTGGTGCACCCTGTATATGCCATCTCATGGCATTCGACGATAAGCTTCCGTCTCAGAACGCAAGGTATCACGGGCAGCACAACATCCAACTCAGTGGCATTCCAGGAAATTATGCCAGCTTCATTCAGCTTCAGCCAATCATAGTGACTCTGGAACACATCTAATTCCTTGTCTACCTCTCTGTTCTCAATGTTCCGAAAAGGCGGCTGCAGCACAGGATCTTGGCGTTGGAGTTGCACCAACCCTCCGGGATCTAGTTCGAAGACGAGGCCATTGGCTCCAATCATGATCCTGGGAACCTCATCTTCAGCCTCTGGCTTTTACAGCCAATCGGCCAGGTGGTTCTCCTTCCCTCGCACGTGCTGGATCGTGAAGCCGTACTTCTGCAACCGGAGTGACCAGCGCGCGAGCTTTCCGCGGGGATCTCTAGTATTCCTGATCCACTCCAGGGGTTTGTGATCGGTTTCGACATACAACCCGTGTCCAAACAGATATGGCCTCCACTTATCCAGGGATCAGACAATTGCTAAACCTTCCTTCTCGATGATCGAGTACATCTGTTCAGCGTTAGTCACGACACCACTATCATATTTGATAACTCCATTCCTCTGCTTTAGGACTGCGCCGATAGCGCGATCACTAGCATCCGTTGCAACAGTGAACATCTCTCTGACCCTGAGCAGTTTGGGGGTCAGTTGCTGATCCAGCCTCGGCAATTTGACATGCTCAAGAGCCTCATGCGCTTCTCCGGTCCATTTGAATTTCCGATTTTGACTGAGCAAGTCGTACATTGGAGTAGCGATCGTGCCGAAATCTTTAACAAACCGGCTGTAGTATGCTGCTCGTCCAAAAAACTGCCGTAGAGACTGCTTTGAATCGGGAAATGCACAGTCGGCAGTCATTGTCAGTTTTGCTGTGACCCATTCTATGCCCCAGTAGTGCCACCGAACTCCGGGCAAGCTGTGTCTTGGCTTCATTCATATACAGGTTCCGCTTCAATACTGCTTTCAAGTGAACTGCGTGCTCTGGTTCCGAATTCCTGTACACAACAGTGTCGTTTCCGTACACGGAAACATGCTGGAATCCCTTCGTCAAACGAAGCACAAGCGCTGGAATGTGAATGGTGTCCCAGACAAGGCGAACGGCATCCGTTTGAATTGATATTGGGTGTCCCCAACCGTAAACGCCGCTTTCTCCTATTCCTCCAGCTTGATAGGCAGTTGCCAGTATCCGGACACAAGTCAAACGCGGTCAAATATCAAGAATGTTGGAGGGAAGCGAAAATCTCCGCAACAGCTACACCCCAATTTACGGTTAGTTCATTTAAGCGCCGGAAATCCACACAGAATCTCTATTTTTCGTTCGACTTCCTTACAATCACAACCGAGTGGTTGTACGCACCATTGGCATCTTCGATTGTGCCACTTTATAACATCTCTTGAATCTGTTTCTGGACCTCCTCCCTTAGATGGAGCGGCAGTAGACAGGAAGCGTAAGGTCGAAAGCGTTCTGACGGGAGGGGATTTTCGCGTTCAGTCAACGGACAGAAGCCAAACGGATCTTCATCGCCCGTGAGCAGTTCGGAATATCCATCGACCACGGACTGTAGTGATGTAGCACGCTGCATGACGGAAGCTTTCGGACATCCAGCCTGCTCACGGCAGTTCTTGGACAACCCTCAAGCTTGACCGCGCCATATCTTGTCACCAGTTTTCCCTGATTTAGGTCAATCGCGGAACCTGTGCTTTTGAGGAGATCTGCCTTCAATATTGTCTGCTCTATATTCGGGCTGATCAGGAAAGTGTGCTTCACAGACTTGTTGACTAGGCACTCAATAGAGTGCATTGACAATCCGTCAATTTTCAGTCGACATCCACCCACTGCTCTCACGGCTAGCGCGCACAGCCTGGTTCTCTCTTCGCCTCAGCAATACCCTCTCTCCTGTATCCACCAAGCACAGCTCACTCTTCCCGTCTATATTGATAACGACTTGCGTGATAGCCTGTGTTACTGCGCTAATCGCAACCCATCGGATAAAAGAGAAGTACTGTAATTTTTATTATGTACAGGCGTTCAGGTACAAGGGCATTGATTCTTCCAATGGCCAGGACTGCCACACTTGTAGCACCGTCTCTTTCGGGCGTGCCTCTGTAATTCCGCCTACATGGCTGCAGGCTGTTTGGCGAGTTGGTCCAATCTGGCCTGCGGTTCGACCGCCGTCGAACCATCCCTGTTCCGCAGCACACTGCAGCACATTGCTAACGTGCTACGAGGCAAGCTTTACCCGGAGAGTTTTATATACAAGGACATGTCCGACCGCCCCACCCAACCGCCTATCACGACCATTGGATAGAAGCCAATCGCCGCTTGTTTTACTCCTTACAGCTAATGCTTCTGGCTGGAACTCTTTGGACTTTGTTTACAACAATCCCTTTGCTCGATTTAAATCTCGAAGACATGATGCCAGTGCTCACTTAGAATATGGTTGTGTATTCTTTCTCCTGCTGTTGTTCAGCGGAGTACATTGGGTGCACGACACGGCAACTTTCCGAGAGAATGCTCGAGCACCACTCTTACCGGAATACCACTAACCTCAACTGTTCAGTAAGGGGCTCAATGGTATGCAACCTAATCAACACCGGGCACGTGTTCATGCCAAATGAGTCATTTCAAACCATTTATCCCGTGATAAATAGACCGTCAGTATCTATTCAACGGCGCTGCCTGACTACAGCCGAGGCAGTCGCTGCACGCCTGCGAAACCCGGTACTGTGCTGTCAAAAACGTTTCGTACGAACGCTGAGTCTGCCTTGGTCGTGTGACACGATTCCGCCGGCTAAGTTGTTCAACACCCCTCCCCACTGTCTCACAGCATCCAACAAGATGCGACATGGGGGAAGCGCAGGCAACTAATCGTTCGTGTCTCCACGTTTTGCATTTCACTAACCAATATTCGCAGCGTATATCATTTGTTCGCTCCTATTTTGACTATTAGTTATGTACTGACCCGATGACGAGATTCCGAAATCATTATTGTTCATCACCGTCTCCTTTTTCAAAGCATGTGGATATCTATGCATCCCTGTTCTCCCGCGAGCGCAACGTGGCCAGTGGTACCTAGTCCCATTCCCGTGCCGGATGCACCAGCTCCTCCGCACTCAACTGGCCGGTTGCTCGCGCCAACCGCAATTGGGCACCAAGCGCTGAACTGGTCCGACAGCAACTGGTGGCGCAACACTCCGTCCAGCCCCGGCAAAGCGCGATCCAACAACTGCTGCGGGCCGGCGAAGAACACAGTCGGATCAGATACATGCGCATTCTTGCCGTTTTGACGTGTCGGAATCCGCTGCTAGGGCTTCCTTTGCGGCGACCTAGTCCCTCTCCCGAAGGCCTCTTCGGGCCGATCCAGAACCTACTTCGCCCGGCCCCTGAAGAGGGCCTTAAGCGCAGCAAACTTACCCTGACCGGTCTCCAGTCCGGCGGCCTCCTCAAAGTCCTCCGGGAATGTCCGAACATCCCCCTCATCAAAGGGCTGCGGCCACGGGATCTTCATCCTTATCCTGGTCACGGCGCCAAATGAAAGTAAGAAGGGCTTTGCTGCAGAGTCATTTGTTAGAAAATACAAACTGACTAGTTACAGACTATTGGACACGGAGGCAAAACTCTCATCTGTACCGTGTTTACAAAAACTGGACATCCATCTTCTTCTGAACGAGTGTTCCTGAACTTTCCTGGATATTCATTGACTCAAATCATTCATTGCTCAAATCCAAACAAATGCTGAAAAGCGACTGCACAAATTCCGAAACAGATCTCTTTTTTCAAGAGACGCAAAGCGAATTTACAAGAAAACATACTACTCGCATACCTTCCCATCAGTTGTATCACAGTTACACCTGTAATGTTTGGATGAAAACACCCGCCATTCCAATATAGCATACGTGAGATTTGCCAGAATTACTTCTGCGGTCACGTTCGGGCTAGCCATGCTATTCCCAAAAGCGGCTAATCAGTTAAATAGATTGTGTGTAAAGCAGGTTAAATTTGGAAAAATTCATTCACCCAAATATATGCAAAGCAAATGGATCCGGTGGGTCCTCATGCCACTGGTTATCATGATTCACTCCCCAATACTATCTCAAAATCTGCTGCTTCCGCACAAAATCTCCAGTAGTCGTTAGCCGGCAGATTCGCATTTAACCAAAATCTTTGTGGATGGAATAAAAATTCAGGCGTCAAAATTCTTCAATTTGCTCTATGTATGTTCAAACCAAAAGCCACCATGAAACGCCCTGCTCCTAATATAATTTGTTTGATCGACTTTCATTCGTTATTTTAAACGCAACTTTTTTCCTAAAAATGCAACTCCATAGCTTTGGATATGGCTTAGTATATATTTGTTGAGATGGTAGGAGCTGTTCGGTTTTCGTCGGCAAAGGCATGTGCGAAGGCATAAAATTACTATAGTATGGATAATTATATGATATTTGTGCGTACAACGGGTAATCAAAGCATCAACGCTGTTTTTTGGTTGCAAGTGGTGCGCTACAGATGCACTAGGTTGCCGAAGAATCCAACAGAAGCAGATGAATCCGACGAACCTAGTAAGTAAAGCGCGTTTGTTAATAACAAACAGCAAATGATGCACGGGCTGTTCAGTGCGTTTTTGTCCAAGCAGACACGGGAAGCACCCCGCAGTCACCTATCGTTATCTCGAACACAATCATAATGTCTCCAAATTTTTGTACAATCGACTTTTTGTAAATCAACGGATAATCAAAGAGGAGAAAGGCGCCTGCGGGGCTCTGCTGAAGGATGGAACGCCGTCATGTGAGGTGTAGCGATCTGTAGTCTATTAATTAGGCAAGGAGTATACCACTAAGGACATATAAAACTACCACCGAAAGTGATTCTATCGGCCTAGTGATTCTCTCTCCTGAATAGGTGACGGGTAATTAAGCCCTGTTTTGCCATATATGGGCCTTTGGTCCCGGCTAGGCTTGCAAGTCCGGACGTGCACTTGTGTACAGTCAAAGGAAGATCACTGCAGCTAATTAGGTTTCACTAATGGCAGCAAGTGGCGCTGTTCTGATAATGTCAGGAGGTAGTGAATGTCAACTAAGCGTATTCGACAAGCCTATTGTCTTTTTAAATCAAACAACATCTTGCCTGCACCTGCTAGATCACAGGTAGCATGAGTCTCGGGCATATGGTTACGTTTTTGTGGAACACGAGCAGTTCGCTCACAGGCGTAAACTTTTAGGCTAGTTGAGGGAGATAATGGGGAAACCGTTCTAGTTAAACGTAATCATAGTGGGAGAATTTGTGGCATAAAGTTGTGAGGTGGGAGCAGTGTTTGGCTACGAAGTCCTGTTTTGCTATTGCCATATTTGCGAGGCTACCAGAAAGCGCGTGATTTTTATTCGACATCCGTATATTTTAGTCAAAGTCACTGCAGACAGCCGACGCATCCTGCCATAAGCCCCTTAGACGACGCCGTAATGTAGGCTTTCTGTTTAGCATAATATTAGCACAGAGCTACTGGTAAAAAATCAGTTGCTATGCTGTGTGGACATACTGCCCGTCTCCAGGAGGAGGCACCCCAAAGGAGGCATGGTAGGATGCTCATCTGGACCAGAGCACGGACTCACATCTCGCTGTGTCCGAGAAGTCCTCGTTCATCCGTATTTTTGGCTCTGGAGAAACGCTCATCGACATATTATCACTTGTAACAATGTTTTTTGTAGGGCGCCAATTCGAAGGAATTAATGATTTCGTGTGACGCACACAAGGCCCATCAGTTTCAGACTGTTAGTTCGTTACCGAGACTTCAAGCAATTTCCGTAAGCCTCGTGTATCTTGTAACCTGATAGTAACCATGAGTCAATCTACAAGAAGTATCGCAATGCGAATCAGTCGTTCGGGCTGACTTCGTATAAACAGGGTTTTCCGAGAGTCCTGCCACTGACGTACTCCTTTTGTAGAGTGAGTATTGCCCCAATTCGTCCGCCACCTACCTTATATGGAAATTTCAAAAGAACAACTTCTATGATCCTCTCGTTCCAGGACATCAATAGCCTAATAAACACGGTGCATTAAGGGGGCTATATGCTTCCTTCCATTGCATATGTGCTAATCAAAACAACCAGGAAAATTCTTTTATCTCGTCCAAGTGTGACCACAGTTGCAATGGATCGGCCCGGGGCGGCAAGTTGATTGCCTACATTTTAGTTGTGCTCGTCAGCCACGTTTATTTGGCTGTCCACCATGGTCAGCGTAGATACCATTTAGCCAATTCATTAGGCGACATGATACCTAGTACGCATTTTACGGATATAATGAGTGTCTAAATCGGGAATTAACTGGAACAACTATTTCAGGGGCCCGAAGACACATGATCAGCACCCGCTCAGTTGGGCGGTAGATACAAGTCAAAATTTAGGGACAGATGAGTCTGTCAAATTTGGAGTCCACAAGTACAACGCAGGCTATAGCACATTCCACGAATTCTTACAACTGCAGAAATTCCTTCAATTTTCGATCGTCACGACCGATTGATGTTTTATTGCGAGCCGAGATGACTTATCACATTTGAACACCTTTTCCAATTCGATATAAGGGTTCTAAAGGTTCGCTCACTTGAAAAAATCAACCACGCAGAGATTTGCAGGAGATCTTATTAGATATTAGTATTTCTAACTATGATGCGGTAACCTTGATGACATTGTCATTTTCGAAAAATCGATTCCATTCGGCAAATACTGATAAACAACACTTCTAAGATGTGTTTGCTTGCAGGAAACACTGCGAGCACAATGGAAATAACTGACAAACCCAATGTACAACACGTGTCCCTTTCTGCTACAAGTGATTGCCTTCCGACTAGGTTCCTTCTTATCATTATGTTATCTGCAAATCTATCGGGCAAACCTGTTGATCCACAAAGAATTTTACGTGAAGTTATTTTGAATGAAACAGGATTTGCACGAAAACATAAGTTGCAGAGACAAAAAGCTGGCAAAATTGTTCTTAAATATATCGTAAGCCTTTTGCGCTCATAATTAACTGAGCAACCTGGTGGCATCACCTGGTAGTCTTTTTAGGTATTCCTAGTTGCTTTTGACTATAGCTTTCGTCATTTTTAAAAAAACTGAACCTGGAACCATCACAAACAAAATGCTGTTTAGGCAAACCTTATCTACAGCGATACTCAACGGGGATTTTTAGGGAAGTTTTAGGAGTAGATTGAAAGTCTAAAGTAACACTGATTCGACACTCTGCTTAACTTGTTAGGATAGCTCCATTAAAAAATGGGCAATCGCCGTAGAATATATTTATTAGTCTAGCCGCCGTTGTCTAATTCTTCAGATGGACCTATATCATAATAAACTGAAAAGAGGGTAGTCAGCAGTCAATGTACAACCTGTTGCACAAAGCGTAATCAATATAAAGCTATTTTGTTTGATTTCAATCGCTGCCCCTTGGATCTACGGAACGTTGAGTTTAAGTACAGTGAGGAAGCAGTAAAGACAGTGTTGAATTGTTTGTCCACAAACTGCCTCAGTTTTTCAACAAACTTCACGATATTCAACAGTCAGTTTGACTTAAACAGCCATCCATAATCTAACTTTCAGGAACCTGGCCTACGTCAGATATCTCTGATGCAGTGATCTTGATAGACGGCTACTCTATTTTTGAGGTAACTAAAGCGAAAAAGCTGGTTGGGTTGCTTTGTATTTACATGCGGCCCTGCCCAACACGATTGTCTTCTCCGATACTACCGCTGCATCTTTTTGCGATGCGTTGTGGATATAAATCTCGCTGCGGATGACCAATTCCCCATACACGCCCTTAAGAAACCCTCCTCTGGCAACCGATTCACACATCTCTTACGAATCCTTAATCTTCCTGGATGGAGTTGAGCAGAGTCGGGCCTAGTGTACATTTTTTAGCTGCGCTGACCAAAGTCGTTCAATGGACTGCTGGAATTCAAAATTTCGTCGCATCCGTAAGATTATATTCAGCTGTCCGTTGAAACATGTTGAGCTACGCGCAAAACACCGAAAGCCAAATCATTTGAACTGAGCTTTACCTACGTATGCGGTACCATAAATACAATAATAAAATAAAATTTTCTAAACCTTAAATAACAAAACCGGGTAAGGCCGTTGTACGAAATAAGGATGAAAGAAAATAATCAACACCGCCCCCGAAAGCAGCATGGCTCCGGGTAAGGCCGTTGTACGAAATAAGGATGAAAGAAAATAATCAACACCGCCCCCGAAAGCCAGCATGGCTTTCCCTGATCTACCAACTCAATCCAACGCATGCAAGAATGAGATAATCATGAATGGTACAATTTAACTAGCCACAAACGCTTCCATCAGTCAGATGCGTGAGCCTACGGTGGTGGACAAATGACCGCTGTCTACTCCTTCCAGCAGGCAGATAAGACGTCTACCCGCCCAACCGTACCCTAGGTAGTCTTCACTAATCATTTCGGGCTTGGCTTCTACTAGACCGCGTTTCTCTCACTGTCCGCGCCTAGAAGTTTTGTCGCTGAATAATATAAATTCTTCAACTTGAAAATCTCGACGGTTTTGTATTCATCGGTGTTGTAACTGTAGCGGCGGAATGTCCTCAATAACGATCGATGACAAAACATATCCACCAACACTTGCTCCCATCTCCAACAGCAGGTATGTTTGTCACGTATGCTGGCAACAACACTTGGTTATTCAAGCTGTCCCCGCAACAAGAACAAATGACTTGGGAGCAGCACGTCTGAGTCTGGATCATCGTACACAGGAACAGGTACGATCCGCATCAGTCAGGAAGTAAACAAATTTTCGTCGGTAATTACCAGTTTGAGTAAGGCCGAACTCAGTACTCCGTGAATAAACCGTGTCTGACGAATCCATGCACGTCCGCGGTGGATGCTACTGGGTGGATTGACGTGCTATTTAATCCTTTGGGCTATCACTCTTATTAAAGGGATAGCAATCTAGCGATTAAAATTTGCCGACGTTCCGGTTTGGCTCCAACGAACTTACTTCCTTGGTCACTGTGTATTTAATTTGGTGAACCGCTGCAGGTTACAAAACAATTGTCATGAAAAGTAGTCAACATATGAGGAATGAGCTACCTGGATGTGAAGTTCACGCGTCTTTAAACAGGAGAAGATGATTCCATAGCATACCCGGCTGTCTTTCGTCGCCTATATAAATGGTGCCAAAATAGTCCGCACCATTCGCGACAAAAGCTTAGAAGGAATTGAATGTTTAGGGCATTTTTTTCTGCCTTCATCGAAATTACCCCACGTGACTAACTCTTACGCAGAAGTCATGTAAATGCGGCTGCTCCCAGGACAACCCAAAATTTCCGACGTATTTCAGCCATGACAGGTCACGTAATTGCAAATCATGGTGTAAACGTAGATGCTACTGATGAACCATGCAGGTAGTATGTGGTTTTCCCATAGATCCGCTTCGCGTTCATTGTGAAGTGAGACTTGTTACGGCCGCTGAACGGGGGACTGACCGGGGTAAGCTGATAAGGCTGAAGACTACTCAGAGGCCGAGCGAATGCGGCCCTGGATGCGGACAGAACGGGCCGTGGAAGATGAAATGAGCTACCGAGAAGGAAGCATTTTCAGTGGAGTTCGACACGCCGGACGATTGCCAGGAGGCTATATAGCGGCTCAGGAGGGCCAGGATATTCACGGGGTGTGACCCAACGATGTCCTTAGGCGGCCCGCAGCAGTCGCTGGGTCTGGCCTTTCCGAGACTGGAACGTGTGTTGCGCTACCCGTTGCTGCCTGACCAGTTCGACTAAATTGAGAAGCTAGCGTCGATTATCCGGTACACCGGGCACCGAGACGTCACTGGTCACGTTGCAGTGACAGGTAAACAACGAGGATTAAACGTTGAAGGAGCGGCGGATAAAAGTTGAACAACCTGCTGAAAAGCGTACAGTCATGTAGACGGAATTGCAGAGGCACGCCCGAAAGAGACGGTGCTA
>NW_008751697.1:1792544-1808529 GCF_000715545.1 Opisthorchis viverrini | reverse complement strand
ACCCGACTATAAACACCCAGGATGTTTATCATCAAAGCTCTGTTTGCGAGAGCCCCCCAATTAGAAACGCACTTGGAGGATCGCTTGTCCATTTTGATACCTAACAACTTCTTTTGCGCCTGCCTTGAGACAAAATATTGCAATATCTATCGTAAGTAAACAAATTATATGTCTAAAGTTACATTGCCTTTACCGCTTACGTAGTTCAGCACAGGGTGATTACGTATTCCTGTGAGCCCAGCCGTGGTCTGGATGTACAAATGATAGCCTGCCATCTACGGAACTACGCTTAATACCTTGGAGATGGTAGTCATCGAACCCAGGGGCTGTTCGTGGTACGGTTTTAAAAATTTAACTACAAAAATTTGAATTTACCAGGGCATTTTTTTGAAAGCGTGATGCCTTGGTCCTTTTTTACGCCAATCTAGCGTTTATGTGTTCACTCATCGGTGTCTTTCGGTTACAAATGCATATCGCTTAGCTCACTTCCTGTGCTGCGTGTGCCACTCTGTGAAGCATATAGGGAAATCCATGACATGTTTCAAAGAGCCACGAGTCTGTGCGTCAAATGTAATGGTAGGTGTTTGCACAGTACTTAGGATGCGAACGGTGTGCAGTGCGTTGCCTGCCATCTCAAAGATGATGGTGGTGGTATTGGGCAAAAAATAAAGGATCATGTGTTTAGTAGCGGTCACAACCTGTAAATTCAATCAGCCGTTTGGAAAAGCCTATGACTGAGCTGAGAGATTCGACAACTGACGGTCACACGCGCTTCAAGGGATATCTTTTTTACACATAGGACTTGATATAGATGTGGTTACGTGCTTGCGAGAGCCCTCATCAAGCACTTAAAAATTCGTAGGAATATTTCACTTTGAGCGTTTTGTATGAAAATGCTGCCTTATTTTGAGAAAATGACCCCCCTCAGAAGGAAGGAGCTTTGGGCCTACACTATCACTCTATCACAGGGAGAAAAAGATACGCATCTCAGCAATCGAAAGACGGAGTCTATGGTCTATCACATTTCCTTTTGACGATCCACACGCAAAAATTTTGGTGTCTAATATTAGCCCCTTTATTCTGGGCACCGCTTTTCTCTACCGCAAGAGACACCGCACCCGGACATTCTACTACGGTAGTATAATACTCCTTCCGGATCTCAGAATAGACCCTGGATGAATACGGCTTGAAGAAAGCAGATGTGCTATGGTAGCTATGCTTGTGCCTCCCACGGTTATGGTGCACACGAAAGCCTGAAGTAACTTTACGGGTCTATTGCTATGGGCTCATTTTCATCCTGGTGGTTATTACTTCGAGTGATATGCATTCGCCCAGGGTGATTTTGTTAACTCGCTCATGGTTCCTAATCTATTTGCGGTATAGATGAAGTAGTTTTCGTAAGAGTAGGTGTATTTTCCACATGTAGAGAGTATACAATACACATAAACATACAGTGAGACTCCAGATATTCCACTATCAGCGTTCGAGGCTAGCATCGAGAGCCTTCTTTGTCACGCAACACTCATCGATGTAAGCTCTTAGTAGTGTCTCGGGGACCAGTGACCATCGCCCTTACATACACCTTCCCCCCTGTTGCAACTTCATATATATTTAAAATTGCCTCCAATCTTGAATGACTGCCTTCCCGGTTAACAATTAAAATGGACCGCCCTTTTTGGACTGGTGGAATTGAACCCTATTTCAGTTTTGCAAGATATCTATATTCTCCGTTTTCCTTACCACGCAAATCGTTTTTACCGCTCTGGTTATACTATTTTTGTACCAAATCCTTGGGCAGCTATACATTGTTTTAATTCATGAGTTTGAGACGCGGTTTCGTTCACGCGTTGACTGTTGATCCATATCGGCTTTGCTTGCCTTTTGGAGTACCTCACCGTTTGTCGAAAACCGTTGAGGTTTGTAATTTTGTATTCCGTGTAACTACTTTCATTTTTTATAGTACAGCATATTTGCGTAGCCATTCGTTCGGAGTTTTGCCGGTTTGGTTGCTAACCTTGGTGCTCGTTGCTCAAGAATTCGAAACGGTCGTTACTCCTCCTAAATTGTCCAAGTATCGTCCAGCTAACTAATAACCTCCAGGAAATCTAGTCCACTATCTAGGAATTCACACCCCCGCCAATCGTTAAGTGTTGTGTCACCCTTTCGACGCCACCTACTAGCTAGTGAACCTTGGTGCTCGTTGCTCAAGAATTCGNCTTTCGACGCCACCTACTAGCCAGTGAACTGTCCTGTCTGACCCCCATGACTCTTCAGACCTGATTGATCTAAACTCATTTCATCTTCTTCCCAACTTTTGATCTCTGTTATACGTGCTGTGGGCGACCCACTTGGTCGTTGTCAACTCTAACTGATCTGTGCATCACGAATAGAGAGCCCCCCGGTCTGAAAAAACAACAACAACAAATGCTGCGCGCGACGTTGCATTGGTTTTGCGCACCCTGAGAAATTCCCTGGCAAACGCACAGCATCCTGCTGCTCACAAGCCCGCGCACCTCAGCTTAGCTACATCAATCACAACGTCAGTCACGGTGCTGTCTAGAAACTGAAGTAGTTTATTGCAGTGATGGTACGGCACTGTGATACCCCGTTTGGTAGCACAACCGCAGTTGTTCACTTCCCAATTTGAGCGCGCCTTCCCGCCCACTCGTTCCCTCACCGGCAACCACATTTAGTCTTCCTTTGTCACCAGCCACGACCGGAAGAAGTTCATTGCAATTAGCCGAACCTTCTGTCGGATGTAAAGATCTCGGCGACTTTTGTTCGTACTCCTCACCAAGTCAGTCGATTCTCGTACAGTTTGTGTGAACCCGTTCTCCCGATTAACTTTTACACTCGACCCTGCTCCAGCGGCAACACTGGTGAGTTGCTCAAGTTTTACTGCACGCTGTGATTCTGAGTTTCCTACTACCATTTGTCCATATTAACCCACCTAACCATCCCCACTTACGCTTTCCGTGGCTGTGCGCCCAGCAGCCCAAGGCCATGAAGCCCTAACGACGGTTTTGTGCTTTAGTTCAACTTGGCCGGCCATGTCATGGCAGTTCTGCTGCCCCTCCAGATCCAATATTCTGGTTCCACACTAACTGCATTTTGAAGCTTTTTTGTTTTTTGTCACGTTACAAGCAGGAAGCTTTTTGTTATGCCCGCACACGTACTGTCTTTGCCCGCCACTTTTAAATCCTAACGACCAGACCTTGTGTCATCTGATATGTTCTCCATTGGAGATATAGAGCCCTTGTGATTTTGAATCCCTACCCATGCTACTTCAGGTGTGATGAAGTCTACTTCGTTAATACCCACTACGTCACCGTCCCTTTTTCAGGAAATCCCCATTGATCACAACCCCATCAGTCATGCCCTTATTCTGACTGTAACACTATGATCATGCCTGATGGTATGCTTCCAACTAGTTGGGAATAAATATTGTCATCATTATTATCACCGATCGAGGCAAAATAGGGTCCGCACCCGAAGCTGGTAGACAGTGAAAAACAACAATGCAAAAACATTTGGGTAAAATGTACGACTATATGAACGATAAAGTCGATTGAGTTGAACTAAAACTGAAAACCGTCTCCAGTTGAGTGAACTTTTGTGGTTGAGTAAATGCGAGGGTCACCAAAGGCACAACTGGATATGGAGAGATCCGTAGGGGAAACGTGGTTGACAATGAAACTGAGCAGACTTGCTGTTGCTGGGGTTTAGGTGTGAAAGACATTTGCGAGGAACAGGGCACGCCACTTCATCGGACCAAACGATCACCATGAGTAAATAAGCTGAACTTGTGGAAAGAAAAAACCGATACCGCATCGCGAGACTACGATCCATATATCCGAACAAGTTGTCCAGCGGGTTAGGATAAATTAGCCTATTAGGCGGTAGGGCCAAGTGGATTCAGTAAATAGTCGACAGCGGGAAAAATGGTCGCAATAGTGCCGTCGGACTGGGCATGGCAGCGTTGCACCGTCATTTTACTGACATGCTTCAGTTTTTGAACAGCCTCGCAACGGACGTTTGCGGTAATATCACGGGGGTTGTTCATTCATGTAGCAGCTGAGGTTGTGTTTGACGAGGGAAATGACACATGCAAAGCCAGGCTAATATAGTCATGGATAATGTCGATTAATTAGGAGGCCCACGTGGGTATTAACCAAGAGGAAGCAGCTACTACCGAATTTTAAGCTTGAAAAAGGGGGAAGGAGATGACATGAGTAAAGCCTGGTGGGAGTCTCTAGGTATCCAACAAAATGGTTTCCATTAATAGGAAAAACCAAAATATGATGACAACAGGCAGAATCAGTCCACGAAGGGATGTTTTTAGGCCGACCTAAAAATCAAGGACTAGCGGAATTTGCCGAGATTGTTGTCGGCTGCATTTCCGCAGCATTTTCGCAGACATCTCCAGAAAACTATCTACTAATTTACTCTCACATCAGAGGTATTTTTCGTGAAAAGTGATTTCGTCTTCCCATGCTCCCGATAAAACAGCACTGATGGTTCAAAACCTCGGACTGAGTGGGAGCTATTTTTAATGTTAATTTTTAAATTCAATCGTGAGGCAGCAGAAATGTCCTCTAATTCTTATAAAAGCCCTTTCTATACTTTTGCACGCTTAATATTGAATGCCTATGCCTGTAGCATTAGCACCCCCAACATGAATTACAAGTGTGCTTTGACGTCTGGTAGCAGGTGCTCTGTGTACGTAGGACCACTCTATTATATAGGCACTAATTGACCGGGAGCGTTTTGGTTGACAGCGTTTATGTACATAAAAATGTACTGCGAACAAATGCTGAACTTTTGGACGATGGCTTACAGAAATTACTGTGATTACTTGACTTGGAATCCGTTTGCGCAGCGGAAACACTTTTGGTGTATGGACTTGCCTTTGATCATCACCGCGCATCCATTAGGTTCATTTCCAACCAAGAAGTAATACCTTCTAGCCGATTTGATCGATTTCACGTTTGAAATCATCGGCGTGCATGGATATTCTGGTGCATGTGCCAAGACCCCAAACAGAGCTCCAGAACAAGTCGTCCTCAAAATGATTTTGTCTTCCAGAGAGAAGCCGCTTAAAAAGATTTCCAAATGCAGGATATGGATAGTCATGCAGCACTTGCAGCAACACCTCACATATTAATTGGGCATAATGATTTTACTGCCATATCCGTATTTTAAAACAATACTAATGATAAAACAACACGCTGTTTATCAATATGGAGTCTCTAGAGGGATCTCGAATATTTTTATAACGGCTGGTACTCATGATGATTTGTTAAGCTAGTCTGGATCAACCTCGGTGACCCACAATAAATCCGAAACCAAACGTGCCACATTGTCAGTTTTGCAGAACTTTGCTGGAACTCCCCACGCTCAACTACTAGCGGCTTAAATGTGCAAGGTTTTTTATCGTTGTACGAGGCTGTTCCGAGCCAAGAGTCTTCTGAAACCAGCAGTTTTGATAAATTTTCCTACGACTGATGGCACACACTCCCGATTGCTTGTCAGAGTTTGCATCTGCCAGTGTAATGACTCCTTTTTGATGATACCACAAGCTGTATAACGACCACATTGTCAGCAATGTTCTTTCCCATAGGCTCTTAGTCAATTAACTTCTGACACGTGAATAGTCAAAAGCGTTCGATGCTTTGCTCAAGTGCCAGATTCTGCCATCATGGGAGCAGCATGCGCCGCAGAAGAATTTGGAATGATGCCGACCGAATAAATTATTTATAATTCCTGCGTCAAGCTGTGACCTCCACTGTTAAGTGAGCTGATATCTTGATTTAGCTTTTGAGGGTCAATTACAGATTGTTGGTTCACGGAATACTTCGAGAGACCATATGCTTGTTATGGAATGTACCGGTGGCCAGTCCAGTCACAAGTATTCGGCCTGCATAGAGCAGGCCATGACAAAGTTTAATGGATGTCACCAGTGGGATGCCATGCAAGACGTTGAACTTCTTGGGTGAAAGCTGCTGAGAACTGGTAGCAGCCGAACGGATCAACAGTGCCGTGATAACGAACTGGTTCATTGTGTGCAGGGCAAGAAGGCGCTTCTACCCCGAAAGTGCGCACATGGCCCTGAAACTATGTTCAGTCGACCGTATGTCCCTTAGGCGCAGCCCTTGCTATCAGGCGGGGTCCGTTATTGGCCTATGAATCAGGATGCCATGCAGAGCTAAGAACTGATATAGGCAGCTCACACGGGTGCCGGACCTGTACAATCCGATAAGCAGTGACGGTCAACGTTAAGGCGTGACGTTCTGATAATAAAAGATTTTGTTTGGCTATATTTTTTGGCAATTTTGTTGTGCATTCTGACGAGCTCGGGCCTATTGACATTATATTCTACACTCGAGAAGACACCCGGCAAGAATGGTTGTAATTCAGGGGCAAATTTTTTCGGAACCCTTTATCGTGCCCAAAGTGGTCGCGGACACGTGAAAGTGTGAATCATTCAAAGTGGTGGGCAGTTTCAGCAGTATTTCCGATTGCATCAAGTCATCCTTAAATACTATACTTGACGCGTGGTCAGGTTCGCAAATCAAACTGTCATGCCGATTTCCTTCAAGCCAATCAATCCATTTTGTTACTGTGAGCGAATGGAAGGGTCCAAAGGTTATTCGATTATCCACCGAATGGAAATTGTACGGGAAAACATGTTAATTTCAGGGCATTGTGGACCGTTCATTCTCGCAACGTTTTGGTTTTAGGCCCTGCTGGTAAAATGACATCTACGTACGAATCGGCATTTTTGGTGATTTCCAATTGCCGTCATTATAGAGCGGCTACGAAGTCGAATCACTGATGATTTTTGACCTAAAATTTTTACCCACTTAAACAAAATGCTATGACCAACATACCACTGAAAGATACAAACAGGTTAGATTAACTCCCCCCTAAAAGTTGCAACTTCAAAATCCCTATGGTTTGACAATGATAACTGTGTGTGATTCTAGCGAGCGGCATTTCGGACAGCTCACTTATTTCAATAGTTTCGTTGGGTGTTCTGGCGGGTGGCTTCATCACCATAAACTCACACGGACGTTTGAGATCATTGAAGTTCAGGGGCCACAATTTTGTCTTTATAGTACTTTTTACTCAATTTATCTTGGGCGAGCGCCTAAAGCTGACAAGTCTGCAATTGCTGATGACGATCGAATTCTATCTATTACTGGCTAGTCACGATGGATCTTTTGCAGTCATCTGGGCTCCTTCTCCCTTCCAAAAAGTAATTAGGCACCGCTATTGCTCCTGTCACCATGGACATCGCCGGGTGCATTTCATTAGTTGATGAGTTAATGGCTATCGGTCCTATATGGGGTTTCGAACGGAAAGCATCGTATTCCGTTGTGCTCAAAAAAGATGCTACTCACTAACATCGCAACTTTCACTACACCCATGCAGCCAGGCGTCCAGCGCCTTCGCCGTGGAAGCTGGTTCTATTCAACATGTACCATTCTACATCTACCCGTCTCGAAGGGACGACCTTGACGTGTGTGACGGTTTGTGTGCCTCGACGACCCAGTGAGCTATACTTCTAGATGTCTACGGACACTCACAGTCTCTCACACCAGGTTGGTCAGTGGTTGGAACTCTGACGAACACAGTCCGCTAGTACTCCAAGTTGGGGGTTGGAACGTGTGGCGACTTGTTCCATAAAAACGGCAGTGTATTTGCATTTTACACCAACCACCACTGCCTTGTGGCCAGGCTTTGCGCCTAAGACTTCGTTTGAGGACCCCAATCGTAACCCTATCTAGGTGTGGGCACCCTGGAAGTATCAAAGTCCATGTACAACCATGAATTTTACACATACGGATAAACGCATGCCGAAACGGTCACCGTGTACGTCAGCGAAGCATCAGCAATGAACAGTGATGTCTTACTGTCGACGGTGATGATGATGATGACGGCACTTGTCAATCTGAATGCAAAAGCTTCGATAAGACCCGTTTTGTGATGCTTGTTTAAATACGCCAAAGATAAGTCATTCAGAAGTGGCATTCTTTCAGTTCTGGGCCGCCGTGTAGCGGCATGCGGTTCATTCACAAGCCGTATGCTCGGGTATGGATCATGTAACTCCAACCAGCCAATCAGTAGTTCGAGTTTGGCATGTGAATGAATTGACTCGGAAGGAGCGCGACGGCTAAGATACTACCAGGTTGCCAACGATTAGACTGGAGCATTAAGAAGGTTTGTGTTCCAACAACGCACGTGCATGTCAGTAGTTTCTGCCTTGACCATCGGACTATCTGCAAATCTGTTCAGATATTTCGCTGCGCGGCTGCTTATCAGCAGCACCTGAATACTTTCCGGTGCAGCTGACTATCCCGCGAAAATAAATGGATTATTCACGGATTGATACACATGGTCGAGGATTTCGCCCACGATTCCCGGGTCGGGTTGATCTTGTCGTTCACCTGAAAGGCACAAGTGAAAAAGGGTGTTGTACTTCTCCTTAATTTCCAAGCACGGGGCACTATGCTTGCCAGCGCGATTGCATAAATGTGTCCAGTAGTGCCTTGAATTGGGTTCTAGGAGAGTGGACAACCACCGGTGGATGGTTATTCCACGCAGCTACTACCCGAAATGAGAAAAATACTTTGCCTAATAGAAGTACGCTCTGAGCTCGAAAAACTTACCATGTCCCCTCCGTGTCCGCTGGGTCAACGGTGAAAAACCTGTTGGCCGAGCCTTGTTCGAACAGGGCATAAGTGAGAATTAGATCCCCCCGGAGGCGACGGTACTTCAGGGGAAAGAGGTCGTGCACCGCGAACGCCCTTCATAATCCACGGATTTGAGACCGACAACCATCTCCGTAGCAGCTCGTTGGACACGCTCAATGAGGGTTACGTCTTACTTGCGTCCTAAGTGGACAACTTGGTTGGCATATTTGAGAAGCGGTCTGACGTAGACCCCATAGAGTTTGGAAGCCCATGTGACTAATACGGGAGAATGTGTGCGGAATCATCCGTAGAACGGCGAATACCGGTTTCTCATAGTGCAGTGAAAAGGACATGTTTGAAGTGAGCCAGATACCCAAATGCTTTTGGCATCTACCCCCTGACTTCTTCTGGCCCTTTATCACCATGTATGACAAAGGCATTCGCTAAGTCTCCTCCAGATGACATACAAACGCACTTCTTGTCATTCAGAGAAAGGTGCCAGCCCAACGACCACTGCTTTGCAGCGTCTACATCCATTTGGAGGGCATTGGTATTTGAACTGCACGATCTCAAGTTATCCGCAAAAAGTAGACGTAGACTTGCAAGAACACCTCGAAGGTCGTTGAAGTACATCAGAAACAGCAGTGGTCCAAGAACGGAGCATTGAGGAACTCCAATAGAGACCGGCGCTGGAGAAGAGTAGGTCGAGCCTAGAGCGGTTTGGGAGAAATCTGTGCTGAGCTGGAGATATCAAGTTGTTCGAAGTAGGGTGATCTAGGATGGCTCGCTTCACAATGGGTTCCATCACCTTGCATGGTACGCTAATGAAGCTTATAGACCAAGTAGAAATGATTTGCCGGTGTAAACGGCGTTTCCTTCAGAATCCTGGGATGGACTTCATGGAGCTCCAACGCGCCGAATGAGTTGATCTTGTGCAAGAGTTGACGAATGTCCTTCACTGCGAGGACCAAGTCGGTTAGAAGCCGTTCTTATTTTCTGTCTCCTATAGTCAACATTTTGGAAAAAAATCGTCCGGACTTCTTTTCCTGAATACGCCGAATCCTTTTCGGTAGCTTGCTGCTTATCCGACTGTGCGTTTTTTCGGAACATCGCGTGAGCCTCGTGAACTTTCTGGACAATGGTCCTATATACGTCTTCCACTGAAGCTGTTCCCAGTTTAACTTGTTCAGGAAAGATGCGGATTCCTGGAGTCTGCACGTCGGAAGTTTCGAATCCACGTTTGAGGTTCGGAATTTCTGAAATCAAAGGTAAGCACACAGTGGTCGCTATGTCCCAGTGGAGCGTTAATTATTATCTGATCTACGAAGTGTCTTGATCAAACGAAATCCAGGCAAGAATATTAGTTGGCCTGCGCGGTATCTGATGGGTGCGGCGGCGTGTTGAGTCCAAGCACTGTGTTGAACGACTGCGGTCAGTGCCGCTGCAAAAGGTCCACTTAATCTGACGCGCCAAAAGTTAGGCAACTTCCAGGTCATCTTAAGACAGCACAGCTGCCACTCCTTGCAAGATAGAGCAAAAATGAGTGTTCTTCCACCAGCCCATTTGTCGACAAATGATCAACAGTGATGCTTGTAACCAGCTAAATCAGTCAATCTAAGGCCTCCTACCGAACAACCCGGCGGGCACCCACTCGTGCCCTGTTGACAACGGTGGTTAGTGAATCCCCAGCGTATTTACGGACCGGTATTCTACCGTCCAATAAACGGAGGACATTGTTATTTGGTGGTTATCAGCCGGTTATATAACGTACAAACGTGGTTCACAGTAGGTTATTTAACCTCCAGATGACCACAAAATCGGTTATATGGCAGTCCTGATGGTGCAAATAACCACCATTTAACCGTAACTGGTGGTTATTAGACGGTTAGGCAACCGTCAAGTAACTAGAAAACCGTTTTTTGGACTGCGTGTGCCGCTAATAACTCTTTCCATTCCCAACAGCGCCGCAAGTAAGCATCCGGACACAATTACTGTCGTGTGCTCCAACATAGTCAGACCACCCGTCTTGTCGCTTATTGCACGGGAAGCAGATGAAAAACAGAATGGGCCGAGCTTCATCATCCAGTGGGGTTCTCTCGAAAGGTTGCATTCCCAAGAACCTTTAGCTGAATCTCGGGAAGACTCCATCCATTGAGTCACGACTTCCGAGTCATCCCAAGATGCAGTAAACAACACCGTTGCTTTGGGACACACCACCCCCTAGGGTGTCCTTCATAGGATCCAATCCGACACCCCTTGGAACGCATGAGTTCCTCAAAAGAGAGCTGACACATGCACAGGCACGCTTGAAGGAAACGTTAGGATCACTTCCGCGTGTGAAAATCCTAATTCTAACTATCCAGACCAACAAGACTTGGGTTAGACTGGAGTGCATAAAACTTATTCCAAGATCTACTCCTGATAACGGGGACACTCCATGTCAGCTAGCATCGCCTAATTGTAGAAACCGTGTACCACAAAGGTTAGCTTAATGTCTACAAGCTTGGTCACTGTGGTGCCCCTCCGGAACTACATTTTCGTCCAGCGACAATCATCACCGTGCCTCAATGAAGTGAGATTCTGAAAGCGTCACCATGACAGGGCGGCGACCTGCTTATAAACACTCAGCCAGGGCACAAATTAGAGCAGATGTGGCTACCCCCTGACATTGTGGACTAAATCTCTTCATGTGGTGTCGTTCGCCCTTCAACGTAGACATAAGAGGGAGTGCGGAGTAGCCTTCCACTGCTGCAACGAAAAAAACATCCACAGTAACACCAGAGAACACTGTTGCTTCATGGGCGTATAGCCATGTGATTTCAATAGAGACTTGCAAAAGTGTAAATAGGGTGGGGAGGGGGCTCAGGTCTAGTCTACCACAAACATCCGAGGTTCCTACATCTCCAACACTCAAATAGTCCGAATATAATCTGATGGCGTGAATGAAATAGACATCGGTTAGCTGCCTTTTCGTCTAGTGTCTCCAGCCGAACACAGGAAGGTCCATGAAAAGGAACAGCAACAAATGCTCCCAGACCTTTCGGGGCATCCATTCTCTTCTGCTATTTGACATTCTGTTCACCTCTAGGTTTCCACCAACCAGAATTAGGTACGGTAAACAGCGCTTGTCTCTTTAGGTGGTAATCTGGCACGCGTAACATATAAACCAGCCATCTCTACTTGAAGTACTAGTTGTATTTTTGAGGGAAGTATCTGCTTCACCAAAAATTCATTCCGAATTTGCTAGTTCTAGCTGACTCCAACTATATTTATGAGGTATTGGTAATCAGACTTGAAGTCTCAGATCTTCCGCACAAAGTGGCTAGGCTTTGCATCTTACGTTATAGCCCGCACTGTAGTCTCATGTACGCGTACTTTGAGATTCAGCGATGGGTTCTTTCGATGCCGGAAGTGGCACAAATTGGCAAACACAATTATGGTATTCGAGATTCGCGCGCTGACTTCGTCTATCACACTACCGTCAGAGCGAATGCGAATTCCGAGTTACATGTCTCTCTCTTCAACTTACAGTGACACTTCTTGAATTCTGAGAGGTGTGTTCAAAGACTGTACTTCCTCAGCATGACCCTGCACTTGAGGCGCGAATCACATGCCGAAAGACTGGGTGACCCCGTTTAGCTTCCCTAGTATAACTTGCGCATTCTGCTCTTTTTGAAGGATGAGAACAATGCATATTCTCGGTTGACAATGTTCTCATTCGGGGAAATCTGAACATCAGGGTTTCGGGAGACCTAGTGCTCACATCCTTACCTCATCGATGACGAAATTAGCGGAAACTACTTTGTGTGTGAACCAGCTTGCACTAACATCCGTATAGTGGTGATCATTTGCCATACTCCAGGACTACATGGGCACTGAGTCGTCACTTCCACTAAACACACATTGTTGATAACCAGCAATCTCAACGTACTAATCATCAAGGACGCACTATCCTATGGACACATTTTCGAGGAGCAGCTTCAAACCCTCATTCACTCGGCCTCTATCCAACCTCACTGACCTCCCGACCTGTTGTCATGGCATCAGTACTCCGTTTTCGCGGAACTTGTCTCAACTACTGAGGAACTGGTGGCTGAATTCACAACTCGCCAGCCTCAACTTGGATGCGGTGATCATGCCATCCTAGATTTTCACTACGTCACCTCGCACTTGGACAAAAATCGACGTGCAAAATTCACAAAACCTGGTGTTTCCTAACACCTTAGCAGGCATCTCGGCCGACGATGATTGACGCGGCATCACCGAATCCCTGACGACTCCAACAGTGATCGCATCCCAAACCGAAGTTATCCATACCCACATAGGGTCGCAGGACTGCACTATAAACAGCACTGAGGTAGATGATACAAAGAGGTAGAGGAAGAACGTAAATCCTCCCTTGTATCAGCCAAACTACTCAACAGATACACAGCCTCTCCTTTCGCAAAAACAAGCGCTCCTGGTGAGCGTCCTTCGCCGTTCGGCTCACGGACAACCCGAATCTCCTCTGAAATCGTCTCAATAAAAAATATGAAAAAAGGTGCACTTTCGTTAAAGTGGATCCTAAAAAGTAGGTGTTACTACCAAAACATTATCGAGATCCAGGTCCATTCCTAGCGCACTGACCGACACGCCCGATGCTCTGTCGGAGGTGGTCAATGAGTCAGGTGTGGAACGTAAGCTAAACTATTTTCGGAACGTCAGTCCAAGGATTCTCCTTCGTGGAAAACAACCTCACCACACCGTTGGCTAAGTCCTACTGAAGTCTCCTTGCTTTTTGATCGGCGAGAAAGTGACATTATTATAAGGATTCATGAAAACGGCAAGCCCCCTCACCTAGACAGCCACCTCCGGTTACCTCTCTACCATTCGCTCAAAATTCATCGTAGCAAGTCATAGATGACTTCCCAGCTGTACCATGACTATATACCTATACCATTCCAACCTCTCGCTGGTACTCGTTATTCTCATATAATCTCCACATTGTTAAAGAAGGGACCTAGGAGTCATCATGCAGGTCGCCCAGGGGAATGTGGTTCTTTGTCAATGCCACTGGTACTGCCAGCGGAAGTGTCGCGGAAAGTAGAAAGTTGCGAGCAGAGGGCTTTTGGACTGATAAACTCCTTTCATCGCTCCGAATAACTCTTTATTGAGGTGGCTATCTGCTGGATTTCTTCATTGCGTTCAATCAACCATTCACTTTAGTGAGATGGCTCAGCGGTTAGCGCGCGAATTTACTGACCGTAAGATCCGTGGTTCGAACCCGACCTATCTCGACCTTGGCTCAGCGGTTAGCGCGCGAATTTACTGACCGTAAGATCCGTGGTTCGAACCCGACCTACGCATCTCGACCTCTCCCATCTAGGCTTGGGCGACCTACTAGTATTTCAGCCATCATGCTTCCTTCAGGTAGCATGGAAGTTAGGCACCGAACGTGAACGTTTTGTTCACACTTTAACTCACGCAGGCATCCGGTGTGGTTGCTTCTTGTTGTTCGTAATCTCTATCGGTGGTGGGGCCTAACGAGTTCTTCGGTACTGTAGTGATGACGGAATTATCTTGCTCAGTTAAAGAGCTAATGAGGGTAGAGTTTTCATCGAACCAATCCGCGCTGATTTCTTTATTTCACATATTTTCAGTGCGGCTTCACACATGTTCCCTTATTTCAGTCCACTGTCTCCGTATAGTTCGTAGTGGTAGTCTCTTGGATAGCACCCAGTTTTTCGCCACATTTACCTAGTCTTTCAATATTGCGGCATTCAGCCTCAGAAACTGTTCTTTTGTTCCATCTCAGTGTAGTTCTCACAAGATGACGCGTGTCTTCACCCATCACGCATCACTGATAGGCAGGGTTTCTGTGAAGACTATCGGAAAACGCGTAATAAATAGTGTCTTTGAAGAACGTGTGGCCGCTGAAGTTTTTTCCAGGATTAAGCTACAGACTAGTAACAATCAACCCGTGAGCTGAACACAAAAGGCGTTGATCCAATTCCTAGGGGATCGTTATTTTCTTCCAGGTTTTCGAACCTTGACCAGCTCGAGCATTACCATCTCCTATGACATCGCTGGACTGTATTGGTCGAATGATCGGACAACTGAGTCTAAAAGTAGCTTTTCTTTTCTTCAGAATTTGATATTTTGGACACAGGCGTTCACTAGCATAGCAAAGTGCCATCTGGCGTATTGAATTCGAACTACCAGCATTCTCGCATTGCTACAGTTTGACTCACTGCCGACTGTTGAATGCAGGTTTCTGCGAATGCATCTCAACGTTCCCACTGACTGTCCTCTGGGATTTCTATCCAGTTTATCCGTCTCTGGTTTCAAAGTATACTCCCTGTCACGCCAACCTTTTCTCAGCGCCGAAACTTTAATAGCATGCTGTTAGAGTCGGTCGGCGACAAGTGCTTTCCACCATTCCGGTCTATCGCTATTCTCCTTATTCAGTGGAGCCCTGATGTTCCAGGTCCCACGCCTAAGTTGTCGACTGATTCACCTTTAACAAGAATTTTCTTGTTTTGAAGATCGATTCGTCCACACCAAGCGTTCAACGTCCTGGTTCGACCGTCAAAATGACGAGTGGTAGGGTTATCTTGGGGAAGGCTCAATTGTCTGACTTCCTCGTTTTTTGGTGGCTGGCCCATCCCAGAACTCCGGTAGTAAGGTATTTGCGTCTCGTTCCTGAGACGGTTGCGCACAACAGGTGCCTTCTGATCTGCACCGGGATTACGGTTTTTAGGAGTATTCAGACCCCATTAGCCAAAACACTGACAATTACTGCTACAGACCTGGGTAGTTTCCTCCCAATCCGTTCGTGTCAGTTGTCACTGTCAGGTCCGATGGCAAAGGTAGAAATCCATCTCTGAATCTGGTTGGGCTACAGGGGCGAGATGGCCCAAGTGGTCAGAGCGCGAATTTACTGACCGGAAAGTCCGTGGTTCGAATCCGACCTCCGCCACTCGCTTCCCCTGTCTAGGCTTGGGCAACCTGGCAGTATCCCAGCCCTCGTGCTTCCTTCGGGTGGGATGGCAGCTAGGCACCGGAAGGGTGGTACAGCTGAACGCTTTTTTTGGGCTACAGGACTGTTGCTAAGCAACGAGAGTAGTAATTGCTTCGTACTCAAGTCTTGTTACCTGATGTTCATTTGCATTGCTAGTCAGTTGCTGCGGTGCTGAGATCGTGCATAAGTATCCACCACTGAAACGTGATAATACTGCAGCAAAGTCCGACAAAGAAGTTTACCCTTTCGTCTGTAGCTTTCGGGCCTTGGTATATATATATATACATAT